>NC_142693.1:22867104-23212604 GCF_029641045.1 Salvia hispanica
TGACAAAGAAGGTCAGCAAAACTAGATGAATTGAAGTTGAGACAACATCATCCACGCTCTGATTGAACAGGAAAAATCTGGCGGCTGAATAATTAATTTAACAGTGTTTAGGAGTGGTTAATTTATGGAAACATTTTTCGAACTGGCCGACTTTCTAAATCGAGAAGAAATAATTGGGTGATGTGAGTGAATATGCTGTCTAGACTGGAAACTGACTGATTATTGGTTGTAGATAAAAGGGTAAAACTATTGGTTTTTGTCTGATAGTAATCTACACTGTTGAATTTTGAATCCACAATTTACCGTGAGTTTGGAGTCCTTTTGTAAATAAATGGATAATGTTGTTGAAAAAGCATGCCCAACGGAATGCTTGATATTGTGTTGAGGATTTCGCGCCGTGCGCAGACCAGCAAAGCATATTTGTATTTATGAATGATTGTTATGTGTTTGGTCATTCACAACGTCGAGTGCTAAAAGCATTAGCAACGTAATGCATACTCTGCTGACGATTTCGTATGGTGCACTGATCAGCTAAGCATATTTTTATTTGAGAGTGAGACATTTTTTATGTTCGGCAACGAAATACTTATTTTTTTGTTGAAAACTCTTTATAATCAACAAGTGAGACATTTTTTGTGTTTAGCAACGAAATGCTTATTTTTTTGTTGAAAACTATTTATAATCAACAAAGCGCGCTTAATAGAGTGTAAAAGCACGTTGAAGTACATTTAAGTGAATAAAATACGTTTTATTGATGAAAATTATAAATATTCATAAATAATTTAAGTATTTTCAAGAATTGAATTTGGTAGATTTTTATTTTTTTAGTTAACATATGTAATATGTTTGATAATTTGTAAATGCAATAGAAAATAATTACATAATCCAATTGTGTGGAGGTAAAAGTTACTTTTGATTTTTGAAGAATTGGAGATGATTTTCATTTTCCAAGTGATTATTTCCTTAAAAATTTTATGGGATATGGTTTTTTTATTCAAAAGTTTTGCCCAAATTCTAATCAATAACTTTTCAAATAATAAATTGATACCAACCCTTCGTTTCGTCGATTAAATACATAGGGTGGGTGTAAGAGTTTGTTTTTTCCTCAAGTTGACGATAATATATGATTTCTCTATTATATACTTCCTTCAAGTCTTATAAAAACAAGGGTTAAATCTCGATTTTATAATTTCACTATATTCTTAAAGTCGAGTTCGAGAATAGAACTTGTTTTGTACACAATCTAAGTTTTTATGTATTTTGAATTATTATATTCAGCATATATTTACTTAAACTTATAAGATTGATTAGAATTGATCAAAATTTATGATTTAAATATCAGTTATCCATTTATCCTTCCTCTAAAGTTTAACTTGTATGAGCAATGAGATTATGTCATCCAAAAGTTTGATTTATTTATGAAGTAATGTTGAATCATTATAAAATTTAGCTCATCAAAATTGTCTTTTTCATGAATTATTTAACCCTCCAAAATATTTAAGGCCTAGGATTCATTTGGGGTCCACATCCACAATATTTTTTGATTGTTCTATGGAAGAAGTCATTTTTAGTACAAGTGCAAAACGAAAACAAAATAGTATATCTACAAGTGGGAAGGAAAAGAGTAATGATTTTTTTTGGTAATGTGACTATATATATTTTTTTTCTCCTTATTTGGGCTTGCTTTTTAAAATCTATCAATGTCAATCGAGCAAACTATCTATTTAATCGCAATTATGATCTTTATGAATTATTGTACGTCTTTCCTTCTCAACTTGTTCGACTAGGAATGATGATGATGGGTTCAACTTGGATTAATTAATTTGAACGTGAGTTATATTTTTGAAATAAACATAATTAATTAGAAGGGTAAAATATGAAATTAAGCAAGAAATGGACAAATAAGCTGATGATCAGTAAATAAGTATCATAACATGACACTACACTTATTTATTTATTGAAAAACATTACATATAGTATTAAAAAAGAAGAGTCATAGCGACTACATGTCTAAAATAAAATAAGAACAAGAATTTTGAAAAATTGAGAAAAATAGTGATGGATTGTGAATTATAAGGTTAACTACATAATTACTATATCACTTACCATGAAACTAATATATATGGGAGTTTCATTCCACAAATTAAATGACGTCCATTTTATTTCTTACTGGGTCCAACAACAACAATTTGTCAACTTGTGTGACAGAAACATTTGCAAGGCACCCTAATTTAATTGATCACTTATTAGCTGACGATAATAAATTACAAGAACTTAATGTCAGCTTCAACATGATATTTCCATGCACCCTATTTTAGAATACTTAGTTTTTTCTTGTTTTATATATAATCTATCATTTTATTTTTATTTTAATCATCACAAGGAAAAATTGACTTAATATTAATTACTTACAATGTATATTGTTTTACCTTACATTTGTCAATGTTTAATGAATGACTAATTTTTAAGGCAGATTATTTCACTAAATACTTAAAACGATTGATTTGAATGTCGTACATGTGTAGTACATGGCGTTATTGCCATATACATATTGAATATTATGACTATGTGTTCCAATTTTTTGATGTATTGTTTGATCAATAAATAATATTTGTAATATTACATAATCGTTATTACTACAAGAATACAATAATGATAAAATTCCGCTCCTAAAGGAAGATATGTGTACATCATCAAAACTAGGGCTGTCTAATTTTAGTTATGGGACATTAAATTAAGGCCAACCAATTTACGAAAAATTCCAACGTCAACAAGAAATCAATGGTCCAAAATCATGGTCAACAACAAAAAATAGCCTCCTCAATAACTTGCAAAGTAGCGTAGCTTTTCCTCAGCCTCTCTCATTCGTCTCCGTCTCCACTTCGTGGCCCGCGCGCATTAGAGTCACGAAGGGAAGATGGAGCCCCAGGCGCCCAACACGATCGGCTCTTCCCTCGTGATGGAATCGTGCATCTCAGGCCAATCTGCACCGCAACCGAAAAACTCATATTCGTTGGAGATTAACATAATATCTGCTCAGGACTTGGCTCCGGTCTCCAAATCTATGCAACCCTATGCGGTATCATGGATTTACCCTGATCGTAAGAACATTACCCAAATCGACCAAGAGGGCCACAAAAATCCTAAGTGGAACGAAAAATTCAACTTCCGCCTAAAAGACGGCATGCCCGAGGACGCAACAATCATCGTGGAGATCTACACGCTCTCCTGGTTTCGTGACGTCCTAGTGGGCAATGTCAGTGTCCCAATCCGCGATCTCATCGCGCCATTGACCCAAACATCAGCCAACTCCAATGGAAACACGCGTTTCGTCACGCTCCAAATCCGGACCTCGTCTGGCTCCCCGCAGGGCATACTCAACATCGGGGTAACCCTGCGGGACAACACCTCCATCAAAAGCGCGCCGCTCAACCGGGTCCTCCTAGAAGAACCGGGAAAGCAAGAACACGGAAACGACTCCCCGATCGACGATCAGAAAAAGGAACTAATCTCCAAAATCGAAATGTGGCGATCGATGAGCACCGGGTCCGGCCCGCAAATCGAGGACTTCACACTGAAGCCCGGCTCCATCGTCAACGGCTCGATGTGCGACAACGGCTCCGAGATATGCTCCGACATCGGGCCGTCCGCCTCCGTGGTGGCGGCCGAGATGGCCATGAAGCTCATGCCTCCCCCGCCGCCACCGCCACGGAGGAAACGCGGCGGCCCCGCCGCGCATAGCGACGACTCTAGCTCGATCCTAGGGGATATGACACTTGAGCAAGCCCAAGCTAGAGGGTACCAAGTCATGACCAAAGAGAGGTGGCGGCGGACGGCGGCGAACGACGGCGAGGACTCGGAATTGTCGGTCCGGCACACGAAACGGGGCGCCGAGGGCAGCCTATTTTCTTGCTTCGCCGCCGGCATCGAGTTTACGATAGTCTGCGGCTCTAGCAAGAAACCAAACAACAATAAATCGAGCAGCAAGAAGAAGAAGAAATCCGGCGACAAAAAATAAAATTGCAATTTTTTTTAAATTGAAATATGACCAATTTGCGAATTTTTTCTTTTGGAATTAAAATTAATGGTGTTTTAAATTAGCAGCCATTTCTTGTTTGATTGATCAGAAGATACTCTTTCTGACATTTGAGGTGTTGTTAGAGGTAGACTGAGCTATTTTTTTTTCATAAATTGGTTCGAATTTTATATTTTTCCAATCTTTTATTTTCTACCACGTTCCAATTCCGTTGCTTATATTATAAATGCATCTGATCAATGTATGTAACTATTTGTATGGTTATATTTGACGTGGTAATTAAATAAATTTATTGTTTTTTTGTCTCTCCCTCTTTTTAATCGTCAATTGAATTATATTCTTATCGATATAAAATTAAATTTCAGGTCGCACCATCAAACAAATGTTGGCATATAATTATGATTCCAAGGTGGGACTACAATTTCAAGGTTGCGCTTTCAAGTAGAAAAATTAATAAAAAGTTTTTGACAATGACTTCTAATTAATATCTATGACAATAAGCACCGAGCATTTAATACTATATTAATGAACGTTATTCCAGATTTTAAACTATTGATAAATTATTAAAATAAAATACCAATACAACAATAATTTAGTTTATACTTCTAAATAAATTTGATCCGAATAATAAGAAAGAAATTAATAATCATATTTCTATTCAAAATTGGTGGGAGATGCCGAGATGGTATTCGAATATTAATTTTAAATTATGAATTTATTATTATTATTATTATTATTATTATTATCATTATTATTATCATCATCATCATCATCATCATTATTATCATCATTATTATTATTATTATTATTATTATTATTATTATTATTATTATTATTATTATTATTATTATTTCACTAAATGATCAGTCAAGGTACAATAATGCTCAGAAAAAATGAGACTCGTGTTTCCACATACAAATTTGTGGAATATTCACTCGAATTCAAGGCCTATATATTTATTCTAAAACTAGATTGACGTTAAATTAATCTCAAATCATGTAGTACTACTAATTTTGTACTCCATATTATTTATTGTGGGAGGATAAGATGGTATCTAAGAGGAGCATAACAGAATATGCCTCAAATTGTCACATTCAAGTTGCAAATACATAGAATTAGGGTTGTCATATTTTTTATTCATGTGGACACTAATCATTGTCCACTACTTGACTTTAAATATAACGATCGTATTTCGCACCAAACCTATAGTCCAATTAATAGTGTTGTCTTCTTCATCTTGTGTTATATTAAAATAATATCTAAGGAATAAATTATGGCCATCAAATACTCTCTTTATATGCGATTAGCATGCTTTGAAATTTGATTAGAATCATTTGGATAATAAATTACATTTATAATAACTATAGCATCATTTACATAGTAAAGTTTGATTTTAGTTTCACCACTTATCACTTAAATCCTAAATTCCTAATCGAATCGCATTGTTCTACATTTTTCTTACACACAAATAATACAAAAAATTATGTTCCGACTTCGATTAAATTTAAAATGAATTTATAAAGCATGTTTCTCTTTCTAGATACCTTCTTCAATTTCACGTCATGTTTTCTAAGGAAATTTAATTTAACTCAATTTCAATGAATTCTTCATAATAAATTCACGCTGGGTTTTATAATGTAACCACCATAATAAGAAAACAATTTTTTTTATTTGCTTCAACTACTTTTAATTTTAATTAAAAAATTAAACCAAACCTCAAAATATTTTCAAAAGAAAGTTAAATTCTACTCTTCTTTTGCAACTTATCTGTGTTTTTTTTTTCATTACTTTTTCTGCAATAAAATTTATTCTTTCTCGAAAAATGCATCATCGTCACTTTCATTTCTCTTTTGCCATCTTCTTACTCAAGCTGAATAAAAAGCAAAAACTTCCAACTTTTCACGCAATTATTTTATTTTTGTGGCTTACTCCAACTTGTAAATATTTTTGCCTTGGAAGCAATAACAATTTAATTAATAAAGGAATCTCCTTTTCTTCTCTATATCACAATTCATAACTGCAGATTTTTCTTGTGAAAAAGCAAATGCTGTGCTTATCCAAACTAAATAAATCTGCAAGTGAAGAATGTTTGGGTGGTTGGATTGCTGCAATTCACATTCTGAGAGTTATTGTGAGGAATTTGCAGAGGAATTCAACTCTTTCTCTTTGCCTTCACCCCTTCCGCAATGGCCTAAAGGTCTGTTTCTCTTCAAAAATTTTCAAATCAAGATTCGATTTTTATCTGTAGTTTCTGCTTCAATTGTGTGATTAACTTTCAATTTTTATCTGTGATTTCTCTATCATTCAGATCTAATCAAATTCTACTTCAATTTTGACTTTATGTTTTGTAATTTTGTGAATCCCTTATGTCAGCTCAAATTTCCTTAAATAGAGCTAATTTAATGGGGATTCTTATTTTATCTGAACATATTCAATTTAATTTCCTTTTTTGGTTGAGCTTGTTACTTCAATTTACATCATTCCATATACACTGCAGCAATTCACCATTAAAGATAATAATGGGATTGCTCTTTACATAAATGCCATCATCATATTTTAGTTAACGTGTTTCAATCTCGTATTTCATTTATTTAATGCATGCCATGTGTTTGAAAAAATGATACACATTTGAATAAGAAAAAGAAAGCAAATATTTTGGCAAGCTATAGTTTCCATGTCTCTAAAGATGAATGTATACTTTTTCAGGTAAAGATTTTGCTACGGGGAAGATATGCTTAGGTGAAATCGAAGTTGTAAAAATCACAAATTTTGATAAGATATGGAGCTGTAATCCTTCACGTGGGAAGGCGAAAGCGGTGAGTTTCTATAGACCCGTTGGGTTTCCGGATGGTTTTTTCAGCCTCGGTGACTGCTGTGAGCCGAGCAACAAGAAGTCGAGAGGCTGCTATGCTCTTGCAGCCAAATGTGCATCCGTAGATGCAACGGGAGATGAGTCTTCGCCTCTTGAAAAGCCTCTAGACTACACTCTCGTGTGGAGTTCAGAGTCGCGTCGTGATGGATGTGGTTATGTTTGGTCGCCCAATCCGCCCGAAGGCTATAAAGCCATGGGGTTTGTAGTTACGGTCGAGCCTAATGAACCCGACGTTGAAGAAGTGCGATGCGTCCGGGTTGACCTAACTGAGAGTTGCGAGGTTGGTGAGGTTTTGTTCGATAATAATTCGCTACGGTCGAGGGATCAATTCTATGTTTGGGAGACGAGGCCGTGCGAACGAGGGATGCTTTGCAATGGTGTCCCCGTAGGGACATTCTTCTGCAGTCGAGATAGGAATTGGGATGACGAGCTGAGTGTTTCTTGCTTGAGGAATCTTGATTCTTCGCTGCGTGCAATGCCGACTTTTGAACAGATTCATGCGCTCATCGAGCACTACGGCCCTACGCTTTACTTCCACCCGGACGAGGTCTATTTGCCCTCGTCCGTCTCTTGGTTCTTTGAAAAGGGAGCGCTTTTGTACGAACAGGGGAAGGAGAAGGGCTTAGCCATCGATTCTAAAGGTGCGGTTTTGCCCGGTGGTGGGGAGAACGACAAAGAGTTCTGGCTCGACCTACCCGACGCCGACGGAGGCGGGGACTACTTGAAACGTGGTAACATCGAGAGCGCCGAGCTTTACGTTCACGTTAAGCCGGTTTCCGGAGGGACTTTCACGGACGTCGTGATGTGGATTTTCTGCCCCTTCAACGGTCCGTCGTCAATCAAAGCCGGGTTGTGGAGCTACACGTTCGACCGAATAGGCCAGCACGTCGGCGACTGGGAGCACTTCACCCTCCGTTTGAGCAACTTCGACGGAGAGCTACAAAGCGTGTATTTCTCCGAACACAGTGGCGGAGGGTGGCTGGACGCCTCCGAGCTCGAGTTCGCCGAGGGAAACAAGGCGGTCGTGTACGCGTCGAAGCACGGGCATGCGAGCTTCCCACACGAGGGGTGCTACATTCAGGGCTCTAGCAAGCTTGGAATCGGAGCAAGGAATGATTGTGCTAAGAGCAAGTATTCCATAGACTCGAGCACCCGATACCGGGTCGTGGCGGCCGAGTATCTCGGAGACGGAGTCGTTTCGGAGCCACATTGGCTGCAGTACATGAGAGAGTGGGGCCCTACGGTTGTTTATGACTCGACATCCGAACTTGAGAAGATAATCAACCACCTACCCTTCTTCATTAGGTTTTCCGTCGAAAATCTTATCGAGCTGTTTCCGACAGAGCTCTACGGCGAGGAGGGGCCAACGGGGCCGAAGGAGAAGGACAATTGGTTTGGGGACGAGAGGTGTTAACCATCGTCTTCTCTAAATTCGTTGCTTTCGCGAACGAAGTTTGGGCACTCAGAGTTCGACGTTCAAAACGTCGCATTGAACCTCGAACTCTGAGTGTTTGTAGTTATTAGATTACAGCGTGAAATGGCATTCTTGGGCATTGTTTCTGCCGCTAGATTTTGATACAAAATTAGGGGCCAAAGTCATTGTTGTGTGTTGAGTGACGTGAGAATTTAGTTTTTTTTTTTAAATTGTACACATATAAGTAGGTTTCAAATAGAATTTCAAAATCTGAGTTATACTGTATAGTAGTACTATACTTGCTCTATAAATGTTGTAATTTCTTCTAGACATTGCATAATTGGCTTAATATTTTTATTGTATGATTCTATAATATGTAAATAGTGTAGAATCTATATCTAATCCAAAATATGTGCTTTTGTTATAAATATCACGCTTTCCAAAGTTATAGCTATAAATATATTGACTTTGTTTTCAAGTAACATGACACAAAATGTATGAATATACTACTGAACTTTCACCAAATTCTAATTTTGCACAAAAAAAATTGTTGATTTCCATTGAAAGATACTCCTCCCTCCGTCCGCGAATAGGAGTCCCATTTATTTTTGGCACGGGTTTTAAGAAATGTTAAGAAAAGTGGGTGGAAGAAAGTTAGTGGAATAAGGGTCCCACTTGTATATATTAATTTTAAATGATATGTGAGTGAAAGGAGTTAGGTGGAGGTGGGACCCTAGTACCATTTATAGTAAAAGTGAACCGGGACTCTTATTCGCGGACGGACTAAAATGGAAAAACGGGACTCTTATTCGCGGACGGAGGGAGTAACTTCTTATGTGCCAGCTTGCCTTAAAAGGCTCAAAATATTGTGTTCTCCTCAAAATGTAGTATGCTTATATCCATACATAAGTCAAAATGGCTTGATCAAAAAATGGCACAAATGTCAAATACTACTACATGAGAAAATGATTAATCAAGAATTTATACCCCCAAAAGCTCCCAACTTACTTCTTGCCCACATTCTTCACAAATGGTGCTACAACCTATCTTCGTGCCTTGACTCCTCAATGTTAGTTGATGCATCACCTTCGTGCACTTCCCACCACGGCTCGTGTCCCGTGCTACTGGATCATTCTCGGCTGTCTCAACCAAGAGAACCGCTGGCTTCGACTCAACTGCAGCAGACACAACCGCTGAGCTCTGCAGTGCGAATTTATCGACAGAGACCTTATACTGATCAGTGGAGCGATCGTTTGGAGAAACGCGCGGGACTGTCACCAACTCGAGCGTCTTCTTGTACACCTCCCATGCTGAGTCTTGCTCCTCTTTCGAGAGCTTCTCGTCTTCGTTCTCTTGCAAGAGCGCCTCGTGCTCGTGATGACTCACAATCCATCTAAACAAAAAAAGAAACGAGATTTAAGAAAATTGTGTTTCATTAGTAAAAAGTGAAGAAAGAATGTGATCATATGACTCGGTTACAGTGGGACAAAGAGAGTATTTGACGACAAGATTAGCAATTTCCACGCGAGTTAATTATAAAGTCACGTAACAAATGCACATTCGAGTAAACGATACGTTACTTCCAACAACTCACAACGAGTTTCGGCGACTACCTGGGCTGATGTTTGCTGAGCAAACTCTGCATTACTTTGTCCGAAGAAGCTCCAAGAGAAGGCGGCCGGCGCTGCTTCAACATATCCCTCACGCTACCCGCAGTGTCTGGATTATCCACAGCCCGCTCGTGCTCCAAATCACACGATACAACAGCACTTTCGTCGTCAGCAAAATCAAAAAAATCCACCATTTCACCTCTCGAAATATTCCTGTGGACTTGCTGCTTGTCGACAACTCGCGCTGCAAGGCCTTCCTTGTTCACCTGACGTTTGTAGATCTTCTCCTCCAATGTCCCTTTAGCGATCAAACGGTAGGCGAAGACCGGCTTCGTCTGACCATACCTACACCACACAAGAAGTTGTTCGAATTTTTGGTACTAACTTAACCATACATAAAAAGGATAGGATAACACATACGAACCTCCAAGCCCGGTATATAGCTTGAAGATCATACGTCGGGTTCCACGAGCCATCGATGATGATGACTCGATTAGCTGCATAAAGATTAATCCCTAGAGATCCGGCCCTCGTAGAAATCAATACACATTTCACCCTTTCGTTCCGAGCTTCGTTGAACCTATCCACCAACTTCTGCCTCTCTGAGCTTTCCATTTTTCCGTCTAATCTGCACTTAGCTCGAACAAAATAGACGATATTAGGCATATACGAAAAAAACAGACGAGACGTTCAAGAACTAGACAAACCTGTACCAGTCCTCCCCCTTCGTCCAACATCTTCCGGTCTCTCCAGGTTGAGGCAATCTCGAAAGATATTGTTCGATTAGGTCCAAAGTCGACAAACTTTGGCTAAAGACGAGCGCCTTATCGCCTATATCCGAGCACATTGTGAGAATATCAAGTAGCAACACCATTTTGCCACTGCAATCAAGCTCATTTAGAGTCTTTTCAGGCAAAAGACCACTCCACCAGTCCTATAAAATAGGCGAAAATCAGACTTCTAAACGAAGGCATTCATAACTCATAGAAAGGGAAGAGGAAAGGGAGTTACACTCACTTCATCATCATAATCGTTGCTACGTTTCTTGTGAGGATTATCGACCTTTTCTGCAGTCGAAATAAACGTAAACTAACACAACAGACTACTTAAACACATAACGAAGATTCTTGTTTCGTGACTAGTCGAAAAGTACCTTTCGACACCATGTTGCATTCGATATTCTCATCACCCGAGCCCTCTACGCCTTCGAATTTGCTGTGGCCTTTGTTTTCTTTCCTCAGTTGCAGAATGCCGGGATGGTTCAATATCTGAAACCCGACACAAAAAAATACGGATTAAGTATGCCAAGAGGGTTCAATCTCAATATGCATCGAAGATCATCACCTGAGCTAAGGCTTGGTAGCCCGCGAAGAAAGATTTCATGTTGCCAGACGCCTCCTTGCCCTTTGTGAAGCCATGAAAGTCGAGGAACCCTCGATACAGCTTCCTCTGTAGAGTAGATAGCTTCACCTCAATGACAAAAACGGTTTTGGGGCATAAGTCGTTTTTGACAATGCTGGCTCCCATGCGATGCACGAATCCCTTCAACTGTTCGTACAGAATATACGATCTTTGGTTCATTATCTTGACATCCTCCGAGGTAGCATCGCTGTGCTGGCCGTTCTCGATGGGATTTTGGAAGCTGCAAAGCGACACAATGGAGTTTGTGAGCGACGAAACTCAAGATTAGAAGGGACGGAGTTATGAGAGCCTTGCCGGTTCCTAAACTCGGTGCAGGAGCCAAGAAAGCCTTCTCGAACAAAATCGACCATCTGTTCGAGATACGAAAAGGTTTAGGACATTTAGTGCAAGGGCGACGTATCAAATTCAGAAAATGGTTCGGAATCAAAGAACGTACGCAATAGTACTCCATCAAATTGTTCTGAAGAGGCGACCCGGTCAGTGCAATCCGTCTCTGGCATTTGACTTGCTTGAGGGCCTTGGTCGTTTCGGCCTTGGTGTTCTTGATCGTGTGAGCCTCGTCACACACGAGGATGTCCGGTCCAACCTAACAATATGCAGCTCTTTCTCATATCTCATCACAACAGAGATGGAAATGGTGAAAATCGAGTCAAGAGTAATGACGGATCACCTGAAGCGCGTGGCTGATTTCCCTCCCCATGTTTGGATCCTTAGCATACTTCCCGGACGATAGATTACGGAAAGCAGAGTAGCCGATCAAGAATACCCCACCCTCGGTTCTCCACTTCGTTAGCAACTCGAGCCTTTTCTCCCTGAGCGAGTAAAGCAAGGAAGATCATACGAATAAAAGAATTTAAGAAGGATGTTTTGGCTCTAACAGAGACGAAAAGGGAACCTTGGAGCATCTTTAAGCATGAAAATACGAATAGGCCTCAGCTCGGATGGTCTCCACTTTGAGAACTCGTGTTGCCAGTTATGTAAAACGCTCACGGGAGTCAAGACGAGTGCTGTTTTTAGCCCAAGATCAGCACATCTCATAGCCGTGTAGAGAAACGTAACAACCTAAATCCATAAATAATACCTTAAAACAACAAGTTCGATTTCTCAGGAATGGCTTGAGAAATGAATGTAGATTCGAACTGGTACCTGAAACGTCTTTCCTAACCCCATCATATGTGCTAGAATGCAACCAAGACCTTTGTCTCCCGATCTCACCTTCCCCGCCGATTGAATGATATTTTCCCACATGAATCGGATCCCTAAAAGCTGTCATCGCGTCACAAACTAGCTTCTTTACCTCAGTGCATGATAACCGAGTAAACGACAAACATAAGGTTCCAAAAAAATGTTTGGGGGTGCTGAAGCTCCCCAGAGAAACTCCGGTGATTCATGAACCATAGAACTGATCACGGGGTTTTAGTTTCGTTTAAAAAAAAGGCGCAAAAAGAGTTGAGTAACAAACCTGATGGGGTTTTAGTTTCTTTGAGATGCTCGGAGGAATCCTCACGGCCTCTTCGCCTTCCTCCCTTACCAAGTTTATTATGTGGCCCGAGGTGGCATTGTCCTGGGCTTCGTGTCCAGCTCCAACGCCTTCTCCAACCGTCACGAATTCAGTAACCTCCAAAGATCGAAGGCGCTCTTGACGTTCCTGTAAAAGCGACATAGATGTTACAGAAAGTTCCATGATATGATACTCAGTGAACCAGCTAGAGTTTACCTTTTCAATTGCGATTTTCTTCTGCGTCTCCTCCCCCAGCTCATCGTCATCGAGGATTCTCCGAATCTTTTTCCTTCTCTTAACACTGATACAGAAACATGACAGTGAAATGAAAGTAGAAGAACAAGGGAAAGAAACATAGACAGATTTGCAATCAAGATGCACCTGGAGTTGTCGTTGGCATCCGCATCTGAATCAGAATCAGAACTTGAGATAACAACAACATCCGATTTTCTCATATCCCGCTTCCTTTTGACATTGGCTTCGTTGTCTGAACCAGATTCAGAGCTAGAGCATACAACTACTCCATCCCTCTCATCAGACGAATCGTGCAGGTATTCAACCACATCCTCAGTAGAGCCATTGTCATGAATCATGAAGACATCCATACGGCTCTCCTCGTCTATCGAGGAAAGCTCTCCCTTAACAGAGCCGCGATCACAAAAAATTAGCATAACTTAGAAAGAATGGCATTGCTGAAAGAGGAAAACAGAATAACTGTAAGCTTGAAAGCAGACCTTTCTGCTTCGCTTTTTACGCCTCGTTTCTTTCCTACGAAGCTTGAGATCATCCTTAACATCATCCTCCTCTTTAATCTGCAAAACACCATAGACGCAGATTAAGAGTAAAGATTCGTACGAGTCCAAAGAGATGGTGTCGAAAAAATCTACCTTTTTAAAGTTCCTCATTTGGTTAAGAGTAAGACTGAGATCCCTTTCGTTTGCTATAGCGTCTGCAACGAATGGATCTCTTGAAGCGCCATCAACATCACCAATCTCCTCCACCTGGCCATAATTCACCATATTATTTCTACTTGAAAATGCCATAAAACTATGATTTCAACGATAAATTGCATAAGAATCAAAGGCTAAACATCAATGGTCATTGCATATCAGTATACAAAGATACAAAAAGGCAGCCAGCAAGTGAACTCGGGTTTCACCTCATCAACTCCAGCAGATTCTAGGCCGAGTTCAGCAGCCTGCAGCGGGGTGCTGGCAAGGTAGACAGCAGCCCAGTGCTTGCTAGACGCCGTTTCTGAGCACAATATGTTAAAAGCTTCCCAATCTTTGTTCAAGCTTCCGTCTCCACTTACACTACCATCAAGGTTTCCAATTTTCTTCCCGAGGAAGCCACTTGCGCCTTGCCATCTGCTCCACAACGAAAACTACCACTTCAGAACAAGAAATCTAGCTCATGATCATACTAAACCACATAACGCGTTGAGAGATCAAACCTTCTTGCAGGCCGGTGGATCGTGAGATACTCCTCCGCCTTTTTGACTGATCTTGTAGCTTCCTCGGATATCTCAGTCCCAAGCCAGTGAGTCCTCCCTCTCCATGCTTCAGTCCGGCAGCTGTTAGGAACTTCCTTCTCGATCCACTTGTACAAACTGGAAAGGTCAATTCCAGCACCATCAAGCTGCTCCTGCTCGGACAATAATTGGTAACGTGTAGTTAAACACGCGAGATAATGAAGCCTAAGTAAAGATTCAAAGTGAGCAAGATCAAAACAAGCCAATTCAAAACAAAGATTAAAGATCGTATACCAGTAGATAAGCACTCTCTTTCTCGAGCTCATCGAGCTTCAGTTCCCACTCCTCTTTGTACAATGACATCTCCTCACAAACAGCCTTCTCCAACTGCTCCAACCATATGAAATACAGTGTCACAAAACTCGAAACATCCATAGCTACATTGGATCAGAAAAATGTGGATTTTACATACTTGATCACCAGTGAGAGACCGGGCTAATTCTTCCCTAACATCTGCTTCTACTTCGACCAGAGGCTCCTCTTCCAGCACCTCTTGCGCCTCAGCAGACTAAAGGTGAATAACAGAGTCAAGTAAGTAACAACTTTTTGCTTGTTATCATATTATCAGAGAGTGTGAGACTCAAAAGCTCACTCTTTTCTCGATTTCCACAAGCTCGGCCACGAGATTTTCCAACTCCTCTTCAGACAGAGGCTCCTGAGATGATGAAAGGTGAAATCAAGATTTTGATACAAGCATATGGAGTAAAGTAAAAGCAACTAAAAGCATAAAAACTTAGATGCTTGAGAAAAATGTGTGAAATTGTGAAAATGATCAAATGAAATGTTACATTTATACACACACACACACACACTCAACTGAAATACATACATACACAAATAGTAAAAACATAGTTCATGAGCTATAATGAAGCATAACAGCAGCAATGAACTGGGACAGCGTTGTTATACCTAAAGCTTTAAGCTTTCCTTAAATGGGAAACCATGAAATAGAGAAAACATAAATGCAGAGCTAAAAAACCACATAAAATCTTCACAAAAAGCAAAATAAAACAAAACCCACAAAAAAAGCTGCAATCTTTATCACACATAAACAAACATATATACAAACATGCCTGCGAAATTGATTGTTCGTCTTCATAAGACTCAGAAATGGCTTCGTTTTCTTGATATTCATCGTCGGAAGAACCACTCTCCATTTCTTGATTTTTTTCTCTTTTTTTTGCCAAATCTTTTGTGCTCACACACTATAAAATGGAGTGTAACAAGTGAAGGTTTGAGGGGAAAAGTGGACGGAAAAACGGGGGAGGCGAAGCGTTGTCACGTCAGCTCATTCGAAATTTCTCCCGTGGCGGTAAAATGGTCATCACTATTTTTTATTTTTTGCTTTCACTTTTTTATTTTTTTCGCGTTTGTTAATTAAAAATTGCATAATTTTAAGAGAAATTGTGCCTTAATATAATAATGCTAAGATTTGAATGAATCCGAGATTTTTTTATGTAAGATAAGTGATCTAATCTATGAATTAAATTATATTATGAGATTGAAGATCTAATCGATTTTTAGTAGGTAATTAAATGAAACCAGTCAAAATAAAGTTACCAATCGTGACTCATATAGAAATACATGCATATTAAACTAAAGATTATTAAAAAATCCAATTTGATGTAAAATTCATAACCAAAATTGAAGTGAGTATATAAAAAATTAAATTATTATTTTTTCTATCTCCTAATAGTTTTAAATAGAGTAGAATATCAATTTGGGTCCTAAATATATGACAGAAATACGAATTTAGTCTAAAACATTCACTTTTTAAAAAACAGATCCACAATAAATGAAAATGTCGACGAAGTAGTCATTGTTTTACGGTTCCGTAAAAAAATTAACAGCTAACACTAATTGGACAGTGTCATGGCCATTATTTTTTTACGGAATCATAAAAAAATATCACTCCAATAAGAATTTCTTTTGTTATGGACCTGTTTTTCAAAAAGTTAAATATTTTTTCAACTGAATTGATATTTTTGGTAATATGTTTACAATTCTAAAATTAAACTCCCATATTTTAAAATTGTAACGGTTCAATTTTGTAGTGGTAAAAAAGTAAATGTGTTGTAAAGCTTGTGACGCACTCTGTACAGAAAAGAGGGTGTGTAAGCGAAATGCGAAACGTATCTTACGTAGCAAGAAGCAATACTATCGAAATATAGGGACTTAGTTGCAAATTTGGAAAAGAAAAAATCTCTCGAATCGTTTCCCTCTCACCGAGAGAGTGAGAGAAAGTGATGGGTCCCTCTCACCTCCTCGAACTATTCATCACATCCCTTTAATCTCAGCCGTCCATCTCTTTGACCCAACGGTTCACGTTACTCGTGGTCAGTAGCAGCAGTTATTAGTCTCCCTCTTCTTTCGCTCCCTTCTCATAAACCCTAGAATCTGCAATCCGCAGCCACCTTCTTTTCCGTCAACAGATTTAAATCGGAGGCTAATTCATCTCAAAATTGAGAATCCCATCACAAGAAATTCGAGGGAAGTTTCTTCTCGGACGAAGAACGGGGATGATTTGATCAATTCGCGGCAGGTAATTGTTTGTTTCTCGAGTTTTTCTGCTTCTATTCGACGGGATCTTGCGATTGGGGGTGAAAGTTTGTTTTTTTGTGAGATGAGTTGGGGATTTGTTTCACGGTTCTCGTTGTTTTTTTGTTAATTTTTGTGAATCTTTTTTTTTTACAGTCGGAATGATTTGAGAAACATTTTTGGGGATTTCGGTTGGTTGCATGCTTGGAGGGAACTGAATTGTGTGTCGAATTGAGTTGGGATGTCGAGTTTAATTTGGGGATTTGTCAATTATCCTAATTTGTGCTGTTGAGAGTGTGAAATTAGCTGAGTTTTAGCTAATCAGTTCTGATTCTTGTTCTTGGAGTGATTGGGAGGGAGATTTGAGTGCTACTGAGTTCATATTTCTTGAATTTGAACGAGTTGCGAAGAGTGAAATTAGTCGGTTTAAGCGAGAAATCACTGTGCTTTGTGTAAGGCTAAGACGAAAGGTCTTTATAGGCGGTTAGTATCTAATTCTGAGACGAAAATTGATTCTGGGGCTTCACCTCGCAGGAATAAGCGGAAGCAGATGCCTTCAGTGGGAATGAGAAGAAGCACAAGGGTGTTTGGGACACGAGTTCTGCGTTCAGGGAGGAGGCTGTGGACGGAGCCTCATGAGGGTGGGAAAAACGTGAGGGCAGTTCACGGGGAGAATAAGTTCCCGGAGCTCCTAGACCACTCTGCTGATGGTGGTGGCCGTCACAGGGAGCTGTGGCTGGAAGATGAAACGGGCGCCTTACTTGAGGTGAGTGCAGAGCTTAAAATACAAGAGCGTGAAACGGATGGTATGGAGAGGAAAATTGTGGACGGGAGGTTTGGGATTGTGTACCAGAGAAAGAGAAAGAGAGCAGAGTTGGCAACTGCTGAAATTGTAGAAGATGGCCGGTTTGCAAAGAAGTATGCGAGGAAACAATGGAGGAAACGGCGTAGAGTTTCTGAATCCTACGGTGATTTTGGAGGCTTATGCTATTCTCATTGGACTCGGGGACTTTCTATTGTTGTGAACGAATCTTCTTATGATTGTTATCACTGGGTTACTTGCTTCTTGGCCACTCTGCTCAGCTACATGACTAGGGTCAGAATCGGAATGAGGCAGTTGTCCTTGTTTATGTTGTCAAGACCAATGTGCGATGCCTATTCCTCAAGAATGCTTTTTCTCCAGGTATATTTTTAGTCATGTTCAGCCAGGTGGCCGCTAGATTATTTTGTGCGCGTGTGCAGAATTTGTTTTTTTTATTCTTATTTATAGCTCCCAATATTGCAGGATCCTGTTCCTGATGGGAAACCCTGTGTCTGTATAGTTGCTGGATGGAGATCTACGATGCCATTGTTTTCTATTAATATTTTTGCAAGCCCACCTTTCTTTATGCATATACAAACAAGTATGTTTCTTAGATCTGTGGGATTAAATTGCTTGCTAGACCGACAATGTGTGGGTGACGAGGAAGTGATAGATTTGGCCGATGATGATGAACAACCCTCGGTTCAACTTCTGAGAGATGACCACGAATGTGCTCATGAAGCATCTGAAATGTTGATGGGAAGTGAAATATCTCACCCTACCGTGGCAGCATCTGATAATGATACTCCGGGAGGGAAACTGTTGGTGCAGTCTCCTGTAGGATTTCCTAAATCCGGTCTTCGAAATTTGCAGTTGAGAAACAGCCGTAGTATCCAGAAAAGGCGGAGTTCTCTGAGGCGTAAGAGAGGTAGACCGCCATCTGCTTTTCGATCTCAGAAGGGTAAGGGTGCTTTAGCTTCAGAGCTTTTCAGGATTAGACATGACAGCTCCCAATTCCCTGCCGCATCTCCCAGTCGTCTACACAGAAGTCCCGATACGAGGAGATCGGCAACAAACACCAGAGAGCTGAAATCTGCTACTAGGGCAGCAACACAGGATATTTGTGCCTCCAGCTGTTCAGCAAACCTGTTAATTACCGACACTGACAAGTGCTATAGGGTGGAAGGTGCCACTGTTGCGCTAGAAACATCCGCTTCTAAACAATGGCTACTCTCTGTTACCAAGGACGGAGCGAAGCAGTGCAGTCTGGTTGCACAGAAGGCTATGAGGCCGTCTTCTTCTAACCGCTTCACGCATGCTGTATTATGGGCTGGTGATAGTAGTTTCAAGCTCGAGTTTCCTGATAAACAAGATTGGTTGGTTTTCAAGGAACTATACAAGGAATGCTCTGACCGGAACATGCAGTCTGCTGCAGCCACTACCGCTATTCCCATACCTGGGGTGCAAGAAGTAGCCGTTTCCAATGATCCGTATGTCCCTTTTGTGAGGCCAGAGTCGTACATTACTTTCAAAAATGATGAGCTAATCAGGGCTTTGATGAAGAATACTGCCAACTATGACATGGACTCCGAGGATGAGGAATGGCTGGGAAAACTCAAAAGCGAGTTTTACGGGGGAAATGAAGGGCAAGAATTTATCACCTCTGAGAATTTTGAATTGGTGATTGATGCTCTGGAAAAATATATCCACTCCAATCCAGACGAGCATGTAGACGAGCAGGCAGCCTATGAATTCTGTATGCATCTGGAAAGAAAGGAAGTCATCGAGGCTATCTATAAGTACTGGACTAGAAAGAGGAAGCAGAAACGATCGGCTTTAGTAAGGGTTTTCCAGGTACGTCACCCTGTTTTTGAATTTCATATCTTGCTTGTTAGCTTGCTCTACTCATCTTATGTCTATAGTAGTGTATATTCTAAGCTGAAGTCGATCTAATTGTCATATCGTTTTTAGGTTTGTTTCCTAACATTACAAATCAATGCTTTATTGGCAGCTCTACCAGCCTAGAAGAAATCAACTAATCCCGAAATCTGTTTTAAGGAAGAAACGATCATTTAAACGGCAAGCAAGCCAGGGTGGGAGAGGCAAACAACGGCCTATATTGAAAGGTGCCTGTCCTCGAGTTTTTGTCATTTTTTCCCAATCTAGTTATTCGTTTACTCAAATTTTGTGAACGATCCTGTTTATGCCACGACTATATCTCTAAAATTGATGTTGGATTTCCTTTTACAGCAATAGCAGCTGAACAAGATGCTTTGCAGCAGAAAAACAATGTACATAAGTTGCAAGAAGCAAAAGTTGCTGCAAACAAATATGAGGATCTGGCTAGTCAGAAGCGCCAACGAGCCCAGATGCTCATGGAGAACGCCGACTTAGCTACCTACAAGGCAATGATGGCTCTCAGGATTGCTGAGGCAGCTGAAGCTGATGAAACCCCAGAGAGAGCTGTACCGTTATTCCTTGATTGGAACGATGGCCAATAATTTGAGCAACGGGAGGGCTATGACTGCGGCCTCTCGTGCTGGCTGATTCAGGGCAAGAAGTATTGTAATTTTGTATAGATTCTGAGTGAATGTAGATTAGTATGATTATAACCTGACACCGGGATCTTCTTACGAGGCTTTTGTTGAGGGCAAGATTCGGGATGTGGGAAGAATATAGAAAAAAAAGTGGAAAATATTTGATGATAAATGGCCTGTGTGTGTGTTAGTGGTGTTTTTGACCATGGCACACATCCAACAGTTGGCGATCTCTGTATTAAGTTTTGTATAGTTTTCTATTTCATATGCTATTTTAGGATCCTTTACATGTTTTGGGCTATAAAATCTGCAATTTTTGTTTGCAATAATTGTGTTGGTTGAGAGGCTTTTTCTCTAGGTGGCTTCCTCTCTCTGTCTATAATGCAGTTATTTTATAAATCCAGTGCAAGAATATTCAGTATATGTTTATGTGATTTTCAATCTGCATCTAGATTAGATTGCTATTATATTATGGTTTACATTAGGCCTCTCAAAATGGATATCGGGTATTGGATATCCGATATCCGAACCCGAAAATATCAGGTAATTGGATACCCGAAACCCGAAAAATCGGGTTTCGGATCGGGTTCGGGTATTGAGAATTTTGGATTTTCGGGTATCGGGGATCGGGTATACCCGAATTATCCAAATTTTTTTAGAAAAATCACAAGTTATAAATTTATTCTGAGCTTATATATCCTTTGACCAGTTTAGTGCTTGCCTTTGCTAAATATGATAATTAGATAAATGTTTATGCAATTTAAATATTTTTAAAACTATTTTATATATGCATATGCGCTTCAAGTTCAATTATGAAAAATTAAGCCATATCAAATTAACTTTAAGAGTTTTGATGTTTTGAGATGCCATATAGTTCTATAAACACTAATCGTGATATGACTCAATATACTTTTGCTTATATATGGCATGGTTATGGTTTTCAAGTTTTTTTTTATATTTGAATTAATCGTGATATGACTCAATATACTTTTGCTTATATATGGCATGGTTATGGTTTTCAAGTTTTTTTTTATATTTGAATTAATTTTAATTATAGTAAATTCATGTTCTATTTTTTAAAACAAGATATGATTAGTATTCGGTAACTACTATAGCACTCCATTTGCATATTTTAATAATCAAGATTCAAATAGCATCGCAACACAAAATTTGAAACAATCAAATTAAATACGTAAAATCCTACCAATCCAGTCATATTATTATTGGGGAGTAATGAATCAATTGTTAAATATTCAATTAAGTCTTACGGGAAATTATTGGCTGGAATAATTATTTAATCAATAAACAAGTCCAATGATTATAGTTAATTTTATTTTAAAAAAATTAATAATCAAAATCACAATCGGGACTGGATACCCGAGTCGGGTATCTGGGTACCCGAAATCAAATTCGGGTCGGGTATCGGGTATTGGATTTTAGGAATTTCGGGATCGGGTACCCGAAAATTTCGGATCGGGTATCCGCGGATACCCGATTTGACAGGCCTAGTTTACATGGTGTAATTTGCATGTTTAAAGTATATTAATTTTTAATCACATTTTTATCATACAATTAATATAGTAGTATACAATTAGAATTTATATTTCAATAGTGTTTTTTTGACATTCAAATTTTTTTTTTACAACGTAAAATAATTTTGTAAAATCCACGTTGATCCGAAATGATATATTTATTCTAAGATGAAGGGAGTATCTAATAGTTGTATTAGGTGTAGAATTACTGCAATTATATTATTGATATTGATCTTAGTTTGATGGATTAGATAAGATTGGATGGATTGAGTATTTAATGGTTGTATTAATTAGGTGTAGAACTATTAAACTTATGTCATTGATATCTATCTTGATTTAATTGAGTAGATAAGATTGAGTTTTATGATTGTTATTTTGAATATTTTTTGAGGCGTTTTAATTTATGCCTGCCAAAATTAATATTGGGCAACCTTAAGCCAATGTAATTTCAAACAATCTCAGTAAATGTTAAATCTTAAATAATCGAACAATGATAAAGACATTAGTGGTACTAATAAGCACACTGTTTTAGGCCATCAAATGATTTGTCGAAATAAGGTAAGATGGTAAAAGACTTGTTATGATTCCAATTGTTTTGGATGATCAAATCAACATATTGATGAGTGGTCGTGCTGTACTTGACATGATGGATTTTCTCTTGTACTACTATTGATTTAAAAAAATATCGAAGACACGTTTCAATAATGCAATAACTACCAAAAGAGTAGTGATGGGGGGTAAATTTAACATCAATTAAAAAGTAGACAGACATAAAGATAGAGAGACAGATATTATGTACATATAGTGATGGCCTAACAATTGATCCATCAATTATAGTATTTTCTTTCCATTTCTTTTTCTTTGTTTCTAAAGAGAAAATCATATAGTAGTAATAAATAAAAGATTATGCAAATAAGTCCAAAATTTTCATGATTCACTAACAAACAACTACAGTGTTCACAAGCAAGTTGTATAGCCAATGGCTCACATTTATTTTCAACTTCTACGGCAAATAATCAAACAAAAAATGTTGACAACTAGCCACATAAAAAGGAAGAAAAAGTTTAAAAAACGAATGAATTACAAAAATAACAAAATTGTTATTGGGACTTAAAATGTATCTCATCCACTAAAATTGGCTCACATCTTGAAGATTCATATATAGAGTGTTTGATTTGATGGTATAGGTTTTTGTCTTCCAAGAAAGGACTATTGTGTGATATATATTGAGTCAAACACCATGATCACATCCAATGGTTCACATTGTCCTTCAATAGTTATTACTTAGTTTATTACTTAGTTTATAGTAGCATTTTGGATTTCCACTCTTAATACACGCCATAATGAATATATTAATTAAACACCATATAGCTATGCCTATTAACACAAGTTTAACATTCATATATTACAAGCACATAAGTTCCTTTGTCAAAACAACATAGGGACTTGCACAAGAGAATTTAATTACTCACACTACACAAAGGTTAAACAAACTTCATTGCAATTTTCTTACAACTTATATGACTTCCTACCTAGCATTCATAACAACTTATATTATTACAACAATGCTTGTTTTATCTGAAGAGATCTTAGGATGTTGGAGTATCTCCTCCTGGCTCTACCCTACTCATCTTGAATTGTGGTAAATTAGAACCATCATCTTCATCATGGTATATATAAGCCATGCCACCATGCCTAGTCATATCCATCCCAGCCATCTCATCCTCTCTTGAAACCCTAAGCAACTTCAACTTGTGAAGGCCCAAGAAAAGTGGTGCCATTGTGGCTGTCACCCATCCAATAATCACCAAGATTTGCACAATTTGGGCACCCAAGAGCTTCCCACCACCACCCATAAGTAGCCCGTACGGCCTATCGGGATGACCCGAATAAACTTCGTTAACGTAAATTTTCTTGGCAAATAATCCAGTGAACAGTAGACCCCACGCGCCACATCCCCCGTGCAACTGGGCCGCCTCGAGAGGGTCGTCGTACTTCAACTTCTCGGCCAACTTGTTGAGCCCGATCAAGACCCAGGACGCGACGAACCCGCAGATGATTGCGGCCCACGGCTCGACCACCGAGCACCCCGAGGTGATCGCGGCGAATCCACCCAAAAGGCCATTGCACACATCAATCACATTCCAATGCCCCACCAAGAGCCTCTTGCTAAACAGGGTAGTGAGGGCGGCTGTGCTCCCGGCCAATGTCGTCGTGACAGCTGTCCTCCCGACCGCGCTCCACTGACCGTAATAGGTCCGGTTTGTATCATTGTACGACTTGAAAATGGTCAGAAACGAACCGGGGTTGAACCCATACCACCCGAACCATAACAAGAAGGTGCCTAGCACCACTAGTGAGGAGCTATGGCCACGCAACGCAACGGACCGGCCGGTTCTATCAAACCGGCCGATTCTTGGACCCTCTATGAGGGCCCCCCACAAACCGGCAATCCCACCAACCATGTGGACCACCCCTGAACCGGCAAAATCAATGGCTCCCGAGCCAAAGAGAAGGCTGCCTCCGGTCTTGGCGGCTCCGGCCCATCCGTCACCGGACCAAAACCAATGCGAAACGACCGGGTAGACAAAACCGGTCAGGAAAGAGGAGTAAATTAAATATGCCACAAATTGAGTCCTCTCTGCAATTGAGCCACTAGTAATACCTAATCACAACAAAATGTAAATCATAAAAATTAAGAATCGACAAACTAACCACTACATATATGGTTGTAATAAATTCACAAATTTTAATTTCAAAGATTCTAAAAGTCTACTTCCGGTCTATTTTACATTATTGACATACAATTATGCAAAATTAGAAATTTCAAAGATGATGACTTAGTACATATGCAATAAAAAAATATTTATACTATATATGTTTGTCTGCACCTAAATATCCACATGCAACGGCCAAACTTTCACATAATTCAACTTCATTAATGTGAGACTCTTCATAACCACTTTTTAGGAACACATAAACTCAATAAATACTTATATGATACGCATGTAGCATATATATGTCTAGCAATAAAATGGTTAATATCTTAAAAAAAAAGGTTTCAAATCCAAATCCATCACTTGTAAACACTAGTAAGGGTTTAATTAAGCCTCACATAGAACAATTATCTTTTAAAATCGTCAAATTATTGAAATTTTTTTGTTAATTATTGCACAATAGCACATAATTAGATAAAATACTAGTAAGAATATTATTTGTGATCTCAAACACAAAATATTAAAATCCCACAAAATCAACTTAAATTAAATATTGCAATTAAGAATATAATTGGAAAAAAAAAAGAGCTCACCGGCGGCGGCAATGGCAAAGGCCCATTGGTAGAGAAAGAGGCTGTAATCGGCGGTGGGAGAAGGGAACTCCTTGAGGCCGAAGAAGTGTTTTCCGATGAAGCCGTTGGAGGGGCTGCCGAAGGCGAAGGCGTAGCCGAAGAGGTAGTAGCTGAGGCCGCCGGCCGCGGCGTCGAGGACGTTGGTGAGCATGATGTTCATGGTGTTCTTGGCGCGGACGGAGCCGGCGCAGAGCATCGCGAAGCCGAGCTGCATGGCGAACACGAGGTAGGCGGAGAAGAGGAGGTACGTGTTGTCGATGGCCAGGGTGGCGTCGGCGAGCCTTGTGGAGACGGCGTCGAAGCGGCTGCAGATGAAGGTGGCCGCCGCGGTGGCGTTGGGGGCGCCGCCCAGGAGGGGGAGGAGGTCTGCGGCGGCGCAGCTTAGGGAGTCGGCCATGGTTTGTCAAGTGGAATTAGTGGGGAGTTTGGCGTTTGGGGTTGGATTTTATAGATGAGTATGTTTGGGTTTATGATTTTTTTTGTTTTTAATTAATTTAGGTGTTTTTGTAATGCACTTGTTTGAATGGATGAGTTTGGTTACTTTCTTGGTTAGCCATTAGATATCATATTTTGTCATTTTAATCTGTTATTCATTGTCTTATTTCACTTTGGATTTATTTATGATTTTGTGTTTTAATTAAGGTGTTTTTGTAATGTAGTAGTACTTCTTTGATTTAATGATTTTGTATATTAATCGGTGGATCTATGGACCATTTTTTGTGCTGATTTGTAGATATCTCGAATTCTCGATGGTAGGACAGTTGGTCAAAAGATTTAAAACTGATCCATATCCAAAGGTAGAGATCGATCACCAGATTATTTGGTTAAGGATAGACGAGTCTCATACTACTCGACCATCATTAAGGATTCTGTATATTTTTCAATTCACCGTTAAATATCATATTTTGTCACTTTGATGCATTCATTGTTGTCTCACTTTTACTCAACTCGAATGTTAAGAAACACTAATATTAAAAAAGTGAGTGAAACAATTTTTTCTATAATAAAGATTGAGTAAGACATGTATTATCAAACGGATAAAGTGAGTAATATATAAAGTAGGATTGACACTCTATTAACTTTTGTTATTTGTCCATGAAAATAGTCTCATTTCACTATTTTAGGATGTCTATAAAAAAACATCTTATTTCTAAAAATGAAAAGTTTCATTTTGGTACATACATTACCAACTTTTTCTCTCTATCTTTCTTACTTTATCTATTTTTATTTAATCTTTCTTATTTTATTATTTTTTATTAAAACTCGTGTCATCCACAAATATGACTGTTTTTTTTAGACGAAGGAAGTATTTTTTTCACATTTTCAAATTTCAAACTGCTAAATAGTAAGACCATTATTGGAATATGAAGAGAGTATTAGTTTAGGAATTTTGGATGACGCGAGCGACGAAGGGTTGATTAAATAATTTTAGTCTATGAATCTTCCATATGCATCAATCATTGTTTAGTTTGAGCATATTTTATCTACAAAAAGTTCTAAGTGGAAGCGGCTGTAAATGATGATCTACGCTTTGGCTATCAACTTATAAAGATAAAATATGATTTCTATTGTTTTACAACCATCGATCTAAGTTATTCTTAATTTGAACATTTTAAAACAAATGCTAAGGTAATTATGTATCCTAATTGAACATACTGAACCCTAATTTATATTTATAAAAAAAAAAAACATTAATATGAAAAAGAAAAAATACTAAAACAAAAGAAAGTACTGTAATATACAAATGGGCATTACAATATAGGAAACAGAGAGAAATACTAAAAAGTTGAAAATGAAATACGAGTAAGACATCAAATATTAATTAAATGGTCCCAATAAGTGATAGTTCAAATGATATATTGTTCCAAAATCATAAACTCCAAATCTTGTCATATTAATTTACTCATTTATAATTCTTCACTTCATTCATTAGACTTTTGCCGATACTTCCAATTTCCATTTATTTTCAAATTCTATTTCGTCTTTATGCCTTTTTATGAGTGATTCCTATGAACTTTTTTTTAATTAGTACAATAGAAAACATATAGTTCGAATATTCTGCACCACAATATAGTCTTAATGTTTTTCTTTTTTCTTTTTTCATTTTTCTTCTGATTTTGATTTTGATTTTGATTTTCGATGGGTGCAAATACGATTTCGACAGTTTTTCTTAATACTACTCCTACTAGTTTATGTTAAATTGTTAGTTGGGACCATCGTGAAATTTTCAAACCGCCATTGTCAGAGATGCAATTTTTTTTATTAGTTAAATATTATGAATCAAGGATTTTTATTTATTTATTAACACTAAATAGTAGTATGACTTTTTGAGTCGAATTGATTATTTGATTATGATTATTTAAAAAAAAATTGTGAATGTAAGATGATTAGTCGCCGCATAAGATTTGATTTAGCAATCTAGCTAATCACTCTTGACGGAATCTACAATTACCGTCATCTTTTTTCACTAAATAACTTATAGATTAATATTTATAATCATGTTGATATAATTATATAAATTATTTTAAAAGTTGTGAATATAATATTATACTCGTGGAATAGTGATACCATGTTACTCGTAGATATATACATATATAAGGATTTATGAGATTATTACCTGCTAATTACATTGGAACAAAGACAATTCAAGAAACTCGATCGTCAATACCAAATTAACTTAATTTTGTAGCTCATATTTCTCCAATTTGTGTGTATTATTCCTCCAATCCAAAAAAAAAAAAAAAAAACAGCAAAGAAGATTCAATTAGATTCTTCTCTATAAAAAAATTGTCATACAACTGTCATGAAAGAGACTGATAAGTTACAGAAGCGAAAAAATGAATAAATAAATTACTGACTTCGTATGAAATTAATAAATTGATGGTTACTTACTACTATTAAATTATTATTAATTAACCACTCACCAATCGAATTAAAAATATTTTAATCACGTCATTTGATTAACTGCTTGATGTTTAATCAACTCTTCAACTGTATATTCTAAATTTATATATCTTCTCATATTTCATTAATTTTAATTTGGATCTAGCAACTAATTAGAGGTTGTGTATGAACCACGTTGTTGCTGCGCCACAATTACTATTGTCTTTATGCCTTATTAATTATGAGTGATTCATTCGTATGAACTCTTTTTAGCATACAATAGATAACATATTGTTCGAATATTCTGCACCACAATATAGTCCAACTCTTTTTATCTTCTGATTTTGATTTCTATTTGGATTGGTGCTATATGATTTTGACAATTTTCGTAAATAAGTTTCTGTTTAATTGTAGTTAGGCGTGGAATTATCAAGCCGCAAGAATCAGAGATGGAATTTAATTATTTAATTTAGGGATGTTTTATTTATTAACACTAAATATTAGTAGTATGACTTTTTGAGTCGAATAGAAAAATAGTTCGACCTTTATATATATAAATAATGATTAGTATTTTAAAAAAGAACTGTGAATATAACATGATTAGTCGCCGCATAAGACTTGATTTAGCAATCTAATCACTCTTTGATTCATGGAATCTACAATAACCGTCATCTTTAGAAATTTCTTTCTCTAAATCAAACTTAAAGATTAAATTAATTACATCTATAATCGTATGCATATAATTATATGAATTTATTTTTAAAATTATGAATGGATTATTTGTACTCGTGGAAGATTGACACCATGTTAATTACTCGTAGAAACATATAGTAGTTGATTTAATTAAGAGTTTACTAATCAATTACCTGATGATAATTACATTGGAACAAAGAAAATTCAAGAAATTCGATCGTCAATTCCAATTTACCTCAAATTTGTAGCTCTATTTAAAGGTGAAGTATTTCTCCAATTTGTGTGAATTATGCCCCAATCCACAAAAGAACAGAAAAAAAGATTCAATTAGATACTCCCTACAAAAAAAAATAAAACAATTTTGTCATACTAAGTGTCATGAAAGAGATTGATAAGTTGCAGAAGCGAATAAAATGAATAATAAATTTCTATGACTTCGTAATGAAAAATTGATGGTTACTTACTACTATTAAATTACTACTAATCCAACCACTAATCAATCGAGTTAATGTATTTTAATCACGTCATTTGATTAACTGGTTGATGTTTAAATCGTCAACTGTTTATATAAAAGTACTGTAAAATATTCCCTCATATTTCATTAATTTTAATTTAGATTTTACTAGTCGAGAGGTTGTGTCTCAACCACGTCGTTGCTGCCCACAGTCGCAAATATTATTTGGAAACAATGTATTTTCTCGAAGTGACTTATTTTTAGAGAAATTAAAAAAATTCCACTAATATAAAATGTATTGACGAAACAATTCGTGGCCCTTTACTTTTATGTAAAAATTTATAATCCACAAAAATATAATCAACTTTGAACTATCATATATTTAATTACTTTTACGAATACAATATAATTATATAGAAAGTAACTATGCACCAAACGAAAGATAAAGACCAAATATTTATATACTATCTAATATGATAATACTTAATAACTTAAACAACAACAAAAAAGAAAAATTATATTTACCCGTGGCGCATTTGTCGGATCTATATCCTAATTAGTGCTAATCACGATTATTCTTATATTAAATGGTGATGATGTAATTATATAATATTTAATTAGATAGGCTAAATTACAATTAGTAAATGACCTCTCAGAAAGAGAAGTGGTCACTTCCACCAAAGGGTAAGTCAATAAACTCTTTTATATACCTATTTTTCTATGTTTACTTTATGAAAATGATGCGTAGAAAATCTCAGAAGACCAATTATAAAATATAGAAGACTTTGTTGTAGGGAATCTCAATGACATAAAGATTCTTGACGTTAATTAAATGAATCTAAGTTTGATGCTATGAGAGAGGCAAGTTTTGAATAAACAAATGCAACTATTATATGCAAATACTATTAAATATTTGGCGAATTATATCACTTTATGGAGTAATGTTAAATATATTTACTGATAAAAAGTATACCTAATGCACTTATTTTGTTTTAAAAATGTAAACTAGGCTCAGTATTTTGAAATGGGATGATAAATTTGTGTGATATAGTACTTATTGTGTCTTATTCAAAGCAAAATATTTCATATTTTATGAGATCTAAGTAAAATGAGAATAAAATAAAAATATACTATATTTTGTATTTTTAAAAATATGTTATTTTAAGTGTGACATCTAAACGAGAAAATGTATTATTCAAAGAAAATGTTCTCTACACGGACACATGTTATGCTTTGTATTTCAAGCTCCAACACATATTCAAATTTTGTAAAAAGAATAACAACATTGATACATGATCACAATGGCGATCTACATTCATTATGAAAAAAATAATAATTATACATTTATATTCATCTAAAAATATTTCATTAAGGCTATTTTTTCTTCTTTTAGCCTCAAAACATTGTAAAATTATGGACACAATGGATTTCTTCCAGGCCCACCATAGTAAAAATAAGTGCCCCATCGATCATTATAAGAATTCTTAATGTTGTAACAATTTATGTTCTCAGCTAAGGTTGTGATGTCTCGGGCCGATATCAGGCTGTTGTCCGAATCCACGATCTCTAAATTTCTGAAATAACTGGCTTTGCCGAAGCCCTCTTGGGCGAACCGGCCCGAGCCCATTTGAGTGGATGTGTGTTGGTTATCAGGCCGAGAGTTGACGACCTCGCCGCCCCATTCGACCATCGTGGCCCGATCCGATAAATGGGTGAAGAGCTCCGCGGGCCAATAGCCCACCAATGTGCGGTCCCCAAAGCCCAGCCACCAATTTCCCGACTTTGGATCCTATTAATTTAAAATTCCAATATTAAATAAATAATTTTTATGCATAAAAATGGAACGAGAAATTTTGTACAGTAAATAATTCGAACTCAATTCCTTTTTATTTTCCCTACAAAAATTATATAGTACTTATTAAGTAAGAGATGTTATGTAACCTTCCATATGAGGATGGTGATGTCGAATTGATCTCCGGCAACGGAAGACACCGGAGAAATGGCTGCTCCGATGGCTATTCGGCTGTTCGTTTGGACAAATCCTGAGCACAAAAGATTATAGCATCCTGTTGCTTCATATGCATCGCTCTGTATATTAAATAAATTAATTTATATAAATATAAACTAGAATATAGATTTAATTTCCTTGGATCAAGGAATGAATTAATAAAAATTTAAAATATAAGAAGCAATAATTAAAACTTACAGTCCAATAAGTGAATAATCTTGGTCTACTGTCTCCGTACATCTCCGGACTAACCTGACTAGTATAATCATCAATTTTCAAAATTCTAATAATAATAATCAACTCAAATAAATTTTCATTACTAATCACAAAATGCAGCATGATAATGTTAATATTCATATTATATTTGAAGATAATATGCCCACTCAAAATATTCTTTTTGCGAAAACTATAAGAAATGGCGAATCAAGAACGAAACTTGTGGGATGGGTCAGAACAATCGACATACCTGCCAGCCGGCTTCAATGCTGTTGAGGTCTGAGCCGTCGAAGGAGCCGGAAAGAACCCAAATCTGAGATAGGCTGAACTCGCTCGATCGCTCAACCGATGGGTCCCACACGTTGATTGTTGCTTTTGCCCCATATATCGCGTCCGACGAAGTCGTATATGCGATTGCGTGCTTCACATAAAAATTAATTGTATTATTGAGTTGTATTTCAATTAATTATATTATTCAATTTATTTCTCAAACGATATAAAAAAAACAGTGTTTAACTAGCACTAAAATACTCGCTAAAAAATCAAAGTGTTCGATAAAATAGAATTACTAGCACATTAACATGCGAATATTTATCGATCGGTGCATATACAAAAACTCAAAACATACCTCATGCCCATTGCCCGCAATATTTGGCACGGCGGCTCCACCTCCGGTGGTGGTGGCGGCGAGAGGCAAGAATTGAACTGATTTCTTGCCGAAATCGTACAAAGATTTAGCCCTCAACACATCTTGCATCGAGCTACGCCTAACCGGAACTGTCCCCTTTGGGCAAAGCTGTCCCTTTTGATGCCACATTTGCCACACTCCTCTAAATCCATCCACACTTGTGCTCCCATTTGTTTTTTCCATTTCCACTTCTTTTGGCATTCTAGATGGCACCCTCTAATTAAGATTTTAAAATATATCAACATTTGTAAGTTATTATATACTACTACTACTACTTAAGTCCATTGCCAATAACTTTGGTAATTAACGAAATGTGTTTTAATGCGAAATTGATCAAGTATTGGTAATTAACGAAGTATGTTTTAATGCGAAATTGATCAAGTATAAGAGGAATTGAGAGTAAAAATATTGAAGTACTGTTATTGAAGAATGAAACGCATATCATTTAAAGATATAAACTTAGCAAATATCGAGGGTTACTAATTTTTGTGGACAATTTAAAATGAAAAAATCATGACTATTGATCGTAAATAAGATGAGTAATACCTGGATTTTGTGATGTTTCAAAAGAGGATGGTCTAGAGCTGGTTGTCTTTTTTTATGTACACAATCTATGATATCTCCATCTGGGCTCTGAGGAAACAAAGCAATATATACAAGATCAATTTTTTAAGAATTAATTAAATAATACTAATAAATTATAAATTTGAGTGTGTATATGTATATTGTATACCTGAATAGTTAGGACAGGAGGCTTGTTGATCTTGTCTAAATGCCTCTGGATTCTGGCTAGTCTCAAGCTGCTAATTTGTTTATATTTTGTATGGTTGAATGAAGTGGATATGGCCAATGATTCTTGGCACAGAATTGCAACAAAAAATGGGAAAAGAAGAGGAATTATTGAAAATCTTCTTGCAGCAATTCCCATTTCAAACACACACAGTAACACAAATTAGGTATTACACCATTCTTCTAAAACACTAACATATGCATGGGATTTATGTAAGAATAAGTGAAATATTTGTTTATTTCTCACACACACACTGGAGGTATGAGGCTGAAATAAGGATAGGAAGAGAAGGGAAAAAGTAGAGGTATCAAATGTATAAACTTGAATCATCATAAATTTATAATAAATCATTTCACAACTACCTTTTAAAAGTAATAAAATATTAATGCAAAGCATCTGTCTACTGCCACCCACACAAACTTCCCCTTTAATTCTCCTCCAAACACACCACTTCCAAATTTCTTTTCTTCTCAGTCACTCTTTAGTTAATGGTTTCTTTAATTAATTTTCCCCTAATATATTAATTCAATGCATGTGATAAGATGTACATTTATATATGCTTGTACTTTTTAGGCTTAAAATTGTGACATAAATATTACTTTGTGTTTTGCTTTTTATTTGGTTAGCCAGTCCATTTCATTTATACTAATTAATTAATTAATTAATCTTGAATGATATGATTAAGGAACATTAGCTATGTACTAACATTTTTTTCTTGACTAGAAATATAAAAAGCTAAAAAAGATGAAAGTCAATAATTCTAGGAGATTGGTGTGTTTCTCAATTAAAAAGAAAATAAAAAAGAGGGCAAGCCTTTTTTCCAGCTCATTGTGATTTATATATGTATATTATATTGACAACTTACTTAAAGTAAGCCTACCTTATACGTTATAATGTGCATAAATTAATTTACCATCGTTCTAATCTTTTACTCTACGAAAAGAAGATGTCGAGTTGTTGTATGTTATAGTATTTTGGTTTCAAAAAGTTCACGCCGTGATGTAATTACATTTTAATGGTCAAATCAATACATATATTTAATATTATTATAACCCAAAAAATATACACATTCATATTTCCAAAATTATATATTTATATGTAGTTTTGGAAATTTTAAAGCTGGAGTTTGTGAAATTATAATTTTTACTTAAAGAGAGTAAAAAAACCTTTTTATATATCTCTTCGCTCGTTCACATTAGTCTGCAAATCATTTTCATTTTAATAAATCCACGATTGATCTAATCAATTCGATCATACATACATCGTGTGTCAAAAAAGGGAGAGAAGTAAAAAGAGAGATCCATTTGGAAAAACTTCAATCAAGTGGTATCCATTATCCATTGGTGAACATTGGACCAATTATAGGAGAAAGAAATACTTCAAATACAACATCAATCGAGTTTAGAAATAGACATACAACATCAATCAAATAGAGGTACTAAATGAAAAACACAACACAAATCTTGCAAATATTACTATCATTCGGGCTGAATTTAGGCCCAAGTATAGTAATCTTCTCGAAATGGGCCTCAAGCCCTTGAGTCCACAGCCATAATCGCACTAAGATTCATTGGATAAACATATTTTTCTGATCCCTCCAAGATTTGTTGGACTATCAATCGATTGGCCCTTTCAGTTGGATGGAATGGATCCCAAAAAACATATTCATCTCTATTCGAACACAAATTCGACAACGGCGTGCAAAGGCCCAGCCCGTTATACGGGCCCTGTCCACAACAAGCTTCCTTTGAGGTCCTAAATCCTGTTTCAGATAGTATTAATTATAGAGAAAAGGTCTTATCAATCAGTCGTGGTTCGTTGTCAAAATTGCAACCAAACAATATACTCCTACTACATGAGTATGAATTTAAATATAAATAAAAAAAGATTAGAGATTGAAAAAAGCAAGAGACATACCAAATTGTTTAGGATTGGTGATGAAATCCATATGCATTTGATTAGTGTTGGCTGCAATGAAAACATCTTTACCACACTCATTGTTGAGCTTTGTAAGCATTTTAACAAGTTGAGGGTTGAATAGTGATGCAGCCTTCATCAATTCTTGTGCGCATTCGCCTCTTCGACTATGTTGCGCCAGCTCTGCTGGGACGCACCCCAACGGCCCCGTCCCGGTCACTAGAACCCGGCGGGGTCCAAGTTTGTAGAGTCTCTGTTAATGAAATAAATGTTCACATGAAATAATATATGTTCGATATTACTATGTTTTTTATATATTAAGTTGTATCGAAGTTAGATTCTTACCTGTAGAACCTTTTTGTATTCGGAGATGACAAATGGCACATATTTTTGGAGGGAGTATTGTTGTGATCTTACAGAATATGGGACCAAATAATAATTATTGACAAAATCATTTCCTCCCAAAGTAATGAGAACAAGTGATTCTTTCACACGTTTGCGGGCTTTTTCTTTGCCAATTAGTCCCTTTAGTCTTTCCTGGTATTCTTCAAAATAATCAAGCTGTTGGTATATCCTAATTATATTAGCCTGCAATATTGAAAAATGCAACCTTTAAATATTTCCGAAAATAAAGGGAAAATATGATTATTTACTAGAAAAAAAGGAATCATTTTATATGGTAAATTTTTGGGCTACTAAAAAACCAATCAGATCATAGTAGAGTATAAAGAATAAATCACAAAAAAAAGTTAGTATTATATACTCATAATTAAAATTTGAAACAACTTAAATTATCCAATAAAAAGAATTGGAATTACTTACAAATTGATATCCAGTATCATTAAGCACTCCAACACCAGCAGAAGCAAAGTTGGCACCAATTAGTAGATTTTTCCCTCTAAGCTCTGGACTCAAGTATGGCAATGTAGCTTCCCAACCCATTTTTTCACCTAAAATTAATCACAATTCAAAAAAATAATTCGTAACAAATAGGTAAAATTGTTCTCTAAACTTTTATTTATAAGCAACAAAGTATATAGTAACATAATCGATATCAAAACATACTAATTATATCAGGGATGTTGAGGCCGTTAGAGAAACGCCCAGTGGGGCGGTGGGATGGGTAGTCAATCCCATACGGAGGCGAATCCGCCCTAGCAGTGGTGGCCAAGTAGTTGTTGTTGCCATTGTCCACCAACGAGTCTCCGAACACGAAGAACGCTTTGGATTCGGCTTGAATCATTGAAAAATTTGTTATGAAAACAAACCAAAATATCGATAGAGGACGTAACATGTGAGCTAATTTTGACATTTTTCACTTAGATGTAAATACCAAAAACTTTGATACTATTTCTATATGACTAATTTTATGATATGGTGTTCTAACACATTGATTGGACTACATATATATAAGCATGTAAATGTACAATTATAGGTTAAGAGGCTAGTATGTTTGACCAACATTTGTGTATAAAACCCTAGAGAAAATCAATAACCAGAACTGGGGGTTGATGTGTAGCTATAGGGTTCAATAATTTGGTGCATTGTGGTCAAATTTCAGGCTGGCTAGCTAGGTTATAATGACTCATATATTGTTATATAATCTTTTTTTATCAAGCTTTAATTGCACATATTTCGGCTATTTGTACATTCCAACTAGAAAAAATTTATATTTTTTGTTTCTTAAGTTAATTAAAAAGAAGAATGGGATATTATAAAATATTTTAGGGGATAAATTTGTGCAACTGTCATAAACAGCTACTCCCAACCACTTAATTTCCATGTAGCTTATTTGGAAACTAGCTCTGCTATTTAATTAATTCCTCTGTAAAATGGGTATATATTTTATTTATAACACATGGAAAAATTATAAAATAATTTATAAACTTAATTACTGCAAAATAATAATTCAAGGATCAAAATTGATGGTTCCCTTTTTTTTAAATAACTTTAAAAGATCAATTAATTGAAGCTAATTGATTTGCATAAATTTGGAATATGCTGATGAGTTTTTGATATCCGGTTTTCTCAACAAAAGATGAAAATTTTGCCTGACTTATTGGTCAAATAAATCTGTTGATACTGAATATACACGAATTTAATAATTATCCACTTTGTCGGACAATTTAATGCAATAATTAAAGCCAAATTTTCAGACCTTGAAATAAATGGGCTGAATTTGAAGCCTAGTATCTTAGGTCATATACAAAAGTGGGCTTTCTAAGGCCTACTTAATGAATAACCACGAAAGCGCGCTCGCGAATTGTTATTTCAAAGCAATAATTTTATTTCTTGTTGGGCCTTAATAATGTGTCCATAATTTGCTCCAGGTCGGCCCAAAATACCACGACCCTTTTTGAGAAAGTTAAACGACATCGTTTATAACTCTTTTACTACCTCCATCCAAAAAAATAAAATAAATTATAAATGATACAGATTTTAATGAATAATTGGTAAAATTAGAGAGTGGGGGAAAACTGGTGAAAGTAGTGCTAGTGAATTGTGGTTCCTTATTCTGTTCCCAAAGAATATGCACTTTGGGTTTGACACGAGCTTTATTGTAAAATTGGTGAAGTAAGAGAGTGATAAAGAGAAAAAGTAATTAAAGTATTGTTAGTGGGGAATGAATTTCACCTCATTAGATAGAAAAGACTTTTCAAGATTAGAAAGTGCATATTTTTATGAGACGAACTAAAAAGAAAAGAGTGCATATTCTTGTGTGATGAAGGAAATAGTATTTAATTGTTCAAAACTTTCTATATTTAGAAGGTGGTCTAATTTTGATGGACGATCCAAAATGATAAACTGATCTGTATTTTGAGGAAGAAAGTTGCACTGCGACAAATTCAGAATATAATTTAAAAAAAAAACACTTATTTGGGGTAAAAATTTTCTACAGCCTGAAATGCATGACGATAAAGATAGAAGTGTCTTTCTTTTTATTATAGTTTCATGAGGAGGGATGTAAGATGGCCACTCTATTTCCTTAACGGTTATTATATATGGTAAATATTTGGGTAAAAAATCTAATGTCCAAGTTCATAGTAACGAGATTTTTATAATTTCACGTAACTAATTACTACAATTTTCTTTTACCATAGTACTATAATACGAGATCAATAAATACATGTCACACAATTTACAAAAAAAAAAGAATATATTGTGCACTCCCACTCCCACCACCCTCTCTACACACTCTCTTCCCCTTAATTCATCTCTCAACAACCAAATGGACTCCTTCGCCGCCGCAAAGCGACCCCTCCCCCACCCCCCCAAGCAACCCCCGCCGGAGAAAAAATCCGCCGCCGTCCGCCGCTCCCGCAAGGGCTGCATGCGCGGCAAGGGCGGCCCCGAGAACGCCCTCTGCACCTACCGCGGCGTCCGCCAGCGCACGTGGGGCAAGTGGGTGGCCGAGATCCGCGAGCCCAACCGCGGGGCCCGCGTCTGGCTCGGCACCTTCAACACCTCCCTCGAGGCCGCCCAGGCCTACGACGACGCCGCCAGACGCCTCTACGGCGCCGCGGCCAAGCTCAACCTCCCCGCCACCGACTCCGCCGGTGCCGGCCACCTGCCGGCGAATATTCCGGCGGCCGGAGGTGGTGGCGGCGGAGGTGACCGGCCGGTGAAGATTCCGGCGGCCGGATCTCCCTCCTCCGGCGGAGACTCTGTGGTGCCGGAGTATTACGAGGACTACTATAGGAGCGAGGGGTCGGTGGTGGACGAGGCGCGGGGCATGTGGGATATTCCGGTGGCGCCGACGCTGCTGGATGAGAAGCTGCAGGGTGTGAACTGGCCGGAATTTTCGCCGGAGGGTTTTAGTGAATATGATTTTATGGGGGATTCAAGAGTTCCATGGACTTTCTAGTTTTAAATAGAAATATAGTATATCAAATTAATCTTTTACTAGGGTTTATGTGTGTGTGTGTGTGTTGGGAATTATTGATCAAAGGTTTTTAATTTTAGGGAAGGTTTAAGTTTTTTTTCTTGAGATGTTAATCAAGTTTCTTTAGATTAATAGTATTAGAAAAAATTTAGGATTTAAGTATATGAAGTAGTTGTACTTCCCTTTTTTTCCCTAAGTAAATTAGGGTTTTGGGAAATATGTTTGTTGTGGTTTGAGTTAATTAATGTGGAAGTGGAAGGTTTAATTTTATTATTTATTGTGTTGGGTTGATTTTCATATTTCGAAGTACAAATGTGTTTTAGTAAGAGTATAAAGGAATCTAGTAGTACTACTACTTTGTTAGCTTATTTTGGATGTAGCAAATTGTTTATATTGAAGTGTGTGACGACTCATACATATATAGCCAAGACGAACTTTATCTATTATGATATCTTCTCTTAGTTAAATGTTGAGTTTTTATATGTATTATACTTATATCATTTGATATACTTCAGTGCATGGATAGACACTACCCCAACAATATTTGATGGGATAATTACTTGTTAGTATTTATGAGTTAAGGATACATATTGAGATAGAGGTTAGTTTAATATGTTTGGAAGTTGATGCTTACGTAAATTTGTTACGGGCTCTAATATCCAAATCGACTGTTAAGAGCACTAATACGAGACATCTCTCTTTAAAAGTTGGTACGAGACATCTCTCTTTAAAAGTTGGTCTTTTAAAATAGGTTATCTTGTTTGATTTTATTAAGAGCTCAAACGACTTGAAATGATGAATAGAGAAATACAACCATAACAAACGTAGTTATAACCAACAAGGACACTTGGGAATCAATTTGGACTACCAACAAGGACACTTGGGAATCGATTTGGAATGATGCCTCATAAAATGATGGTCCGATAAAGAACCAAACGTGACAAATATGGTTATAATTATCGAAATATTACTCCTAATTAAAAGAGATCAATTGCTACAGACTCTACTAATTTTATCTAATTTTATAATTGACGTGAGATTTGTTTGTCAAATATCCTCTCACTTGTATACATTTTACTTATCAAACACTTAAGTCACAAACTTGTGCAAACATTTAAGCTCGAGTTAGATTTCGCATTTTACTTTATCAAACACTTGTGAAAGCCACAAACTTATGCAAACATAATGATACGTAGTTATGCATATATATTTTAAGCATATATTTTAAATAGTAATTTTTAAAGAAATCCGACATTAATTGGTATTGAGGTGGGAGGGGACGTGTAAGAAAGAGCCGCCGTTTGCTCATCAATTGGAGTTTGTTTCAACTTAAAGGCTAAGTTAGTTGGAGAGATGGCCTTTGGGACTTTGGGGGAAGAGTTAATGACGAAACATCATTTGTCAAGATATACAGCCGGAATTACAACGTCTCAATTCATAAAAATATACTCCTACTAGTATTTTCAACATCCCAAAAATTAACATTATGTGTGAATCACGAGAATTAAACCCATTAATCAAATTTTACATATATAGAAGATTAAATCAAAGTTTTACATAAAGAATTATTCCTTGTTAATGCATTAGCCATGCATGTGTATGTGGCTTCTTGTGGCTGCGCCACGTGTAATTACCCAAAGGCTTCTATGTATGTGTTTGATATTAGGCTTCTTGTAGCTTTGCCAAGTGTACTACCCAAAGCCATGACAATTGTAATACAGTATCAAATATATTATTGTATCACATAAATTGTTTTGTTTACAAGAAGAAACTGACATCAATCTTTTTGGTCCAATCAAGTTTCTTGCTTCGGAAAATGCACTTTATAAAAATAAATTTTGCTTTAAGTATTAGAACCTACTATGTCATTCCATTAATATAAATTTAAATTGTACAGCATATTTCGCGAGCCATGCCATGGATTTGGGAGGCAAACAACTTATATACAAAGTTAATAGTTTGAGATTGTCTAAATATTTTTTAAAATTCATGACATTTTTAATAAAGTGGCTGAAGTATAATGAGGTCTAAATTATATTTACACTCAAATAAATTATAGGACATTTATTGATATTAGTAATACACTACTGAATATATAAATTTAATCAATTAATTAAGTAATTTATTTCCTATTCATATGAAATATATAAATTATTATTACTAGGGGCTTGAATTATTATTACTATTATTATTTGTTTTCTATACGATCAATCTAATTATTTTCCTTATCTTTCTATTACTAGTATTTTTTTTGTATTAACTAAATGAATATTTTTTTTTATCATATCATGTTTGTATTTAGACCTTGTATGTACAGTTACAGCATCCAATATATTGGGAGATACACCTACATCTGCCTTACTATTAAATTCGTAATTTAAATATGTCCATATATTAATAAGATAAGATACAAAAAATATGACTACATACGCAATGGGAAAGTTGGATAATATTAACTTTTGACAAGAGCTCGTGTGTGGCTTTACAATTTGCCAAGTCTTAACTAAGAACAACGTGGCAATTTCACTGAAACCCATATTTTATAACGCACAACATTCTAGAAAAATGTCTAATTTCTTTACTCTTAAGCTTACAATTTGGTCAAAATAATACCATTTGCAGTCAATCTTTTCTATAAATAGTATGTGTGCATAATCTTCAAATATTTTAAGTTTATAAACCGATTTTGCCAAATTTCTCATTGCAGGATTTCGTGTCAACATATTACTAATGAAGAGGCATGCATATTCGATTGTCGCCTAAATTGATAAAAAGATAGTACTACTAGTCAGTAGTATATAGGGAGTACTCCCTTGTCCCATATTTAGAGTCACTTATTGTTATGATTCGAATTTTAAGAAAGAGTTGAAGTGTGTAATAAATGAAGTGAGTTGGTGGAGTGTGTAATAAATGAAGTGAGATAGTCGAGTGTGTAATAAATAAAATGCGATGGTGGAGTTGGTTGAAGGTGAGTCCCTTTTGACTTTTGATTTTTATTTTGATTTATTTTAATGTAAATAATGTCATTTTTATGTAATTTTGATGAAGAATGGGGTAAAATTGTATGACCAAATATGGAAAATTCAAAGTGACTCTTAAACTGAGACGAACTTTTATGACAAAAAGTGACTCTTAATCTGGGACGGAGGGAGTAATAAATAAAGACTATTTACTAATATAAATTTAGTTTGGTACATTATCGAATAATTATGAAATTTGATTATATTATGACTAGTCTTACAATTTTAAAAATCAATTAAACAGTCATAAAATTTAGTACAAGGTTCAATTATTTCATGAACACAAATTTTGTATGTACATTATCGGAAAATTATGAAATTTGGTTATATTATGACTAGTCTTGCAATTTTAAAAATCAATATTGAATAGTCATAAAATCTGAGTTTGTTCTTGATTTATTTTGGTGAAATTATATCTGATATGGTAGAAAAAAACATAAATAGATGTCATTATAGATGAATTAAACAATATTGTCAATTCAGACCATCTCCAACCATGCACCAAAACTCATTTTTGGTGTAGATAAGTTCTCCAACCGTACACCAAACTCAAACCCATTTTTGGGTTTTTCAATAGAATAACACCAAATATGGTGTTTACTCCAAAATTTTGTTAGACGAATACTAAAAAATGGTGCAAACTTAAATATAGTGTAAATGGTTGGAGTAAAACTACTTTTTTGTGTGACGTATACTCAAAAATGGGTTTGGATTTGGCGTAAATGGTTGGAGATAGGCCTCATAAAATAACTAAAATGTTTGACCATAAGGTATTCTAAATTTAATAGTGGTAAAATTTTATATTTTTAATTTGTGCTACTGAACTTCATGAAATTTTTGCAGTTTGCCCAATAGTATTAGCTAGTTGTAAACGAGAAAAAGCCCAAAACTTCCCATCATGAGAAGCCTAATCAATATGGTTTCCATATAACATGAACAAATGTGCTTTTGCGAATAAAAAGGAGTAGTACTCCCTATAAAAGAAATCAATGGTAATCCTAAGCTAATGGGCCTTAAAAATGAAATAATTAAATGGTACTACCATATATTTGGAATGAAAATATTTTTTTTTTAATTAATATTTCAAATAAAAAGGGGTAAATGGCAAGAAACATCATAATAGAGCTTAGCCCATATCTGTTGGACCCAAATTTAACCTTAAACTATTGGGCCTTTAATTATCATATGCTGATCTAACTTTTAATTGGGCAAACTAAAATCATCATACGTGGAGAACTAACTTTTAATTGGGGTAGACAACATAAATTATGCGGACAAAACGTCTATTTACAACGATGTCGTTTAATATATCTAATCACCCATAGGGGAGTGTTATATTGCCAACTCAATACCTAATTGCTAACTATAACTAAATAATAGCCACTAGATATTCAAATTAAGGATTTAGATCATCAACCAAGAAATATCAATACGATAAAAAAAAAAACTTCAATAAAGCCATAGGATTAATTCCATAAAATATCAATAGGGATATTAATGTCAATTAACTACTTATAACTAACTTTTAAAAGAAATCCCAAAACTTTAAATTCATATAACATATATCAAATTAAAGATAATTTTATAAGGATTCCAACGATATCATATATGCATATGTTCCGACGTCGAAATTTGAAAAAAAATTCAAAAATTTTTCAATTTTTTCGTAAAGCAGAAATGTCAACATACTATATAAAATATGTCAATATAATATATGTAGAATGTCAATATAAGCAATGGGTTAACATTCTTAAAGCATCGTGTTGACATTCTCAAAGCATTGTGTTGATATTTCCGAAACACTATATTGACATTTTCATCTAAAACCCTAATTTGACGTTTTTTTTATCTTTTTTGATTTTATTAATTATTAATAAAAACGAAAATTACACGTGGCAAATTGTAGACCACACGTTTTCTAAAATCCTATGGCCTTAAATTAGTTGTAGTTAGTAATTAAATGATGAGTTAGTTTTGACAATTTCTAATCAATTCCACAATTTAAAAAAAAAAACCTTTTATATCAAAATTTTAATATTCTTTTCAATTGTTTGTGACATAAAATTTCAGTGTCCTACAAGACTTAATTTAATAACGACATCAAAACTAAATATATGGGTGTCTAGGTATATTAAACGACATTGTTTAAGTAAATAGACGTTTTGTCAGCATAATTTATGCTCTCTACCCCAACTAAAAGTTAGTTCTCCATAGATGACGATTTTAGTTTGCCCAATTAAAAGTTGGATCAGCATATGATAATTAAAGGCCCAATAGCTAAAGGTTAAATTTGGGTCCAACAGATATGGGCTAAACATAGAGCCCATAAAGAGAATAAAAAGAACTATTAAATGTATATATATCACTGGACAATAAAATTTGAGTACTCGTTACCCGAAAGAACACCAAAATTTCACTGATGAGGATGCGATGCCATCCAGATGTTCGATGAAATGCTTAAACAAAAGTGGGAGCCGGGAGGAGTTGGTAATGCTAAACCAAACCGTCATACCTCTGATCTGAGAGTTGAGGGCGGAGGATCTGGTGCTGCTGGTGGTGGGGGCGGAGGGGAAAAAGTGGAGGAGCTGGTAATGGTGAAAGATTGCTGCTTTTAGTAATAAAAGCTATCTTAACCCTTCTTGAAATTAAATAATAGTAAGTATTCCATTAGTACCTCAATTATATGTTTAGAAAGCAAAAATCATCATATCTTATCCAATCAATTTGGTCAGGAAAAAAGTCATGTCATTGTTTTCCACCACCAAAGATCCTTTTTTCTCCATTCTTTTCATATCTGTGGTTTTCATTTCTCTGTATTCTTTGATATCAGAATGACTGCTTATGGTGGTGTTCTTTCTCTTAGGAATACAATTAACAATGTTATCTGTTGTTCTCGTTTTAGCCTTGTTGGCGGCTCTCTACAAATCATACAAGGCGTCTACGAGGAGTTGCAGCCATTGACAAAAGTTCTTCAAATATTGGACGAGACAAGTCCAAGCAGGAGCAGGAAGAAGGTGAATGCTTTGGATGGAAGAATCAAAGATGCAATTTGGAAATTTGAAGACTCTTTGGAATCCCTTCTCACTCGACAGATTCCTTCACAATATGAAACTCTTCCGGAGATCGTCTCCATTGATCTTCAGAGTCTGGAAAACGATGCGATTTCGTTGTTCCAGAAACTCAATGATATGAAAGAGGAGTACATTTATGAAGTAGAGAATATGCCTCAAGACGAACCTATTTCCTCGTTCTTTGGTTTTCATGGAACCAACTCAAAGATGATTGGATTATCAGACCAATTCGGTGAAGTCAAAAGAGATCTATTGCATTTCCTAGACTATCCCGGTTGGAAGCATGTGTACGGACTTTATGGAACAGCAGGTGTTGGAAAGACCACTCTTGCTAAGAAAATTTATCAAGATCCAAATATTCAGCACATATATAAGCGGCGTGCTTGGGTCACAGTAGGCAGAGTACCTCAACCGATCAGCCAAATTTCACGAGGCATTCTAGCTCAACTCACACAGGGAGCTGAATTAAGATTGCGTGGCAAGAATTGTCTCGTTGTGCTGGATGATGTTTGGGAGAGAGAGGTATTCGATTGCTTGCATCGTTCCATACCCTGTGTAGAAAGTGGTTGTGTTCAAGTCTTGCTTACTTGTCGACATAAAAAATGGATTAATGTTATTCCCTTTGGTGAATGCAATGAGGTGCGGTTTTTGAACGAAGAAGAAAGTATGGAACTACTATGTGACAAGGTGTTTGGAGATGGGAGTTGCCCTCCTCAACTTCACAAACTTGCCATCAAAATTGCCAAGCGTTGTGAAGGCCTCCCTCTCTTGATACTCGCTGTTGCTGGCATCCTATCGAAATCCGACCGGAATAGAGACCCAGCCTACTGGAATGAAGTAGCAGAAAGGAGAAATTCAGTCTTTAAAGATGCATATAATCGAATATCAAAGGTACTTTTCCCAAGTTACGATTACTTACCACAATGTCTTAAAATGCCTTTTCTGTTTATGGGTGTTTTCCCTTATGACACCGCTCCTTCCAAGATTATCGATATGTTGACCGCTGAGGGGTTGTGGGATGATTGGGATTGCTTGAGAGAGCTAGCTATCGAGTACAGTCTTGTTTTGCGCATCTGGAAGAGCGTGGATAAAACTTCGCATGAGTTTTATGTTAGAGAGTACAAAACTTGCCGGCTTCATTCCTCATGGCGACACGTCTGTAGAGGAGAAGCTAGTAAAAAAAAGTTTTACCATGTCCTAAATAAACTGATTGATGCCTCAGAAGAAAGTCTAATAGGTCAGCGCGGCTTGTGTCTCGAAAACAATGTTTTATTTGGCATCAAAGAGTTTTGCGATTCAATAAGATTGCACTGTGCATCCTTTGCACGTTCTCTCCTTTCCTATGGTCCTTACCACCAATATCCAATCCCTATAGATGTCGGTTTCAAGTTGCTAAGGGAAATAGATATTCTCACACAACGTTTCTATACTTTCCCATTAGAAATTCTATCGCTGGTCCATCTAAAATACCTTGCTTTAACATGCAACGGAGAAATTCCTACAACTATATCCAAACTTTTCAACCTTCGAGTTTTGATTATGCATCCACATCTGAGTATTAGATGTTGTAAAGTTCCATCATATGTACCAATCCAAATATGGGATATGCAAGGGTTGGAGCACATTGAGATATTAGGGAAAAGTCTTGTAACTTCATCTCATGTTAATTTGTATAATCTCTCAACCCTTGTAGGTGTGAATGCTAGCATTTGTACCATCTCCGAACTCCCCAGAAAAATTCCTAACATAAAGAAATTAGGGGTACAGATTGAGCTGACGCCGTATGATGACCATATCGATCTTTTGAGTTGCTTTGGTTGCATTTCAACACTTAGTTTGGATACACTCAAATTGAGCATCACAAATCCTGTGATTAAGCATGGCCATTTTTTCTCTGTGAATCCCAAGTCATTGAAGTTGCCACATTATCTGATAAAGTTACATTTGAGTGGTATGGGTTTTCCTTGGGAATACATGGATGCAATTGGCACTTTGCCATACCTTCAAGTTCTCAAATTGCGATCCTACGCCTTTCAGGGTCCACGTTGGACAACAAAAAGGCGTAGTTTTCCGAATCTTGAGTTTCTTCTAATTGAAGAAAGTGATTTGGTGCAATGGAAACCAGGAAAAAGCTTCCCTAGGCTTAAATACTTAAGCATGAAGCATTGCTACAAACTAGTAGACATATGCTGCTATGAGGGTGAGCCTACTTTTCTGGACCAATATATATGTACAATAGAGATTGAATTAGAGGACTGCAATCCTTTAGCGTTGGTTTGGGCCAGTCAGTTACGACCACGTGTTGGTTCTAGGCTTCGTGTTATTGCCTCTTCTTCTTTTGACGAGAAACCGACAACTGTCAAATTTGAAAGGTTAGTCCTTCAACTACAAATCAAATCATATGTCTCTGTTCAAGATAACTGTGATATTTCATTTACTTAATAGGCTCAGAGTAGACTTAATTAAAATTTTGATATTATATCTTACCTCCTCTGTCTGCGAATATGTGTCCCATAATTCCTTTTACAGTCCCGAATCGAAGTAGGGTACATATTCGTGGACGGAGGGAGTAACAAAAATTAAGTGTTTAGGTTATTATAATTTCTGAACATTTATCTATTTTCAGGTATTGAGACGCTACGTTTTCTATCTACATGTTCAAAATCAATGGTTGTATAGTCGGTTTGTTACAAGAATTTAAGAATGGATATGGCCATTTTTTGCCCACTTTGTGTTTCAATTAAAAGTTCTACTCATCAACATAACATTCGTTAATGATATGATGATCACTTTACCTTAGAATTTAAATCTTACTCAAATAATCAATTTTAGTATTGTCTTAGATTAACTTATCCAATATAATCAATTTAATTGATCTACCCTATCATCGCTTTTCGATTATGAAAGTATTGATTGTACTACCACAATTTTTAGGTTATATGAAAATGTTCGATTTTATTTCCTTTCATATTGTCTCCTAATAAATGGAAAGTTCGAACTAGTGAATTTGGATTATAACACCCCCCCTTTCCAATATTATCATTATGCTCACCGCTGAGGGATTGTCGGATGCTAAGGGGTTGTCGGAGGATTGGGAATATTTGAGAGAGCTAGCTATCAACTACAGTCTTGTTTTATGCATATTGAAGAGTGTGCATAAAAATTCTCAGCTTCATTCTTCTTAATTCTTATAAAGAGTTCATTGCTAACAAATATAAAACTTGCTGGCTTCATTCTTCGTGGAGGCATGTGTGTAGGGGCGAAGCTAGTAAGAACAAGTTTTATCATCTCCAAAATAAGTTGAATGATGCAGAAGAAGAATGTCTAAAAGGCCAACGCTGCTTGTGTATTGAAAACAACATTTTATTTGGCATCAAAGAGTTTTGTGACTCAGTGAGATTGAACTGTGCATCTTATGCCCGTTCCCTCCTTCTGTATGGTCCTTACCACCAATATCCAATCCCTATATATGTCAGTTTCAGATTGCTAAAGGAAATAGATGCTCTTACACATCATTTCTACACTTTTCCAATAGAAATTTTGTCACTAGTCCATTTCCGAGGCTTCAGTTTCTTCTAATTGAAGAAAGTGATTTGGTGCAATGGAAACGAGAATCTAGAAGCTTCCCTATGCTTTCGTACCTAAGCATGAAACATTGCCACAAACTAGAATAGATCCCTAGGCCTCATATTCCGTACTCGTTTAAGAGACCTGCTTGGATGTACGTGAATGGATATAAGACCATAGAGATTGAATTAGTAGACTGCAATCCTTTAGCTTTGATTTGTGTCAACCAGATAAAGGTGTGTGGCTTGATGGTATTGCCTCTTCTACGTTTTATGAGAAACCGATGACTATCAAATTTCAATGGTCAGTCCACCAACAACAAATCAAATCATATGTCTTAGTCTCAAGTGTTTTAGGTTGCCTTAACTTCCTAATATTTATGTTTTAATTTTCAGGTATGGAGTCACCTCTGCATCTGTGCTCGAAAGGTGAGACACCGTGTATTCTATCTGGATGGTCAAAATCTATAGTTGTATTATCATGTTGTTATATCACTTTAAGAATTACTATAAGTTATTTCTGTGATTCAAGGAAGGTGATTCTTTTTGTGTTGTGCATAACTTTGGCTTTGTTTTGATATCAGAAAGTAATTTCATTACATATAATATAATGTTGTTTTGAATGGTTTGTCTGATTCATGTAACTGATGTTTTGCACTAACAAGGACAACATACTAATCAGTTTTGCACGATGTCTGATTCATATAGGGGCAAAAAGACAAAATTACCTCTCAAAATAATTAATGGAACTCTATCTGCCTACTTCATACTAATGGATTCTGTTATAAACAATTTTCTATTCTGAATGTTGTATCTTTAAGTACTTTATCAAAGTACTAACCGACAAAAGAAGATTGGTAAAGATTTATAGACATTTTTTTATTATCATGCTTTATTATCATTAGTATTAGATTAATATATATGTGCAATAATGGCAACTTTTTTGGCTGGCCAAATTGGAGTGATGATTTTGAATACTAGTACCATTATTCAGATTTCTCCATTCTTTTCATATCACTGCTCTGATCACAATTCACACATATCTCAACAACCACCATTCCATTACCATACCAGAGAAATGACGGCTTATGGTGCTGTGTTTTCTCTTAGGAATACAATTATCAATATTCTCACTTGTTCTCGTTTTAGCCTCGTCGGTGGCTCTCAACAAATCATAGAAGGAGTGCACAAGGAGTTGGATCCATTGCAAAGAATTCTAGAAAGATTGGACAAGACAAGTCCAAGCAGGAGCAGGAAGAAGGTGAATGCTTTGGATGGAAGAATCAAAGAGGTGATTTGGAGATTTGAAGACTCATTGGAATCTCTTCTCATTCAGCAGATTCCTTCACAATCTCAAACTCTTCCTGAGATTGTCTCCATTGATCTGCAGAGTCTGGATAACGATGCGAATTCGTTGATCCAGAAGCTCAAGGATATGGAGAAGGAGTACATTTATGAAGTAGAGAATATGGCTGAAGACGAACCTATTTCCTCAATAATTGGCTTTCATGGAACCAACTCAAAGATGATTGGATTATCTGACCAATTCCAACGTCTCAAAATCCAACTTATGAAACGCCAATTAAGCCACGTGTACATGCTCTATGGAATGGCAGGCGTTGGAAAGACCGCTCTAGTAATCCAAATTTATGAAGATGCAGAAATTCAGAGAAAATATAAGTGTCGCGCGTGGGTTACAGTAGGCAGAGTGCCTCAACCGAGCAGTCAAATTGCACGAGGCGTTCTAGCTCAACTGTCTGGAATAACTCCCATTGTAGCAGATGAAGAAATAAGTGATCACTACTTCATTGAAAGTCTCAAAGGAAAGAAATGCCTCATTGTGTTGGATGATGTCTGGGACAGAGAGTTATTAATATTCTTGGTACGTTCCTTTTATCAATGCCTAGAGGATATCAGTGTCATGATAACTGGTCGACATCGAGCATCTATGTATTTTGAATTGTTTGTTAAACTAAACAATATTGTTTCTCACAACGAGGTCCGGTTTTTGAATGAAGAAGAGAGTATGGAACTACTATGTGAGAAGGTGTTTGGTGATGAGAGTTGCCCTCCTCAACTTCACAAACTTGCCACCAAAATTGCCAAGCTTTGTGAGGGCCTCCCTCTCTTGATACTCACTGTTGCTGACATCCTATCAAAATCTGAGCATAACAGAGATCCAGTCTACTGGAATGAAGTAGCAGAAAGGAGAAATTCAGTGTTAACAGATGCATATAATGAAATATCAAAGGTACTTTTCCCAAGTTACGACTACTTACCTCAACCTCTTAAAATGCCTTTTTTGTTTATGGGTGTTTTCCCTCAAGATTATCACATATCACACCCCCCCTTCCAAGATAATTGAAATGTTGACTGCTGAGGGTTTGTTACCCAATGATGGCGAATGGTTAAATAGTCTAGCTACTTCCTACAGTTTTGTTCTATACACCGTATCGAGCTTGGATAAAACTTCTCCTTATGTATACATTTGCAACTATAAAACTTGTTGGCTTCATTCTTCATGGCGGCACGTGTGTAGAGGAGAAGCTAGCAAGAAAAAGTTTTATCATGTCCTAAATAAGTTAGCTGATGCCTCTGAAGAAAGTCTAAAAGGTCAGCGTGGCTTATGTCTCGAAAACAACATGTTATTTGGCATCAAGGAGTTTTGCAACTTAGTGAGATTAAACTGTGCATCCTCTGCACGTTTTCTCCTTTTCTATGGTCCTTACCACAAATATCCAATCCCTATAGATGTTGGTTTCATGTTGCTAAGGGAAATAGATGCTCTTACACAACGTTTCTATACTTTCCCAATTGAAGTTTTATCTCTAGTCCAACTAAAGTACCTTGCTCTATAATGCAATGGAGAACTCCCTGCAACCATATCCAAACTTTTCAACCTTCAAGTCTTAATTATCCATCCACACATGAACATTAGACGTCGTGGAGCTCCATCATATGTTCCTATACAAATATGGGAGATGCGAGAGTTAAAACATATTGAGATATTGGGAAAGAGCCTTGCAGCTCCATCTAATATTGTTCAACTGGGAAAGCTCTCAACACTTGTAGGTGTGAATGCTAGCATTTGTACTATCACGGAACTCTTCAAAAGAATTCCTAACATACAGAAATTAGGAATTCAGATTGAGCAAACACCGTATGATGACCATAGCGATGTTTTGAGTTGCTTTCGTTGCATTTCAACACTTGAAAGTTTGAAGATACTCAAATTCAGTATCACAAATCCTGTGGTCAGGCATGGTCATGTGTTTCCATGGACTCCATGGTCATTGAAGTTGCCACCTAATTTGGAAAAGTTACATTTGAGTGGCACGGGTTTTCCCATGGAATATATGTATGTCATTGGCAATTTGCCATGGCTTGAGGTGCTCAAATTGCGTTCCTACGCCTTTCGGGGTTCACGGTGGGACACACAAAGCAATATTTTTCGTGGGCTTAAGTTTCTTCTAATTGAAGATAGTGATTTGGTGCAATTGAAACCATCCCTAGGCTTCACTCGTCTTATCTACTTAAGCATGAAACATTGCTACAAACTAAAAGAGATCTGTAGGCCTGCTTCTCTGTACATAGGTCCATGGACTGTAGAGATTGAGTTGGAGGACTGCAATCCCTTAGCATTGACTTGTGTCAGCCAATTACGACCGGGAGATTATAAAACGCTTGATGTTATCGCCTCTTTTTCTTTTTACGAGAAGCCGACAACTATCAAAATTCGAAGGTTAGTCCTCCAACTCTGCACCTCAAATCATATGTCTAATGTCTTAGTCTTAACATATCAAGATAACTGTTACAACTATCAAAATTCTAAGTAGGCTCACGATTGTCTGAATTTAACTTTTTACGTTATGTAATAATAATATCAACTTAAGTGTTTTAGTTTGCTATAAATTCTGAATATTTAATACTACTAGTATTAAATTTCAGGCTTGGACGCATCAAGTTACGTAGGCGGAAGGAATGGTAAGATACCATGTTTTGTATACGCATTCGAGGTTTAGAACAAGGTTGACATACAAAAAAATGTGACCGTTTACTACTAAATTATTGTTTCTTGTTCATTTTTAACATAGACAGTGGTCCTCTTTCTAATTCATTGCTGCAGGGAAGTTGCGGATATAAACGAAGATCATGATTCTGAAGGTATTATTAAATCAATTAAGAGAGTAGTAGCTTTGATATAAACGAAGATCATGATTCTGAAGGTATTATTAAATCAATTAAGAGAGTAGTAGCTTTGTACTATGATCATCTTTTAAATTCTTACTAAAAACATTGGCACTTATGTTGAGTATATAGGCAAGAGTGATGATGAGTATACAAATACAAGTGAGGAAGAGAGTGATGGTGAATACACTGTCTGATAATGAGGATACAGAAGGCGACGGTTCTGATGAATATATTGCCAATCGAGGAGAGAATTGGAGGCAGAAAAGGCAAAAGAAGAAGCGAGTTGTTCTTGCAATGTTTTACTTACATTGTGGAGTAGTGATAGTATACTGTTCTCCTATCACATGCATGTGATCATGTGATCAAGTCTATGTCAATTGAGACACATTGTTCTCATATCACATGGATAGTGCAATGAGGGAAAGTTCGAGCACCACTTCCTTTTAATGCATGGATAAAGTTCATCCTCATTCCCCCCTTCACAACACGTTATATTCTCTCCGTCCCTCATTAATTGGCACCGGTTGACTTGATACGGGTTTTAAGAAATATAGTGAAAGGTGGTTGTGTGGCTCCTTCTTTTTTATATCAATTTCGTAATAAAATGTGAATAAAATGAGTTAGTGGAATGTGAGATCCATTACCAAAAAAGGATGTCAATTAATTAGGACGGACGAAAAAGGAAATTGGTGTCAATTAAAAGGGGATAGAACTATATATTTGCAGCTTGGCTATGGCTTAACAGCAGTAGACCTTAGGAAGTTATTTTCCTCCTACTTGCTATTTTTCCATCTCGGTCTTTATTACCTACTCCCTCCGTTCCATACTAATGGAAGCGTTTCTTTTTGGCACGTGATTTTAAAAAATTTATGTTAAGTGAGTTAAGTAAATAAAGAATAATGTAGAAAATGAAAAAAGTAGAAAGATGAAAAGAGATAAAATAAAGTAAGAGAGAGTAAAGTAAGTGAGAAGAAATGTGTTTACTTTTACTAAAAAGAGAAATGGCTCCACCACTGCTGTGGAATGTACCAAAATAGCAAAATGACTCTACTACTATGGAACGGAGAGAGTAATTTATAACCTATGGTGTCACTTGATGTATGTTTTCTTATGATAAATGATCATATGTTGGAGAAAGGCCATTAAGATTTTGTAGGGCAGATGACTCCAGAGAAGATCCAGTATTGCTTAACTTTTTCAATTTCATTTGTTGATAGTGTATTTCTTTCAACAAGGTTTTTATTCTTACATGCTTCTTGTTGTTATATATTCAAACTTTCATGTTCACATATCTACAATAACGAGCAATGTAGCTACAAATATGTGATGCTCTTTTGGATAGATTAGGCCTTTACGTTTTTTAGTACTAATATGGAGTATTTGTGTAGTTGAAATAGAAGATGACTAACACTCGATATTGTTTAGTATGGGTGTTCAAAATCTATAAGAACATTAGATATTTTGGATTTCTATTATTCATATTTGACATTTTATTTTAATGAGTTGTTTATGATATTTTGTTGGAAGATTAATTAGAGTATAATACTGTGGATTTTGTACATTGTTAGTGAAATGTAATTGCATATGTAAAGGGAAAATAAAAATTGCATGAGTATTTCAAAAGGATTAATATTTGATTTATAAAATTGAGGGATAAAAATATAAATTAATTGTAACACCCCACTTTTTCGAACCCTAATTTTAGAGCCGAAAATTTAATTTCCTAATTTATGACTTAGGAGACGTGAATTAACTGAGGAACGAAGTTATGACCGAGTTTAGGGTTGCGTTGGAAGTTTGAAAAGTCAAACTTATTGATTATATGACGTGGCATGCGAATATTTGAATTAAATGTGAAATTATGTGATGATTTAATTGTTTAAGGGTGAGTGAGATTTTTAGGATACTATTCCATAACCTTTTCCTTGGAATTTTTGAAAATCATAGCCTTAGTGGAGAAAATCTCATTTTTCCGGATTTAATTTAATTCTTGGGATATTTATCCAAATTAAATCCAAAACCCAATTATTCTCTATTTCCTAATAAGAAAAATCGAACCCTATTGTTTTAAGGTGATTTTCGAAAATCACCTATATTTGGGAAGGAAGAATTATTTTATTTTTTAATTGATCCCTTATTGATTTCCTTCCATACCTAAAATTTAAATATTCTACCAAATCTTTCCATACCTCAAGGAGATCTTGCCATATCTTATTTTAGTTAATATTAAAGATCCATGCCTTATTTAAAGGAGCAAATACACGCCTATTTCTTTTCCCAATGGGGAGGATTTTTATTTTTATTTTGCTCCGTGTACAAAACAAAATCTTGGCTAATTAAAAGCCATATATTTCGAAAATCCTCATGCTTGAACCCTAGATCTTAATCTTCCTCCCTACTCCACAATATTTGTTTTTAATTAATTATGGAGAATCAAATCTTACCAAATATTCTATCTTATTTACCTAAAGATCTTATTGAGCACTATAAATAAGAGAAACCCCTAACCCTATGTTGGGACTACCGCAGCGGAAGACACGGAAACCAAACAGGTCCTAGAACGGATCTATTTAGGTGATTATGCATTCGACTCCAATTTCATGCAATTAACATAGATCTATAGATATAACATCAAATAAACACATAATCATGCAATTTGATGTAGATTCGATTGTTACCTCATATTGATCCATCATAGGATCGAAGTTGCTAGCTGCACCACCCGGAGATCCTTGGTTTATCGACCGTGAATCTTCCAACCTATTCCCTAGTCCTTGATTCTCCATCCGTGTGGGCGGATCTTAGATAATCAATATAGTCTTGATGAGATCTAGGAGGAACACTACACCAAACTATCTATCTCGATTCAATTCTATGGATTAGAATGAACAAGACAAGATCAAACCAAAACCCTAGATCTCCTTGTTCTATGGCTCGAAAATCGAGGCAAGAAGGAGAGAGAGAGGCCGAGTGATCGGCGGCTAGGGTTAGGGTTTAGAGAGGTGACTTGTGGTGTATGGTGTGCTAGGGTTTCCACATCTCATCACTATTTATAATGGACTTTGTTGGGCTAGGTTGGGGATCCATGGAATGACTTAAGTGTTGGGCTCACCCATTAGATAAATTACTAATTAAATCAAATGACCCATGATTTAATATATTATCAATGGAATATTATTTTGTTCCACTAAAGAATAATATTGCACTCCCACTTAAATCACCAAATTACAAATAACTTGGGTCCATTTTATTTTATAATATTTCCCGCGTTTAAGATTATCTTGATCCATCAATTTAATTCTTTTGTCTGCTATGTGACTAGAATTAAATTAATTCTCCAAAGAGTTTTCTAGTTTGAAACTTTATTTATTATTCGTGGAATAAATTCCAACTGCGCAGTTTTCTGAATAATAAATTCCTCTTTCAAACACCTCTTGGGGATCACCCCTTAGGGATTTAATCATACCACACTGGGCACGCGAATTCTATGAAATAATATTCCAATACCTTCATGTTATTCAATTACTACCACCCAAGATATCATGAACTTGAGTTACGTACAAACTCTCACATATTGATAAGTCAAAGTGGCGTTTGATTGAATAAACAATATTGATATTAATATCATAGACTAGAAAATACTAAACTTTCTTGAAATATATTATTTCAGTAGATAGCAATAAAGAATACATTTCGGATTAGATCCTTTCAGTGCTTTACCACACCGGTGTTACTAATCTCATCTTAGGTAAGAGAGAATTATCACAAACACCGCAACCGTTCCAATAGGTAGCCAAAGCCTATCTAGGTTGTGAATACGTTTTTCTTCTTACTAGATCTGGCCAAGTCCCCTACTGGAAAACTCATGAGGAGATTCATCGAATTTCCCTACTTGACCTTCTTAGTAAAAAGCCTTAGACTTGTTTATCATATTTCAATAATAAACCATTTATATTATATTATTTATTCTCATAAATAGGTAAACAAGTGGATGTGGCGTTTCTCGTATACATGCACAAGCTGACTGTACAAAGACATGTACGCTCGAAGCATCTTTTAGTATACAAACCCCAACACCCTAGCCATCACAATTTTCGCCCCCTCCATCTTTTTCTTCTCTCAATTTTCTTCTACTTTATTCCAATAATCCTTCATTATTTGAGAAGAATTAGAGTTTGAGCCTCAAGATTTTTGAAGAACCAAGTCTTTACTTCGTTTCTACCGTACGTTATTCTCAAAAAGGTATTCTCATATTAATCTTCTTCTTTCTACTCGTTTCCTCTTCTTTCTAATCGATTAATCGGTATTCTTGAACCCTCATGCATCTTGTTGAGTGAAAGTGGGATAAAGGGGATATGGAAATATGTATGCATGTGTGTGGCGTGTGTGCGTGTGGGTGTGGCGAGTGTGTGTGCGTGTGTGTTGTGTGTATGTTGGCAAAATACTCTTGTGTGACATATGTTGATGTTAGATCTAGAGTTGAGATGCGAATGGAACTTATGTGATGAACATGGCCTTGATTGATGACGTTAAGATAAATCGATGGGAAAAGGGAAAAGCGTTGAGACATGCATGAGTTAGGAGTTTGTGTTGAATTTGATTTGTGATATATGCCTATGTGATTAAAAGGTGAAACCTCAGTTGCGAAGCCGGATAACAAGGGAAAGAACATACTTGAAATCTAAGCAGTCGAGGTGGGCCTTATTCTTAAACTCTCTCTTATGTTGCAAATTTATGAAAGTGGAGAGATAAGGGTGGTTTAACTGTTATGCCATACCTATGTTTGTTTTGATGATGTTGTGCGCCTGATGCTTAGTTTGTGAGTACGCTCCATTAGGCTACAGTGGCTATGGATAGGTATAAACGAATTCGGGTCTGAGTACGGGCCGCAAACCCTACCAGGCTGTGTACACGGTGGGATCGGGAGCCGTCCTTGCTAGTCGGCCGGTCTCGTGGGCGAAAAGTGTGGCCACACTTTCGTCGCACTATGGAAATGATGAGATTGTGGAAAGTGATGAGGAAATTGGGGAGTTGTTTGATTGGCCAATCTATGGAAATATTTTTGTGATACTCGTTGAATATTTATCTTGAAAAGTGTAAAACCTCGAGTTCACTATGGTAAGGGTGGCATAACTTATAAAATGTTTTGGCAACGAGTTCACTGAGTATTTCAAAATACTCAGCCCTGCATGTGTTTTCCTTATATGCAGGTTGAACGACGACGAGCGGTTGCGGGTGTTGAGCATATTAACTAATTAAGATGGGCGTTTTGAACTTCAAGCGTAGTTGTGTCTCCATACATAGCTGCACTTTCTCTTGATCGTTTCCGCTGAATTTTCTTTGAAACACTTTAATATTATTTGGATATTTTGCACTTGTTCCTTTCGTTTTAGAATCTTGAGACATCTTGTGATATCATTGGGATTTATTGAACCCTTCACTTTTGATCATACTTTATAGTACTTATCCTTCATTTATTTCTCTTGATTAAACCTTTGACTTGCGACTCTGATAGTCCGTTTTATACTTAGGTCAAGCCTCTTTAAATGGAACCCTAGCCTATGTTAAACTCTTTTAAGTCAGTTTTGGTAGCAGTCGCCGCATTTATTGTACCCTAGGAGTAGGGCTGGGGAAAAATATCGAAAAAATGATATATCGCTCGTATCGTATTGAAAAATATCGAAAAATTATCGAATTTTCGATATATCGTAATTTTCGATACGATACAATATCGTATCGTAAGTTTTCGATACGATAACGATATGAATTTCCTTATATCGCGATATATCGTTTCATATCGAATATACGATATATATCGTATATATCGAAACATATTGAAATTCAATACATATAAAAATTTAAAATTATAAATATATATAAATCCATTTAATTAATTAATATATTTATAAAATATATACATGAAACCCTAAATCCCTAGGATTTGGAACCCTATCGCTCACCTCACGCTCACGCCGTCTTTCTCTCAAATCTCAATCTCACTCTCACGAATACGATTCTCTCATAATTCATCGTCCACGCCTCCATGGTCCATCTCCGGCGACGTCCTCCAGCTTCTCTCACGCTCCCCACCGCATCTCTTATCTCCGGCGAGCGGCTGCAGGCTTGCAGCTCCTATATTCTACAACCCTTCAGCTTCAGTAGACTCAAATTAATTAAGTGAGTATTTTAATTTATGTTCTGTATAAGCAATTTCATGGTTTATAAACTTCCAAGATGATTCCATTCTTTAATTATCTTACCAAATTAAGTTGGTCACTTTTTATTTGAAGCCAAGTTGTTGTACAAATGTGGTATGCTATTTATTTGCAATGGATTTAATTAAGTAGTGATTAAATATGAATGCATCAGCATCATAAACGAAAAGTATTCAGTATACTCCAAATCCAATCATTCTCAATATGTCTTTAATATGTGTGAATATTAAGGAGCAATAATCAACTGTTGTCTGTTCTAAAGCAACAATCAAATTATAAGTATGTATGTTTCTTGGTGTTGTTCAGGTTCTATGGAAATTTTTTGAAGGATGATTACCTTCTCCAGAATCCAGATGCAGATACAAACAAATCCCCACTTGCATTTGATGGTCCCTGCATAAGATATTAAAACTCATTCATTAACTCTGAAAAGGTAAAGTTATACAAGTTACTGAATCTTATTTTATGCCATAAGTTGTTTTAAGGAGATTATAAGCTCAAATGAGATAAGATAAGAGACATAAGATATTCACTTTGTTGTTATTTTTTCAGAATGGAATCAGAAGCTTCTCATGCGCTTCCACTGCCACCTACTTCTGAACCATCGAAGCAACAAAGCACTTCAACAAATGATGAGGGTACTAGTAGAAAACGATCAGCAGAAGATTCCTCAGAAAAACCTCCTTTAGCTCCTACAAAGAGAGGTAGAAGTCAATATTGGACGCACTTCAAAAAAACAACGACGACAACGAGTAAAGGAGAAAGAAAAACAGGGATATGCAACTACTGCAAAGCTGAAGTACCAACTCCTACTGGGAGTACTACTGGACTGAAGTATCACTTGGAGAAGAAGTGTGAATTAAGTCCATTTTATGGTGCGAGTGGAAATGACAAGGGCCAAACTGTGTTGACAAAGGAGACTATGGGAAAAGGAAGTCAGATAGTGCCTCATTCTTTTAATTAAAAAAAGGTGTGAGTTGAAGGTCACGGAATATGTTATTACAGATGAAGTGTCCTTTCGGGCTGTTGAGGGAAAAGGATTCGTTGCGCTTGTCCACGAATTAGAACCAAGGTTTCGAATTTCCGACCGAAAGAAGGTAGCAGGTATGGTTTTTGAATTGTTTTTAGATATGAAGAAGAGAATTAAAAGTGTGCTTAATGGGCAAAGAGTGCATATTGAAAACACATTGCAATTTGATGGAAAGTATTTGCATTTGAGATGTGCTTGTCATATACTCAATTTGATTGTCAAAGATGGATTAAAGGAGCTTAATTGTGCAATTAAATCTATAAGAAATGTTGTTGTGTTTATTCATTCTTCCCCTTCTAGATTGAGTAAATTTAGAGAGTATGCAGTACTTGCCAAGTTTCCTTGTATGTCAACGGTGCCCATGGATGTGAAAACGAGGTGGAATTCAACATATAAAATGCTTGATGTTGCATTGAAATACAGAAGGGTGTTTGAAAGAATGGCTGAAGAATGGATTCCTTTCATGAGATACTTTGAAGAAAAGGATGATAAGGGTAAACAAAGAATAGGACCTCCACTTAAAGAAGATTGGGATAATGCAAAAGCATTTGTTCATTTTCTCAAGAATTTTTATGATGTCACTTTAGAGTTAAGTGCATCAAAAACTCCTACATCCCAAATGATTTCTGTGTCTATGTTTGCTCTACAAATCGAGATTGAAAAAAAATGTGATGATTCAGATCAGATTATGTCAAAGGTTGCAAAAGCAATGAAGGTGAAATTTGACAAGTATTGGGGTGATTGGAATAAAATGAATCCAATTATTTTTATTGCCAATGTTTTGGACCCGAGGAACAAGCTGAAAATGCTTCAAGTTAGTGTGAAGAAATTGAAGAGATTTGGAGATTCTAACCAAGAGGTTCAAGAGTTGTGTGACCGATTTAAAAATGACTTGGTGACTTTGTGGGTCGAGTATAAGGGAGTGAGTGATACATTGGTTACTCAGATACCACTTCTAGAAAATAGTGGTGATGGAGATGATACCGGTCCAAGTGGTTCGGGTCTTTTTGATGAATTGTATAATGGAGTTCAAGAAGAAGTTTCTCAAGACCAACTAAATCAAATATCTAATGAAGTGGATAAGTACTTAGCCGATGAGATGGAGAAGCGATCTAATCCTTGTTTTGATCTTTTAGAATGGTGGAAAGTAAGTGGAACAAGGTATCCAATCCTTTCGCTCATTGCAAAAGATATCTTTGCAATTCCAAGCTCAACCGTAGCTAGTGAATCCGCCTTTAGCTTGGGCAAAAGAGTTGTAGATCCTTTTAGGACTAGTTTGAGTCCAAAAATGGTTGAGGCATTGGTGTGCACCAATGATTGGCTCAAAGCGGATGATTTTAGCTTATACAAGGATCCAACCGATGACGACCTTGCTTTTTATCAAGAAATTGAAGAAATTGAAAAAAGTAAGTGTTTCTTTAATTTATGAACTTTATTTGTCATATATTATTAATTCCATTTTATGTTTTTTAGGCTCAACTCACTCAACCATTACTCAAGAGACTCGAGATGGTTCTCTAAATGTATCTTCTACTAGTTGATCCACCAAATGATGAGGTATTAGTCTTAAATTTGGTTGCTATCTGATATGTGGTGGCCATTAGGCTTCTTAATTGAGATTGAGTTCATAAGTAAATTATATGAGTTGATATGACTGGATTGGTCTATTATTATAGACTTTGATTTATAAATTGTGATTGAGTTCATAAGTGGTACTACATGAGAAGATATGGCAGGATTGGCCGATTGGTCTATTGTTCTAGACTTTGATTTTAGCTTGTGTTTGCAGAGCTCTCATTTTGCTAAAGCAGATAGTTTAAATCATTAATTTGTTTGATAACATTGATATGAAGCTCACTGCATTAAACTGTCTGCTAACATTGAGTCATTAGTCTAAGTGACTAAGTTATCCATGACAAAATTATTATGTAACACTTCAAGCAATATATAGTCAGTGCTATTCTCTTATTTGTGTTTGTAATTTGTCAATTAAATGTCCACTTCTTTGTGGTGTATATCTAATTGTATATGCCCATTTTATTGTTCAATTCTAATCTCTCACCTCTCTTGATCTTGGATTATGTAGGTTAATATTTCTAGATGATTTCGACAAGATGAAGGGTTCGGTGTTCAAGAATCAAGATCAAGACAACTACTAGTTTTTTTTTGGAATGTCATAGTGTTGTATTTTGATTATGGAGATAAGAACAGTATTTATTTTATTGTGTTGAAGTTTTATTAATTTTGTGTCATTTTTCAGTTTTGAAATCATTTTTTTTATATATTACAGGTTTTCGATACGATACGATACGATATTTCGATATATCGTACCGAAATTCGATATAGAACGATATATCGAATTTCGGTACGATATATCGAAATATCGATACGATAACGATACGAATATTATCCGTATCGAAATTTCGATATATCGAATTTTCGATATATCGAAATTTCGATACGATAACGATATGAAATTCTTTCATATCGATATTTTCGATACGAAACACGATACAACATTTTCGATACGATATATCGTATCGATCCACCCCTACCTAGGAGGGCGGGCTGTTACAGTTGGTATCAGAGCCTCAGTTTCTTTCCGCTCTGGACCCAAGAGTCTTTTCAAAATTTCAAACCTATCATTGTAATCGTTTACTAACGCACTAAATACGGAAGGCTCAACACCGCAACTCGTCCCGTTCAACCACGAAGAAAGAGGTACAAATTATTGCCATGACTTATGATTGAAATATATTGCTCTTGAAAATTTCGGTGGAAAATGTTATTTCTGTGAAAATAGAAAGCATGCCATAAGTGTTGGAAATATTGTGAATATGAAGCGATGCTTTCCGAATGTTGATCCGTTGAATGTTATTTGCGAACTTGTGAAATTGTGAAAGGCGAATGTGATTACGTGGGATTATGTTGCAATGTTTGCGATGCTTAGACTTGGACTTCTTGGAACCTAGCATGCCTTAGTTGTACGATCACAGCGCTTGTATCAATAGTAGAAACGCGGAATGACTAGTATGGGACTTCAAGCTATGCTTGAAATTATAGAGTGCCTAAGGAGTAGGCCAGACTGAACGTGCTAAAACTTAGTTGTAGGTTAACAATTGCAGTATCACTTTCCTGAGTGATAGAACCAACGAAAATAAGAATATTCCGAACTTTGGTGTATCCTTACAATGGCGAGATCATACCTAAGATCTAATAAAACTATGCAGTCTTGCATACCAGGCCAAAATGGCGACGCGACACAAATACGACGACATTAAGACCACGTGTATAATGGCAATCGAAAAAGACTATGTGACATGGCTAGAAGAAGACTTTGAAGATGCGACCATCAAAAATAGTTATTTTCGACGATACGATGAATCTCAACTTGTAATCCACGGTTTCGTAGAACGACGTTGCCATGTTCAGGCTCGGGAAAAATGTGCAAGGGAGTGCGACCTTTGTAGCTAGAATGAACGATTCTTTTAGTTAACAGTACTTACTTGGATCCTAAGAAAATTTTTTTCGGAACCTCTCGATTAACAGTGAGCCCTTGTTATCTAAGACCTTGTTGGACTCGCAATTTGCAAGTAATACCCATTATTTCTTTTCCTATATCGAGTCATGACTCACTTGGCTTGAAATTGTGTTTGCCCTTGTAACTTTGGACCTCTTGCTTGAGCAGTATCCTTTAATTCGTCGTTCATAACAACGATATTTGATTTTATGAGCTTCTGTCATTGGACTTCATTCCTAAAATTGTTGGTAGTTATGACCTTCAGTATGATCACATCTCCAGACCTGTTTTTCTTCAAAGGATGGAATATTCTTCTTGGACCTTTGGTTCACCCCTTTATTTTGTAACCATGTTTGTGGTAAGCTCTTTCTGGCAGAAGTGAAATTCTTTTTAGCTCGGTTTCACTACATATATTGTTTCACACCCAATGATTTTTCTTTCCTCAGCACCAAGTTAAGGCTATCATGTTCTCTTCTTCCTTAACGATTCTGAAAAGTTCCAATCACTTTGAGTTGCCCTCAACAAAACCGTTTAACCATTATCAGTGCTACTTCATGACATTTGTCTATATTTCTAAATTCTGACGCGACTGTTTGTTTTAGGCCTTGACATGTTTGATCAATAACCGCTGTCCGAAATTTTTGCAAATTTTGATCGGACAGTCTGGTATGGAATTTGAGATTTCTATAGCTTTTATTCACCTTACCATTTACTTTCGCATTTTGCGTCACCCCTTTTCGTTCGTTGTACTAAGACCCCTTTGAGACCACATTTTGAGATTCTATGGGGAATTCGCACCTTTTATCTTGCAATGAGCTACTTCTACTCTTTTCTAACTTATTGCGTGAACCTACTTGTCCGTTCTATTTTCTTCCAAGTACCTTTCATCTTGTTGTGTTGTTTGACACGGACGCATCGCATTCTTTCATATCTGAGTTATGTGTGCGTACTTTGAGCTAGCCTGTTAGAAAATCTGAACGTAGAATGATGGTGTCCTCACCAGTAGGAGGAATAGTAGAAATCTCTCAAACGTGCTCGAACGTAGAAATCGTACTAGGAGAACTTAAGTTAGTCGCTCACGACCTGCAAGTTATGGCGATGGGAGATATCGACGTAATCTTAGGAATGGATTGGTTGACCGCGAACTTTGCGACGATTCGTTGTAAGGAGAGACAGATATCCCTAAACGCTCCGGGTAAAGAACCCACCGTATACCACGGAATCTCAATGAACCGGCGAACCGCTATAATCTCTGCGCTGCAAGCCACCGCGATGATGAAGAAAGGACGCCCTGCCTGCCTTGTCTATCTCCACGGAGAGGAGAAGGAGGAAAGGAAGATAGAAGACGTCGCTGTCGTACGAGATTTTCCAGATGTTTTTCCCGAGGTGTTACCTGGATCGCCGCCAGATCGAAAATTAGAATTCACGATCAACCTCGAACCTGGAGCCACACCCGTATCCAAGGCACCGTACCGAATGCCGCCTAAGGAATTGGAAGAACTCAAGATACAATTGCAAGAGCTTATGGATTTAGGTTTCGTTAGGCCTAGTGTTTCGCCATGGGGCACTTGGACCCGAGGCTATTGAGGAGATGGTCGAAATCGTTCGACAAATCCGCGCGAGAATGAAGGAAGCCCAAGACAGACAAAAGTCTTACGCTGACGTCCGACGGATCGACTTACAATTTCAAACCGGTGATAAAGTTTTTCTCAAGGTATCCCCGTCGAAGGGGATAATACGTTTCGGTGTTAAGGGAAAGTTGAAGCCGCGATTTATCGGATCTTACGAAATCTTAGAAAGAGTAGGACCCGTTGCGTATCGATTAGCGCTACCCCAAGCCTTGGGAACGTGCACAACGTTTCCATGTGTCGCAGTTGCGGAAGTACGTGTTCGACCTGACGCACGTGATTCACTACGAGGAAGTTGCGTTGAATCCAGACTTGAGCTACGAGGAGCGACCCAGATGATCCTGGACCGAAAGGTTCAAACCTTGAGAAACAAATCTGTCGCCTCAGTGAAAATACTTTGGAGATATCACGGGCATGAGGAAGCCATGTGGGAGCTTGAGGACAAGATGATGGAACTATACCCCGAACTCTTCCCATGAAGGTACCAAATTTCGGGACGAAATTTCTTTTAAGAGTGGTCGAATGTAACACCCCACTTTTTAGAACCCTAATTTTAGAGCCGAAAATTTAATTTCCTAATTTATGACTTAGGAGACGTGAATTAATTGATGAACGAAGTTATGACCGAGTCGAAGTTATAAACTAAAAACGATCTAAAAACGTCTTCCGTGTTTGATTTTTCCGTTTAAATTGAGATAGAGTTTTGCAACGGACTTTTCAACTCACATTTCTTAACTCAGTAGTAGTTAAGATTCCTCGGGGATGATCATGGGCGGACCCCAGTGTGACGAGGGAGGGGTTTAAGCCCTGAATGATTTTTTTAATACTTTTTTCTATTAATTATTTTAAAATTTATTCAAATTTAGTGTAAATTATAGTGTGAAAGCCGTACAAATTATCTAAATTACTCAAATATATGTTTAAAACAAAATTTAGAAATCTCAGCTCCTATCGATAAATATTTCCGCGTCTGTGACTGAGGATGATGATACATGATCCCCCGAAGAAGTATTGAGCTTCTTCGGGCATGAGCCAAATTAGTCCTCCAAGCCGAACACTGAGTTCCTTGACCTTGTTGGCAAAGTCAAGCCTGATGACGAGAACGTCACCTAATATGGCCTCGTGCCTGAGGCAAGCGTCCTGCATGTCAATGGACGATGGTCTTCAATGAGTATTGACTAGCTTATAATTGAGATGGAGGGAGTAGTAGACTAGTAGTGAAGATACCTCGGGGTAGATGATGATGCATCCATCGGAGTAATATTGAACTTCTCCAGGCTGGAGCCAAGGTTTTCCACGCAGAAATTTGAGTGCCTTGACCTTGCAGGCCAAGTCAAGATTGATGACGAGAATGCCCCTGAATTTGTCCTTGCAGATGCGCCTGCGTAAGGCTTCGAGCTTCCTTCTGTCCTTATCCATCCGTTTTAAGAGCTCATCTATATCAAATTCAAACTCCTCCATCAGATTCACCGATATCTACTTTAGGGAATGTCACTGTAGAGTGCAGCCTCCGCTATCTTTGCTTAAATAAGAGTATATATTAAGTACATAACACATGAAACCTACTTATATGTATAGGTATGCAAGCACCTCAGTTTAAGCAAAGAAGAAATGAAGATGAATTTACGCTCTCTCCTTCCGCGTGGATGATGATGATGATGATGATGCTTCAACGCAATTTCCTACCTAAAGGCAAGTCTTTGTCGATCATAACAAACTTGGCACGTGGGTGCGCTGGGACAAAAGAATTGGACGAAAAGTGTTTTCACATTTTTCTCACTTTATGAAGTACTCCACTTAGTTAGTATGCATTTCCGTCCAATATTAAACTCACGCACGAATTTTGTGAAATGTAAGGAAAGTGGATCGATGACAGAAATTAACAGAATGTGAATTCTAACTTTTTATAATAGTATTAATTTTGTACTTTTTCTATTCCCGACTAATTGTTACTCTTTGACCGGACACAGATTTTAAGAAATGTAAAAAAAAGTTGGTAAAAAAGTAAGTGGAATATGAGACCCACTTTTTTATATTGATTTTATAATAAAATGTGAGTTAAGTGAGTTAATGGAATGTGAGATCTACTTACCATTTATGATAAAAAAAATGAAGTGTGACAATTATTAAAGAACGAACCGAAATAGAAAAGAGCGACAATTAATCGGGGACAGATGGAGTAATAAATATGGCTGAAATAAGTTATTCGTCCGCAAATATATGTCCCATTTTATTAGCATGTGGATCATACATTCCACCTACTCACATTTTATTATAATAAAATCAATATATGAAAGTAAGACAAACTTTTTTTACTCAACTTTATAAAGTCAGACAATATTTTCAATCCCGTGCAATCGGATATATGACATTCAATAATGGAAGGAGGGAGTTGTTGAATATTTGATTTATTTAGAAAAAGTTACTCTCTTCGTACCCTCACAGTTGAGTAATTTTTCATTTCGAAAAGTTCTCTTATAGTTGACTCATTTTTATATATTGTGAATTTTTTATCACTCTTACTTTATTCACTTTCTACTTTATTCTTTCTACTTTTTTCTCTCTCTTATTTTTCTTTATTTAACACACTCAACATTCATTTCTTAAACTCCGTGGCAAAAAGTTCCGCATAAATTATGAGGGAACATTGGGAGTCGTAAAGTGAAAAGAAATACTCCCATCATCCTAAGAAAGTTGAGTCATATTCATTTTTAATCCATCCCATAAAGTTAAGTCATTTTCTTTTTTTGAAAAAAGACAAAACATATAATCACTCTTACTTTATTCCATAATCTACTTTACTCTCTCTTATCTCTCCTACTTTATTCATTTATCTATATATTCAACATAATTCCTTAATTTTTGTGCAACATAATTCATTAATTTTCGTGTTAAAAGTTTTATGTCAACTTTATTGGAACGAAGGAAATACTCTCTCTGTCCCATTAAAAATGAAACATTTTTCGTTTTTAGTTGTCCCATTAAAAATGAAACGTTTCCTAAAATGGAAACAAACTCTATCTCTATTTTTTTATATCTCTTACTTTACTCTCTCTCTTCATTAACTCACAAAACAACACTACATAAAATTTTGTGCCGAATCCCAAATATTTCATTTTAAGTGGGATGGAGGGAGTACTATATAAAGATGAATTTGAAACTATAATGCCTAACAATATCAATATAGCGTTCATCAAATATCACTATATTAGTTAATATGCAAAATTCTTCATCTGAATTTAATTAAAGTATCATTAAAATCTTTATAAAACTATATATACTTCCTCCATCCCCTTAGATATAGACTTTCGAGATATAAATATAAAATTGATAAATTAGGAAAAAGATAAAAAGAAAATTATTGAAATATTATTAACGAAGAATAAAACTCACTCCATAAAAAAGAAAAACCCGCTAAAAAAAAACAGTTTTGTGAGACACATTAAAATATAAAAAATGACTAACTATTTAGACAGAGGTAGTACTTTATTTGATATACTCTCCCCGTTCCACAAAAATATATATACTTTTCATTTTTGTCCGTCGCACAAAAATATGTACATTCCATTTTTGGAAAGTTATATATATCAATTAAATAATATAGATTCCACTATCCACCAACACTACTTTAACTATTATTCTTCTCATCTCTCTTACTTTACCAAATCATTCTCCTCCTATCTTTTACTTTATTAATTTTACTTAATTCTCGTGTCATACCTATTGTCCATATTTTTATAATTTTACGACCGAAGAGAGTATATTTATAAAATTTATTTTAATCCAAAGAGTAATACTCCTTTATTACCCCTATGCTAATATGCTACGCGCAAATAATTTATGTTTCCTTTATAACCCCTATGCTAATATGATACGCGCATATTATCATATTTTTGAAATAGACTCTAGACCATTCATTTCGTGATCAAATGATTTATTACTCTTTTTATCTTTTATTAAGTAATTCATATTCTTTTGGGACATTATATCATAAGGGAGTGTCATTTTCTCTTTTGTATTTTCTTTCTTACTTTTTTTCATTTTACTTTATTCTCTTTTATTTATAGTATGGCATTTTCCTGAATCACATGCTAAAAATAAATGTCTATCTTAGCTAGGGTTGGGGAGATTACTATTTAGTAGGTCATTCTCTCTGTTGCATTCAAAGTGATAATTTTATTTTTTTATTTTTGAGATATTTCACATAAAAAATACATATTAATATTCATGTAAATTAAAACACCATTTCTACTTTTTGTAAAGAATCATTTTAATTATAGGACAAAAAAAAAGTTGAGTCATCTTCAACATTTCTTTATTCAACACTCAAATAGAGTATTTTCCCAGTCCCATTATAAATAATCAACTTTCCATTTTGAGTTCCATAAAAAGGAATACTTTAATCTCTTTTTCTTTGTTCTATCATTATATCTCCTCATTTTTTTTTCACTTTCATATACTTTATTCTCTATTCAATAAACATAATTTTCTTAAATACCCTATCCAAAATAAATTTCTCACAATACGGAGAGAGAATAGAAATTCGTGTTAGAGAAAAAATACTTTCTCCGTTCTACAAAAAATAGTCTCATTTGTAGATTTCATATTTTAAATGAGAAAATAATAAAGTAAGAGAGAATGAAAAAATAGATAAAGTGAAGAGAAATTGAGAGAAAAAATGGATAAAATATGAAATTTTGTTTTTCCATATTTAATTTTATTTTTTATAAACAATTTAAAATAATAAAATAAGATTATTTTTCAAACTAAATGCGTAACTACTGAATAACAAGTAAATAAGGGGAACAAAAATAAAAAAATAAATGGAATGTGATGTGTCTGGCACTTTTACCATCAATAAATATGTCATGTGATGTAACTACTGAAAAGAAGTAATCTACTACGCACATGGCTTTTGCCGGATTATATGGTAAATACTCCAAGTCGAAATTGGTAGGGTAGGCACGTGTCAGCATATGAGTAGACGATTTCAATAAATTTCTCTTCTCCGCAATAAAGATAAGAACCAGTAAAAGTGAACTAGGACCCTTATTCGCAAGTGGACTAGAATGAGAAAAAAAATACTCCTATTCGCGAACAGAGAAAGTAGATAGATACTCACAAATTAAAAACTGAAACTCCCTCCTGCAAGGCTGCAATTAAAGGTGTCAAATGGGCCGGGCCGGCCAGCCCGGCCCGGGCCCGACGAGGCACAGCGACATTTCAGCCCAGCCCGGACCAGGCCCATGTTTGTGGCGGGCCGGGCCGGGCCTGGGTTTTGGTATAAATAATGGGCCCAGCCCGAGCCCGGACCCATTTGGTAAGTGGGCCGGGCTGGTCTGGTCCTGGGCTGGGCCAAATTCAAAATTTTTATTGTGCTAGATAAATATTAATTTTTCTATATTGGAATAGTATATAGTGTATAATGATTTATAAATATATATTTCCACAAAATAAGGAATCAAGATTTTGCTACAATTTAATATATTCCCTCAAAATTTGTGTATTAATGTTATAGATTACACACGTAAATGTTACATTATCCCACAAAATTAGAATCATGACACACTATAATTATGGAACTATTTTTAATTGAGATATATAAAGTAAAAACTAATACTATCTATAATTATGCAAATCAATTAACCATTGAATTATGCAAATCAAATGTATTTATGGAAATCAAACTTGTTATAAGTTTTAGTTTAGGTTGAGTAATTAATTAATTGATTATTTTTTGCATAATATCATTAATAAAAAATTTATGCAAACGTAAAAATATAAAACAATCATGCATCTAACAATATATTAATAGAAATGAATATGCATGAAATGATATCCAATCTTCATTGTTTATACTCATATAGTCATATGCATATATACTAATACTACTACCGTAAGGCATACACATTAATGCATATTTACAATTTGCATATAAATAGTAAAATAGATAAGTAGTCATCACTATTCACTATAATTAGGGAGCTATATATGATAGAGATAAATTATTAACAACTGATCTCTATAATTACGCATATCAAAATAATTATACCACAATCAATTTTAGGATCCTTTATTTTTGAAAAAAAATAGTCAATACTACTCTATAAATATGAAAATCAAATTTATTAGTATAAGTTTTGATTTAAGTTGAGTAATAATTGATTAATTGAATATTTTTGTATAATGTTATTAATAAATACTCCCTCTGCCCATTAGAAATGCAACGTTTTCCTTTTTGGGTTGTCCCATTAAAAATGAAACGTTTCCTAAAATGGAAACATCACTCTCTCTACTTTTCTCTCTCTTACTTTACTCTCTCTTCATTAACTCACAAAACAACACTGCATAAAATCCCGTGCCGAAAACCAAATGTTTCATATTTATTGGGACGGAGGGAGTAGTAGATATGGACATGTTATTAGTATATTATTATGTTATCCACAATTAAAACAATTGAAAGAACAAAAAATATAGGAGTAGTAGTATAAAACCAAGCAAATAATTAGATTCTGCCGGGCCTGGTCTGGGCCTGGGCCGGTCCTGGGCTCGGGCGCCTGGGCCAAGCTTCGAGTGGGCCTGGGCTCGGGCTGGTCCTGGGTTTGTAAAAAGGTCCAATTGGAGCACAATTCATCTACTCGGCCCAGTCCAAGCCCGCTTCATTTTATTGGTGGGCCGGCCCATACCGGGCCTGGGCCGGGCTGGGCTGGGCTGGGTCGGCCCGGCCCATTTGACATCTCTAGCTGCAATTCTCAAGTTGCGAAGTACTTCCTTTGTCCCTCACACATAGTATTATATTTCGGCAAAGCATTTTAAGAAAAATGGAATTGTGTAAGCTAAGGGGAGTGAATTAAGTATTCATTGTGTTACAAAGTAGTTGGAGCATTTTTGTTTGGAGAATTTAAGAAATTGATTTGTTAAAGTTTAAAATGGAGAGAGCAAAATAAGAGAGAATAAAGTAAAAGAAATAAAGAAAAAGAGTAGAGTAAGATAGAAGAAAAGATTTTATTAAAAAAGGAAATGACTCAACTACCTTGAGACAAACACGCAAAAAATATGACTCAATTATCCTGAACTGAGGGGGTAAGATGAAATGAAAAAGTAGAGATGTATAAGTAAGAGAGAGTGAAAAAAAAGGGTCATCCTTAAAAGGAATCTGAACAATTTAACAAGGGACAGTGAGAGTAACATACTACCTACATAAAAAATAGATAAAGTTGTAAATAACACGAGTTTTAATATGCAATTGGTAAAGTAAGAGAGAGTGAATAAAAAAAGGACATCCCTAAAAGGAATCAGAACCACTTAGCAAGGGACAGTGGGAGTAACATACTACCTACACGAAAAATAGACAAAGTTGTACTACCTCTGTCCCTGAAAATTTGATACATATTACTATTTCGGTTCGTCCCTGAAAATTTGATACACTTCACTTTTACCATTTTTGGTAGTGGACCCCATATTCCACTAACTCATTCCTACTCACATTTTATTATAAAACTAATACTTTAAAAGTAGGACCCACATCCCACCAACTTTTTCAACTCACTTTCCATTACATTTCTTAAAACCCGTGCCGGGTCAAAGTGTAGCAAATTTTGGAGGACGGAGGTAATAAATGACTAGAGTTTTAATACGCAATTAGTAAAGTAAAAGAGAGGAAAAAGACTTTGGAAATAGTGAGAGTGGACTGTGGAGTCCTCATTTAGTAGAATATATTCTTTCACATTACCAACTGCGTTCGCTCCGGACACCATTCAGCAGCAGTGCACCACCACCAACTTTGATATCAGAGACATGACGGCTTACGGTGCTGTGTAATCTCTTAGGAATACAATTAACAATACTATTGGTTGTTCTCGTTTCAGCCTCGTTGATCGCTCTCGGAAAATCATAGATGTCGTGTACAAGGAGTTGGATCCATTGCAAAAAATTCTGGAAAGATTGGACTCGACAAGTCCAAGCAGGAGCAGGGAGAAGGTGAATGCTTTGGATGGAATAATCAAAGACTCAATTTGGAGATTTGAAGACTCATTGGAATCCCTTCTCACTCGACAGATTCCTTCACAATCTGAAACTATTCCAGGGATTGTCTCCATTGATCTGCAGAGTCTGCAAAATGATGTTCATTCTTTGATCCAGAAGCTCAATGATATGAAGGAGGAGTACATTTATGAAGTAGAGAATATGCCTCAAGACGAACCTATTTCCTCTTCAATTGGTTTTCATGGAACCAATTCGAAGATGGTTGGATTATCTGACCTATTCCAACAACTCAAAACCGATCTTATGCGAGAATATCTCTCCGGGGGCGGGAACCATGTGCGCGCACTTTACGGAATGGCAGGCGTTGGGAAGACCACTCTAGCTCTAAAAATTTACCAAGATCCACAAATTCAGAGCAAATTTGAGTGTCGCGCATGGGTCACAATAGGCAGAGTACCTCAACCGATCGGTCATATTTCACGAGGCATTCTTGCTCAACTGTGTGGAATAACTCCTACTGAAGGCAATGAAGAAATAGATGATTCCTTGAAAGAAAGATTGGATGGAAAGAATTGCCTCATTGTGTTTGATGATGTCTGGGAAAGAAAGGTACTGGATTCCTTGCTATGTTCCTTACCAAACATAAAAAATGGATGTATTCATGTATTGCTTACTTGTCGACATCGAAAGTGCATACGTCCTTATACTTGCTATGATGTGTGGTTTTTGAACTTAAAAGAAAGTATGGATCTACTATGTGAGAAGGTGTTTGGTGATGGAATTTGCCCTCCTCAACTTTACAAACCTGCTATCAAAATTGCCAAGCTTTGTGAAGGTCTCCCTCTTATGATAGTCACAGTGGCTGACATCCTTTCGAAATCCGAGCAGAGTAGAGACCCAGCCTACTGGAATGCAGTAGTAGAAATGAGAAATTCAGTCTTCGAGGATGCATATAATCAAATATCAAAGGTACTTTTTCCAAGTTATAACTACTTGCCACAAAATCTAAAAGTGCCTTTCCTATTCATGGGAGTGTTCCATTATGACACCCCCTGTTACAAGATCAACCATATGTTGACTGCTGAGGGGTTATTACCCAATGATTGTGAATGGTTGAGGGATCTATATTTCTTCTACAGTCTTGTTTTATGCAGCTTCAAGAGCGTAAACAGAACTTCTTATGAGTTTTCTGTTCGCGAGTATAAAACTTGTTGGCTTCATTGTACATGGCAGCATGTCTGTAGAGGAGAAGCTAGTAAGAACAAGTTTTATCATGTCTTAAACAAGTGGAATGATGCCGAAGAAGAATGTCTAAAAGGTCAGCGCGGCTTGTGTCTTGAAAATAACATTTTATTTGGCCTTAAAGAGTTCTGCAACTCAGTGAGATTTAACTGTGTAGCCTCTGCACGTTCTCTCCTTTTCTATGGTCTTTACCACCAATATCCAATCCCCATAGATGTCGGTTTCAAGTTGCTTAGGGAAGTGGATGCTCTTACTCAACGTTTCTATACTTTCCCAGTTGAAATTCTCACACTTGTTCAACTAAAATACCTTGCTCTAACTTGCAATGGAGAACTCCCTTCGACTATATCCAAACTTTTCAACCTTCGAGTCTTGATTATCCATCCACATTTGAAAATTAGACGTCGTAGAGTTCGGTCATATGTACCAATTCAAATATGGGATATGCAAGAGTTAGAGCATATTGAGATCTTGGGCAAGAGCCTTGTAGCTTCGTATCGTAGTGCTTCTTTGAGAAAGCTCTCAACACTTATAGGTGTGAATGCTAGCATTTGTACCATCTTGGAACTACCTAAAAGAATTCCTAACATAGAAAAATTAGGAATGCAGATTGAGTTAACACCTTATAATGACCATGACGATCTTTTGAGTTGCTTTGGTTGCATTTCAACACTTCAAAGTTTGAGGACACTTAAATTCAGTATAACAAATCCTGTGCTCAACCATGGCCCTATTTTCCGAGGGTTATTGAAGTTGCCACATGGTTTGAAAAAGTTACATTTAAGTGGCATGGGTTTTCCATGGGAATACATGGATGTCATTGGCTCGTTACCGTTTCTTGAAGCACTGAAACTCCGATCGTATGCCTTTCGGGGTTCACGGTGGGAAGCAAAAAACGGAAGTTTTTCGGAACTTAAGTTTCTTCTAATCGAAGAGAGTGATTTGGTGATTTGGAAACCAGGGTATGGAAGCTTCCCTCAGCTGAGATACCTAAGCATGAAACATTGCTATAAACTAAAAGAGACCGACAGGCCTGCTTCGATGTACTTAAATGGACATGATTCCATAGTGATTGAATTGGTGGACTGCAATCCTAGAGCTTTGACTTGTTTCAAGCAATTACAACCACGAACCGGTACGAGGCTCTATGTCACTGCCTCTTCTTCTTTTTACGAGAAACCGGTTACCATCAACTTTCAAAGGTTAGTCCTCCAACTTCAATTTCTAATTAGCATCCCAATATAAATTAATTTTCCTTGTTCAATTTTAACATTGTAGATGATCCTCTTTCAAATTCATTACTGCAGATCCAACACTAATCAGGAGGACTGCGATCCTTTACCTTTGACGTACGAGAGGCAATTACAACCAAGACAAGATAATAGCCTTCGTGATATTGATTACTCGTACTATTCTTCTTACTACAAGAAACCAACAGCTGCCAAATTTCAAAGGTTAATTAGTCCTATGTATTAGTCTTGATATAGTATATTGCAAGATATAACTGTGAGAGATTTCAAATTCTAACTAAGCTCACATTAGACTTAATTTAAATTGTGATGCTACATAATAACAACAAATATTAATGTATCAATTTTCAGGTCAGAAGACTACAATATATCAAAGCTTGGAAGGTGAGACACCGCGTTTTTTCCTCCGCATGTTCAAATGCATCGTTGTATTATTGGGTTGTTACCTGAATTTAAGAATTGTGACTTATTTTGGTTTCTGTTGATGGTGATTACAATATACAGCAAAGGTGTATCAAAGAGAAGAAAAGGAAGGTATTATATAAGTGATTGATGGTAGCAACAAATTAAGAGTAGTAGTAGTAGTAATGATCATCTTTTAAATCTTTACTGAAAAATTGGCATTAATGTTGAGGATACAGGCGAGGAGGAGGAAGAGAATGATAACATATATATGCATGATCATGCGGATACAGAGGAAGAGGATTATAATGAAGAAATTGACAATCGGATAAAGGTATGATAATGCGGATACAGAGATAGTCTCCATTGATCTTATCAGCAAGGCGATCTTCTCATCCTTCACAGTGTTTCTCATGTTGTAGGCTCACTTCTTAGCCTCGACCTTCATGTTTTTGGACTTGGTGATGGTGACCCTGTTATTCTGGCCGGGTAGTCTGGTCCTTAGCAGAGACATTTAAGATACCATCGGCATCAATGTCAAAGCAGACAGTGATCTGAGGATACCAGAGAGCTTAAACTTTCCAAGCAAGTTGTTCTCCCTTGCTCTCGTTCTCTCACCTTCGTAGGCCTGAATCAACACACTAGCTTGGTTCCCTGAGTAAGTCAAGAACACCAGTTCCTTCTTCGTGGGAATAGCGGTGTTCCTTGTGATCAAAACAGTCATCACACCGCGTATTATATCTGGATGTTCAAAATCAATAGTTATGTTATTGTGTTGTTATATGATTTTAAGACTTGTGACTTATTTTAGATTTTGTATTTAGTTTGTGATTCAAGGAAGGAGATTCTTTTTGTGTTATGCATAACTTTGGCTTTGTTTTGATATCAGAAAGTAATTTCAGTAGTTGTGTTATTCTGTTGTTATGTGATTTTTAGACTTTCTCTGTTTTGCACTAACAAGGACAACATACTAATCAGTTTGCTAACGAAAGCTTTCTCCGTTTTCCTTTAACCAAAATGATGTGAGCTCTGTAAATGCATTGAGTAGTAGCTTTGTGCATGATCATCTTTTAAATTCTTAGAGAAAAATTGGCACATGGATGCAATTGGCTCTTCAAGTTCTCAAATTGCGATCCTACGCCTTTCAGGGTCCATGTTGGGAAACAAATGGGCATAGTTTTCCGAATGTTGAGTTTCTTCTAATTGAAGAGAGTGATTTGGTGCAATGGAAACCAGGAAAAAGCTTCCCTAGGCTTAAATACTTAAGCATGAAGCATTGCTACAAACTAGTAGACATATGCTGCTATGAGGGTGAGCCTACTTTTCTGGACCAATATATATGTACTACAGAGATTGAATTAGAGGACTGCAATCCTTTAGCGTTGATTTGGGCCAGTCAATTACGACCACGTGTTGGTTCTAGGCTTCGTGTTATCGCCTCTTCTTCTTTTGACGAGAAACCGACAACTGTCAAATTTTTGAAAGGTTAGTCCTTCAACTGCAAATCAAATCATGTCTCTGTCTTAATATATATTTCAAGATAACTGTGATATTTCATTTACTACTACTAAATAGGCACACAGTAGACTTAATTAAAATTTTGATGTTATATCATACCTCTTCTGTTTGCGAATTTGTGTCCCGTAATTCCTTTTAACAGTCCGCCTGCTATCACTATATTTATTAAGTGAGGGTCATATTCATTAACTCATTCCACTTATATTTTATTATAATAACTTTTTATATTTCTCTACAATTTTTTAAACTCAAAATGAATCGAAGTAGGGTATATATTCGTGGACAGAGGGAGTAGCAAAAATTAAGTGTTTTAGGTTATTATAATTTCTGAGCATTTATGTATTTTCAGGTATTGAGACGCTACGTTTTCTATCCAAATGTTCAAAATCAATGGTTGTATAGTCGGATTGTTACATGAATTTAAGTCTTCCAAATTTGGAGACACTCAAAGTCAGTATTTGCATATTTCACATTAGTCTTCCAACTATGTGCTCTCAACTTTTAGAAAGAAGAAAGAACATACTGACATTTTGAGTTGCTTTGATTGTATTTCAACGCTTGAAAGTTTGGAGATACTCAAAGTCAGTATCACAAATCCTGTGGTCAAGCGTGGTCATGTCTTCCCGAAGGTTCCATAGTCATTGAGGTTGCCACGTTATTTGAAAAAGTTACATCTGAGTGGCACGGGTTTCCCATGGAAATACATGGATGCCATTGGCTCTTTGCCAAGGCTTGAAGTGCTCAAATTGCGATCATACGCCTTTCAAGGCTCACACTGGAAAACACAAAGGAGAAGTTTTCCGAGGCTTCAGTTTCTTCTAATTGAAGAAAGTGATTTGGTGCAATGGAAACGAGAATCTAGAAGCTTCCCTATACTATCGTACCTAAGCATGAAACATTGCTACAAACTAGAAGAGATCCCTAGGCCTCATATTTCGTACTCGTATAAGAGACCTGCTTGGATGTACTTAAATGGATATAAGATCATAGAGATTGAATTAGTAGACTGCAATCCTTCAGCTTTGATTTGTATCAGCCAATTTCAACCAGATAAAGGTGTGAGGCTTGATGGTATTGCCTCTTCTACTTTTTATGAGAATCCGACGACTATCAAATTTCAAAGGACAGTCCTCCAACAACAAATCAAATCATATTAGTCTCAAGTGTATTAGGCTGCTATAACTTCTGGATTTTTATGTATCAAGTTTCAGGTATGGAGTCACCTCTACATCTGAGCTCGAAAGGTGAGACACCGCATATTTCATCTGGATGTTCAAAATCAATAGTTGTGTTATTGTGTTGTTATATAACTTTAAGAATTGTGTGTTATTTTAGATTCTGTCATTTAGTTTGTGATTCAAGGAAGGAAACCTTTTTTGTGTTATGCATAAATTTGGCTTTGTTTGATGTTACAAAGTAATTTCATTACATATTAAGTTGTTTTGAATGGTTTGTCTGATTCATGTAACTGATGTTTTGCACTAACAAGGACAACATACTAATCAGTTTGCTAGCGAAAGCTTATCCGTTTTCCATTAAACAAAAGGATGTGAGCTCTGTAAACATATAAATTATCGTTTCTTGTTCAATTTTAACATGGTACAATGCTCCTCCTTCATATTCATTACTGCAGTTCCAACACTGACGTTGACGAGGAAGAGGATGGTGACGAGGAAGAGGATGGTGAAGGTATTATATGAGACTATGAGTACATTGAGTAGCAGCTTTTCACGTGATTTGATTAAATGATTCATCAAAATTATACTCCCTCTATTAAAAAAATAAACTAATTTTTATCATTTTAGGCCGTCCACCAAAATTATACTCCCTCCGTCCCATAATAGATGACATAATTTTGGAATGACATGGAAATTAGGAGATGTTGTTTTATATTAACGTGAGAGAGATCTTTTTCTAGAAAAGGAATATGATATTTTTTTAGGACAAACTAAAAAGGAAAGTGTGACCTTTATTATAGGACGGATGGAGTACCAATTTCTAAATATGAAAAATTTTAAATAATTAAATAGAAATACTATCATTAATATTGACTAATTCACTAATACTACTTACACTATCCTTTTCTTTTTTTATTACTTTACCAATTGCACGTTAAAATTAATGAAATTTACAATTTAGTCTATTTAAGAATTTAAGAATTGCAACTTATGTTGGATTCTTGTAAGGATTATGACTTGAGTGGATTATGTCTGGATAGAATATTAGCAAAGAGAAAAAATAGTGTTATGCTAATAATTAAATCTACAGTATTCCCAAATTTTCAACAAAATGCTTACAACCCACTTACTGGTTCTAAAGGCCCAATACAGGGAAAAAGACAAAATTACCTCTCAAATAACTAATGGAATAACAAAGACACAATTTTATATTCTGAATCTTGTCTATTATCTTTATTTACTTTATCATGGTATTAACAGTAAAGGCCAAAATTAGTTTTGAACATATGATCATTTTATAATTTTAGTTCTAAACTTTATCTTTTGAATTTTTTAGTCCTGTACATTTTAAATCGGATCACAATTAGTCCTCCGTCAATAATTCGGTTAATTTTATAACAGTCGACGATTTAACACCAATTTTGACCAAATTATCTGATTTTTAAGTTATTAATTAATTCTCTAATTATTTTATCAAAATACTCCTTTAAAATCATAAAAGGAGTGCAAAAGGAGTTGCTTCCACTGCAAATAATTCTAGGAAGATTGGACAAGACAAGTCCAAGCAGGAGCAGGAAGAAGGTGAATGCTTTGGATGGAATCATCAAAGATGCAATCTGGAAATTTGAAGACTCATTGGAATCCCTTCTCGTTCAACACATTCCTCTACAATTTGAAAGTATTCCGAAGAGAGTCTCCATTGATCTGCAGAGTCTGGAAAACGATGCGAATTCGTTGATCCAGAAGCTCGATGATATGGAGAAGGAGTACATCTATGAAGTAGAGAATATGGCTGAAGACGAACCTATTTCTTCATTCATTGGTTTCTATGGAACCAACTCGAAGATGATTGGGTTATCAGACCAATTTCGACAACTCAAAACCGAAGTTATGAAATGCCAATGCAGCCGTGTGTACATGCTTTATGGCACAGCAGGCGTTGGAAAGACCGCTCTTGCAATCCGAATTTACGAAGATGCAGAAATTCAGAGCAAATATGAGTGTCGTGCGTGGGCTGCCATAGGCAGAGTACCTCAACCGCTCACTCAAATTGAACGAGGCATTCTAGCTCAACTCTGTGGAATAACTCCCACTGAAGGAGATGAAGAAATTAGTGATCACTACTCGGAAGAAAGTCTCAAAGGCAAAAAATGCGTCATTGTGTTGGATGATGTCTGGGAGACAGAGGTAGTAAGAATCTTGGTATGGCCCTTTTTAAAACGCCTATGGAATGTCAGTGTCGTGATAACTTGTCGACATAAAAAATCTAAGTGTTTTCATATGTACCTAAACCATATTGTTTCTTACAATGAGGTGCGCTTTTTGAGTGAAGAAGAAAGTATGGAGCTACTATGTGACAAGGTGTTTGGTGACGAGAGTTGCCCTCCTCAACTCCACAAAGTTGCCACCAAAATTGCCAAGCTTTGTGAAGGTCTCCCTCTCTTGATACTCACTGTTGCTGGCACCCTATCGAAATCCGAGCTTAACAGAGACCCAGTCTACTGGAATGAAGTAGCAGAAATGAAAAATTCAGTCTTCAAGGATGCATATAGTGAAATATCAAAGGTACTTTTCCCAAGTTACAACTACTTACCTCAACCCCTCAAAATGCCTTTTCTGTTTATGGGAGTTTTCCCTCGAGATTGCCACACTCCCCCTTCCAAGATCATTGATATGTTGACTGCTGAGGGGTTGTTACCCAATGATGGAATTTTCCCTCTAGATTCTCACACACCCCCTTCCAAGATCATTGAAATGTGGACTGCTAAGGGGTTGATACCCAATTCTGGCGTATGGTTGAGTATCCTAGCTACCTTCTACAGTCTTGTTTTATACACCGTAAAGAGCGTGCACAAAACTTCTCATCATGAATACCCTTGCGACTATAAAACTTGTAGGCTTCATTCTTCATGGCGGCACGTGTGTAGAGGGGAGGCTAGTAAGAACAACTTTTATCATGTCCTAAATAAGTTAGCTGATGCCTCTGAAGAAAGTCTAAAAGGTCAGCGTGGCTTATGTCTCGAAAACAACATGTTATTTGGCATCGAGGAGTTTTGCAACTTAGTGAGATTGAACTCTGCATCCTCTGCACGTTTTCTGCTTTCCTATGGTCCTTACCACCAATATCCAATCCCCATAGATGTTGGTTTCAAGTTGCTAAGGGAAATAGATGCTCTTGCACAACGTTTCTATACTTTCCCAACTGAAATTCTATCTCTAGTCCAACTAAAGTACCTTGCTCTAAAATGCAATGGAGAACTCCCTGCAACCATATCCAAACTTTTCAATCTTCGAGTCTTGATTATGCATCCACATATGAAAATTAGACGTTGTGGGGCTCCATCATATGTTCCTCTACAAATATGGGACATGAAAGAGTTAAAGCATATTGAGATATTGGGAAAGAGCCTTGCAGCTCCATCTAATATTGCTCGATTGGAAAAGCTCTCGACACTGGTAGGTGTGAATGCTAGCATTTGTACTATCACGGAACTCTTCACAAGGATTCCTAACATACGGAAATTAGGAATAGAGATTGAGCAAACGCCGTATGATGACCATAACGATCTTTTGAGTTGCTTTCGTTGCATTTCAACACTTGAAAGTGTGGAGACATTCAAATTCAGTATTACAAATCCTGTGGTCAGGCGTGGTCAAGTTTTTCCGGTGACTCCAGGGTCATTGAAGTTGCCCACTCATTTGAGAAAGTTACATTTGAGTGGCATGGGTTTTCCCTTTGAATATATGGATGTCATTGGCAATTTGCCATTGCTTGATGTGCTCAAATTGCGTTCCTACGCCTTTCAGGGTTCACATTGGGATAAACGAAGGAACTGGTTTCGTTCGCTTAAGTTTCTTCTAATTGAAGATAGTGATTTGGTGCAATTGAAACCATCCCTAGGCTTCAGTAGTCTTGCTTACTTAAGCATGAAACATTGCTACAAATTAAAAGAGATCTGTAGGCCTGCTTCTCTGTACACAGATCCGTGTATTGTAGAGATTGAATTGGAGGACTGCAATCCTTTAGCCTTGACTTGTGTCAGCCAATTACGACCGGGAGATCTTAATATGCTTGATGTTACCGCCTCTTCTTCTTTTTACGAGAAACCGACAACTATCAAAATTCAAAGGTTAGTCCTCCAACTCTGCACATCAAATCATATGACTAATGTCTTAATCTTAACATATCAACTTAAGTGTTTTAGGTTGCTAAAATTCTGAATATTTAAAACTAGCATTAATTTCAGGTATGGAAGCAACACGTTATACTGGGGGAGGAATGGTAAGATACCTTGTTTAGTATACGCATTCGAGGTTTAGACCAAGGATGACATACAAATCACTATGCTAACGGAAGCTTTCTCTTGTATCATTTGTTGAAAACTATACTACTAAATTATTGTTTCTTGTTCATTTTTAACATAGTGCAGTGGTCCTCTTTCTAATTCATTGCTGCAGGGAAGATGAGGATATAAGCGAAGATTATGATTTTGAAGGTATTATTAAATCAATTAAGAGAGTAATAACTTTGTACTATGATCATCTTTTAAATAAACATTGGCACTAATGTTGAGTATACAAATACAAGTGAGGAGGATGAGGAAGAGAGTGATTGTGAGTACACGTCTGATGATGAGGATGCAGAAGGCGACGATTTGATGAAGATATTGCCAATCAAGGTGAGGATGATGGAGGTATTAAATATGTGAATGAAGGGCAGCAGCCTTGTATAATAATCATTTGTTAAATTTTTACTGATGTCGAGTATATAGGCGAGGGCGTGGATGAGGATACAGATGAATAGGATGTGGAAGAGAGTGATGACGATTATGCGTATTAAGAATTGGAAATAGAGACAAGCGCCAACGTCAAGGAGGATGTGAGTTTGTAGATTTTCTTGTTTGTTTCATGTAGAAGAATGTGGTTTAGTATTTGATGTTGCGTTTGGTTGTTTTAGCATATGAGTGTGACTTAATGGGGCTGTTTGAGGAGAGGATTATTGAAGAAAGTGAACAGAAGTGATGTAGTCCACTTTTGATTTGCAGGAGAGCTATTTGAGACTTTGAATCTGATGCTACAAAGTGATACACATGAAAATCAAAGAATGAATTTGCTCAATACATTCAAGATATTCTACAGTGACTTTTTGGTATTTTGGTTTGATTTCCATTGAATGAATCATTAGTGTTGTTGTATTATTGGGTTGTCAATTGAATTTAAGTATTGTCACTTTTGTTGGATTCTTTCAAGGATCATAAGTTGAGGGGATTATGCATGGATTGATTATATTGTGGGTTGAATTTGATTGAAAGTATTACTTGAGCATTTAAAATGATAAAGGCTGATGAAACATGGATAAAGAGGTTGAAGGTGAAGAACACTGCAGATTTTTGGGAAGCCATTGTAATAGGCTTACAAAATGTGTTCTGTTTCAGATTGTTGTTCATAATACATATGTTCACACCGTGTATTATATCTGGATGTTCAAAATCAATAGTTGTGTTATTGTGTTGTTATATGATTTTAAGACTAGCTAGTATAACTTATTTTAGATTCTGTCATTTAGTTTGTGATTCAAGGAAGGTAACCTTTTTTGTGTTATGCATAAATTTGGCTTTGTTTGATGTTACAAAGTAATTTCATTATATATAAAGTTGTTTTGAATGGTTTGTCTGATTCATGGTGTGTGTGCAGTGTGTGTGAACGTGTGTTGTGTGTATGCAATGTGTGTAAGAATTATGCATTGTGTGCGTAATTTAATAAAAATTTGGAATTCCACTACTTTTTATATGGAATTCAAATTGTGGAATTGAAGGATTTGGAATTGTAATTCAATTTCAAATCCAAAATTTTATGATACCAAACACTAGATTTGGAATTGAAGGCTCCAATTCCAATTCCACAACTCCAATTCCATATACCAAATACAACCTAATACTACTTAAACCACCCTTTCCTTTTTCTATTAATTTACCAATTGCACATTAAAACCAATGACATTTACAATTTAGTCTATTTAAGAATTTAAGAATGGTAAATTATGTTGGATTCTTGTAAGATTATGACTTGAGTGGATTATGTCTGGATAGAATATTAGTAGTGTTATGATAATAATTAGCGAGAGTGTGCATTAGATTCATGACACAGCTACTACTAATCTTAATAAAACCAAATCAAAACTTTTCAACGTTTCATCAATTATCACTACATACCAGAATTATTCTAAAAAAAATCAGTCATGAAACAATTAAATCTACATTATTCCCAAATTTTCAACGAAATACTTACAACCCACTTACTAGGCCTAAAGGCCCAATACAGGAAAAAGACAAAGTTACCTCTCAAATAACTAACGGAATAACAAAGACACAATTTTATATTCTGAATCTTGAATATATTATCTTTATTTACTTTTCAATGTATTAACCGACAAAAGAAGATTGGTAAAGATTTATATACTACACTTTTTTATTATCATTATATTAGACTAATATATATGTGCAATACTGGCATCTTTTTTTGGGTGGCCAAATTGGACTGATGACTTTTATCATTATTCAGATTTCTTCATTCTTTTCATATCACTGCTTTGATCACAATTCACACATATCTCCACAACCAGTGAAATGACTGCTTATGGTGCTGTGGACTCTCTTAGGAATACAATTCTCAATATTATACGTTGTTCACGTTTTAGCCTTGTTGGTGGCTCTCAACAAATCATATATGCCGTCTACAAGGAGTTGAATCCATTCAAAGGAATTCTGGCAAGATTGGACAAGACAAGTCCAAGCAGGAGCAGGAAGAAGGTGAATGCTTTAGATGGAAACATCAAAGAGGCACTTTGGAAATTTGAAGACTCTTTGGAATCTCTTCTCACTCACCACATTCCTTCTCAACTCGAAACTCTTCCAGAGAGTCTCTCCATTGATCTGCAGAGTCTGGAAAATGATGCGAATTTGTTGATCCAGAAGCTCAATGATATGAAGAAGGAGTACATTTATGAAGTAGAGAATATGCCTCGAGACGAACCTATTTCCTCATTCATTGGTTTCCATGGAACCAACTCGAAGATGATTGGATTATCAGACCAATTCCAACTGCTCAAAACCGATCTTATGAAACGCCAATTCTGTCGTGAGTACATGCTTTTTGGCACTGCAGGCATTGGAAAGACCGCTCTTGCTATGCAAATTTATGAAGATGCAGAAATTCAGAGCAAATATGAGTGTCGCGCGTGGGTTACCGTAGGCAGAGTACCTCAACCGATCAGCCAAATAGCACGAGGCATTCTAGCTCAATTCTGTGGAATAACTCCCACTGAAGGAGATGAAGAAATTAGTGATCACTACTTGGAAGAAAGTCTCAAAGGCAAAAAATGCCTCATTGTGTTTGATGATGTTTGGGAGGGAGAGGTACTAGGAATCTTGGTACGTTCCTTTTGTGAACCCCTAACTGATATCACTGTCATGATAACTGGTCGACATCGAGCACATATGTCTTCACAAATGTTTGCCCACCCAAACAATATTTCTACTTACATTGAGGTGCGTTTTTTGAATGAAGAAGAAAGTATGGATCTATTATGTGAGAAGGTGTTTGGTGATGATGAAGATTGCCCTCCTCAACTTCACAAATCTGCCACCAAAATTGCCAAGCTTTGTGAAGGTCTCCCTCTCTTGATACTCACTCTTGCTGGAATCCTATCCAAATCCGAGCAAAATAGAGACCCAGCCTACTGGAAGGATGTAGCAGAAAGGAGAAATTCAGTATTCATGGATGCATATAATCAAATATCAAAGGTACTTTTCCCAAGCTATGATTACTTACCTCAACATCTCAAAATGCCTTTTCTGTTTATGAGAGTTTTCCCTCAATATTATCACACGCCCCCTTCCAAGATAATTGAAATGTTGACTGCTGAGGGTTTGTTACCAAATGAGGGCGAATGGTTAAGTAGTCTAGCTACTTCCTACAGTCTTGTTTTATACACCGTAATGAGCTGGGGAAAAACTTCTCCTAATGTATTCATTGGTAACTATAAAACTTCTTGGCTTCATTCTTCATGGCGGCACGTGTGTAGAGGAGAAGCTAGCAAGAAAAAGTTTTATCATGTCTTAAATAAGTTAGCTGATGCCTCTGAAGATAGTCTAAAAGGTCAGCGTGGCTTATGTCTTGATAACAACATGTTATTTGGCATCAAGGAGTTTTGCAACTTAGTGAGATTGAACTGTGCATCCTCTGCACGTTTTCTCCTTTTCTACAGTCCTTACCACCAATATCCAATCCCTATAGATGTTGGTTTTATGTTACTAAGGGAAATAGATGCTATTGCACAACGTTTCTATACTTTCCCAACAGAAATTTTATCCCTAGTCCAACTAAAGTACCTTGCTCTAAAATGCAATGGAGAACTCCCTTCAACCATATCCAAACTTTTCAACCTTCAAGTCTTAATTATTCATCCACACATGAACATTAGACGTCGTGGAGCTCCATCATATGTTCCTATACAAATATGGGAGATGCGAGAGTTAAAACATATTGAGATATTGGGAAAGAGCCTTGCAGCTCCATCTAATATTGTTCAACTGGGAAAGCTCTCAACACTTGTAGGTGTGAATGCTAGCATTTGTACTATCACGGAACTCTTCAAAAGAATTCCTAACATACAGAAATTAGGAATACAGATTGAGCAAACGCCGTATGATGACCATAATGATCTTTTGAGTTGCTTTCGTTGCATTTCAACACTTAAAAGTTTGAAGACACTCAAATTCAGTATCACAAATTTGTGGTCAGGCATGGTCATGTTTTCCCGATGACTCCAGGGTCATTGGAGTTGCCACCTCGTTTGAGAAAGTTACATTTGAGTGGCACGGGTTTTCCCTTGGAATATATGGATGTCATTGGCAATTTGCCATTGAGTGTGCTCAAATTGCGCTCCTACGCTTTCGGGGTTCACAGTGGGATACACAATGGAATAGTTTTCGCGAGCTTTGGTTTCTTCTAATTGAAGATAGTGATTTGGTGCAATTGAAACCAAGATACCTAAGCCTCACCAGTCTTAATTACTTAAGCATGAAACATTGCTACAAACTAAAAGATATCCGTAGGCCTACTTCTCTGTTCGTAGGTAGATGGCCTGTATTGATTGAGTTGGAGGACTGCAATCCTTTAGCATTGACTTGTGTCAGCGAATTACGACCGGGAGATTATAGTACGCTTGATGTTATCGCCTCTTTTTCGTTTTACGAGAAGCCGACCACTATCAAATATCGAAGGTTAGTCCTCCAACTCTGCACATCAAATCGTATGTCTAATGTCTTAGTCTTAACATATCAAGATAACTGTTACAACTATCAAAAGTATCACGATAGTCTGAATTTACGTTTTGATGATATGTGAATGAAGGGCAGCAGCCTTGTATAATAATCATTTGTTAAATTTGTACTGATGTTGAGTATATAGGCGAGGGCGTTGATGAGGATACAGATGAAGAGGATGAGGAAGAGAGTGATGACGATTATGGGTATGATGAATAGAAAAACAGAGGCAAGCGCCAACGTCAAGGAGGATGTGAGTTTGTAGATTGTCTTGTTTGTTTCATGTAGAAGAATGTGGTTTAGTATTTGATGTTGTGTTTGGTTGTTTTAGCATAGGAGTGTGACTTAATGGGGCTGTTTGAGGAGAGGAGTGTTGAAGAAAGTGAACAGAAGTGATGTAGTCCACTTTTGATTTGAAGGAGAGCTATTTGAGATTTTGAATCAGATGCTACAAAGTGATACACATGAAAATCAAAGAATGAATTTGCTCAATACATTCAAGATATTCTACAGTGACTTTTTGGTATTTTGGTTTGATTTCCATTGAATGAATCATTAGTGTTGTTGTATTATTGGGTTGTCAGTTGAATTTAAGTACTGTAACGTTTGTTGGATTCTTTTAAGGATCATAAGTTGAGGGGAGTATGCATGGATTGACAATTATTATGGGTTGAATTTGATTGAAAGTATCACTTGAGCATTTGAAATAAAGGTTGATGAGCATGGATAAGGAGGTTGAAGGTGAAGAACACTGCAGATTTTTGGGAAGCCATTGTAACAGGCTTACAAAATGTGTTCTGTTTCAGATTGTCCAAACGAAAGTTTTCTCTTGTTTCCTTTTACCAAGAAGATGTGACCCCTGAAAACATATAAATTATTGTTTCTCGTTCAATTTTAATATTGTAAAATGTTCATTACTATAGTTCCAACAACGAAGATGATGATAATGAGGAAGAGGAGGAAGATCCAGACGAAGTCCGTGATTTGAAGGTATTATTATACATGGGAATATTTTGCAACAATTAACATTATATTGTAGTGGCAGCTTTGCAGGATCATAAGGAGACAGAGGATGAGGATTGTGATGAAAATTTTCCAATGATGGATATTTATAGGTTGTTGAATCTCTGATGCCACAAAGTGATATACATGTAAATCTAAGTACGGATCTTATCAAGCAATATATTGTCAATTTTAAGTTTTGTAAATTCTGTGGGATTTCTTTGATGATTGGAGCTTGTGTGGATTATGTATAGCTTGAACAAATTACTTGAGCATTTTAATGTTTGTTTCTCTCTCAAATTCATCTCCTATATACCATTCAACTCTTATTGATAATTTCTGTTAAATTATTCCTAACTAAAGTAATTGACTTCGATAATTTCCTTTGTCAATTTCATTGAATAGCTGGTGGGCTTACCAGAACCTGATAAAATTAAGAAAGCTAAACGAAATTAAGAAAATAATGATATGCATAGATTCATTCACTTTGTTAAAAAATTTCATTACATAACACTATTGTTTTAACATTGTACAATGGTCCTTTGATTTTGAAACATATGTCCAGTCATGGAGAGGATTCGGCAACAAGGATGATGAGGATTAGAACGAGAATGACGACGAATTTATGTATGATCAACGTGAAGCAGCATGTGAGTTCATAGGGCCATTTTTATTTATTTGCAGCCAAAAGTTGAATTTTGTTAGTTCTTTCTTTGAGTTGGGTACTTGGGTTCATGGTATTTATTTTCTAGATCAGGAGAGCCCTTTGAGGATTTGAATCTGCTGAGACACATGTAACTCAAAGCATGAGTTTTCTCAATGAATTGAACAAGTCATGATTTCCAAATAAATTAATCTATAACTTATAGAATTATTGGGTTGTTAACTTATTTAAAGAATAAAAACTTGGTGGATTGAATATTGTGTTTGTTGATAAGGGAGAATGTGCATTGAATTCATTATAGTTTTGGTATTTAACTTGAGTTGCTTGAGATTGGAAATAGAGGAATATTTGGATCAATTCTTGAGCAAAGAAAATCAGTCATGAAGCAGCTACTACTTAAGTAATCTAAGCAAGAAACCAGCTTCCACACCACAAAAAAACCATAAACCAAACAAAATTACAACTTTTCAACATTTCATCAATTTTCACTAAAATCAGTCATGAAACAATAAAACCAGCATTTTCCCCAACTTTCTCATGAAACAGAAAACTTGACGCCACTAATTAATATCAAAATTTCATTAGAAATAATTAATTACGCCAGTTAACTAATCAAACAACCTATAGATAACAAGGAGATGAATTTAGAAAGGGAATAACAGCTGACCTCTATCACCCCCTTTGCTATGGTGAGGCCAATTTTAAGCACTAATGATGTTATTACTTATTAATAACAAATCAACCTCACTAAGAATTGGACCCTCCCATTATTGGATGGATCTTGAACAATAGAAAAGCCCATATAGTTCACCCACTTTACTGGGCTTTAAGGTCCAATATAAAGAGGAGGAAAAAATTACCCATTAAGTAAATAGTACTATTTGTTTTAGGTGCAACTAAATAATTTAACTAACTCAAAGCCAGTAATTTCATTGTATTTTTTGAATAAGATATAAATTTTAGAGATGCTTGTATTGGTCACACTGAAGATGCGATAATATAGGAAAGTCAAGAATTTGTTATTAGAAAAAGTTCGTTAAAGAATTTGATATTAGATTAAGTTCAAAGAATATTACTCCACCCCTTCCATAAAAATAAAAATAAAGACTTTGAAGATGACAAGAATTTTAATAAAAAAAAATAAAATATATTGTCATTAGTATAGGAAATGGAATACTTGAAAAGATTAAATTTGGGTGATAGACACCAAGTTTAGAAAATTAGTATCTTGATATAATTTTTGGGGATAAAATTTTGTGAATTAAGAAAGAATAAATGAAGCCCAAATTACATACAGCGGACCTCTTCACTTCTCCCTCCACCGCGCCGGAAAAAGTTGTCTGTCGCCGTCGTAGCTTCATGCTCTCTTCATCAGTTTCTTCTCCCCTCCCACTGAGAGAACTCAAAAGATTTACAATTCCTACCTCTTCTTACAAAAATAGGTAAGAATCATATCCTACTAAGCTTACTTGATTAAGATTTAGTGATTTTATTGTATTTCCTTAATTTAATTGTGGAATTGACTACAAAATGAGTGAATTTGTCATGAGCCACAGAATAAAATCCAATTTTGGGTAAGGAATTGGATATAGACCAAGAATTTAGAGCTTCCAATTTGGTGATTTTGTCTAAATTGTTGGAATGTGATTTGGTGCGTGAAATTGCAATAAAAATTAATACTTGTATAAACATGAATGTTGATTGAAAACTATAGTAGGAAAATTGAGAAGCTTTGATCTATATGTGCAAATGGATGTATTTGAGACTAGTTGAAGATGATTGAAGTAGGAATTAACTATGGAAATAGAAGAAAATATCCAGAAGTCATGTACTTTTTAATGTGAAAAAGGAACTATGCACGTTTTGCTGGAAATTGGTGAATAATGACATTCCATGGCCAGTAATGAGAGACTTATTTTTGACAGGCCGAATTCTACTCACATAACTCAAACTCCACCACCATTCCACCACCAACAACTTTGTTCTTTCTGCCACCGCAAACTCTCGGATCATAAGAATGACAGCTTTTGGTGCTGTTCTTTCTCTTAGGAATACAATTAACAATATTCTCTGTTGTTCTCGTTTTAGCCTTGTTGGTCGTTCTAAACAAATTATAGAAGGCGTGTGCAGTGAGTTGGAGCCTTGGGAAGAAATTCTGGAAAGATTGGATGACACAAGTCCAAGCAAGAGCAGGAAGAAGGTGAATGCTCTGGATGGAAGAATCAAAGATGCAATATGGAAATTTGAAGACTCATTGGAATCCCTTCTCGTTCAACAGATTCCTTTACAATTTGAAAGTATTCCAGATATTGTCTCCATTAGTCTGCAGAGTCTGCAAAATGATGTTGATTTCTTGATCCATGCACTCAATGATATGAAGGAGGAGTACATTTATGAAGTAGAGAATATGGCTGAAGACGAACCTATTTCCTCAATAATCGGTTTTCATGGAGCCAACTCAAAGATGATTGGATTATCAGACCAATTCCAACAACTCAAAGCCGATCTTATGAGAGCATCTTGCGGCTGGAATTATATGGGTTGGGGAGACCACAGTTGCTATACACTTTATGGAACGGCATGCATTGAGAAGACCACTCTTGCTATGCAAAGTTACGAAGATCCAGAAATTCAGAACAAATATGAGTGCCACATGTGGGTCACTGTAGGCAGAGTACCTCAACCAATCAGTCAAATTTCACGTGGCATTCTAGCTCAACTTTGTGGAATCACACAAGGAGATGAAGAAATAGGCGACTGCTTGAAAGAAAAATTGGATGGCATGAATTGCCTAATTGTGTTGGACGATGTTTGGGAGACACGTGAATTGAATTACTTGGAAGATTCCTTACGAGACATCCAAAATGGATGTATTCGTGTCTTGCTTACTGGTCGACATCGAAAAATGATAAATGCTTATATGCATAATGAATATTCGTACGAGGTGTGGTTTTTGAAAGAAGAAGAAAGTATGGATCTACTATGTGAGAAGGTGTTTGGTGATGAGGTTTGCCCTCCTCAACTTCACAAATCTGCCACCAAAATTGCCAAGCTTTGTGAAGGCCTCCCTCTCTTGATAGTCACTGTTACTGACATCATATCGAAATCCGGGCGGAATAGAAACCCAACCTACTGGAAGGATGTAGCAGAAAAGAAAAATTCAGTCTTCACGGATGCATATAATAAAATATCAAAGGTACAATTCCCAAGTTACGACTATTTACCTCAACGTCTTAAAATTCCTTTTCTGTTTATGGGAGTTTTCCCTCAAGATTACAATATCCCACCTTCGAAGATTATCATTATGCTCACCATTGAGGGGTTGTGGTATGATCGGGAATGTTTCAGAGAACTGGCTTTCTACTACATTCTTGTTTTACGCATCTTGAAGAGTGTTTAAATCTTCGCATGAGATTTCTGTTAGCGATTTTAAAACTTACTCAATGTCTCTATACTTTCCCAATAGAAATTCTCTCACTAGTCCAACTAAAGTACCTTGCTTTAACTTGCAACGGAGAACTCCCTGCAACTATATCCAAACTTTTCAACCTTCAAGTCTTGATTATGCATCCACATCAGAACATCAAACGTTGTAGAGCTCCATCATATGTACCAATACAAATATGGGACATGCAAGAGTTAGAACATATTGAGATATTGGGAAAGAACCTTGTATCTTCATCTCATGTTGCTTCTTTGAGAAAGCTCTCAACAATTGTAGGTGTGAATGCTAGCATTTGTACTCTCTTGGAACTCTCGAGAAGAATTCCTAACATAAAGAAATTAGGAATACAGATTGAGCTAACACCCTATGATGATCATAATGACCTTTTGAGTTGCTTTGGTTGCATTTCAACACTTGGAAGTTTGGAGACACTCAAATTTAGTATCAGAAATAGTGTTGTCAAGCATGGTCAAATTTTCCAGGTGACTTCTGGGTCACTAAGGTTGCCACGTAATTTGAAAAAGTTGCATTTGAGTGGCATGAGTTTACCCTGGGAATACACGGATGCCATTGGCTCATTGCCGAGTCTTAAAGTGCTCAAACTGTGATCATACGCCTTTCAGGGTTCGCATTGGAAAACAAAAAGGCATAGTTTTTCAAGTCTCGAGTTTCTTCTAATTGAAGAGAGTGACTTGGTGCAATGGAAACCAGGATACCTAAGCTTCCTTAAGCTTAAATATCTAAGCTTGAAACATTGCTACAAACTAAAAGAGATCCACAGGCCCGCTTCTGTGTACGCAGAATTTGGACGTATGATCATAGAGATTGAATTGGAGGACTGCAATCCTTTAGCTTTGACTTGGGCCAGCCAATTACAACCAACTAATGATGTTAACCTTTGTGTTATTGCCTCTTCTTCGTTTTATGAGAAACCGACAACTTTCAATAGTGAAAGGTTAGTCCTCCAACTGCAAATCAAATCATTTGTCTTTGTCTTAATATATATTTCAAGAAATATATCAAATTAAGTGTTTTAGGTTGTTATAATTTCTGAATATTTATTTATTAATTAATTTTCAGGGATGGCGCGGACTATATATCTGGGCTGGAAAGGTGAGATACCACATTGTCTGTCCTCATGTTCGAAATCTATCGTTGTATTACTAGGTTGCATGAATTTAAGAGTTGTTATTATTTGAGCTGGAAAGGTGAGACAATAATCTTTTTTTTTGTGCTATTCCTGATGTTCGCTTTGTTTTGACATCACAAATTAATTTCGTTACACATTCTCTTGTTTCGAATCAACTGAAATTTTGCCTTCAAGGCTTAGAACTAGGACAACATACAAATCACTTTGCTAACAGAAGTTTTCTCTTGTTTCCTTTTTACCAAAAAGATGTGACTGCTGAAAACATAAAAATACTGTTTATTGTTCAATTTTTTAACATGGTACAACTGTCCTGTTTCAAATTCATTTATGCAGATCCATTTTGGGAGTTGAGGAGGAGAATGATGACGAAGATATGTCTGAAAATGAGGATACAGACAAAGAGGATGATTTTTAAGAAATTGCCAATTGGGGTGAGGATGGTGAAGGTATTGCTCATGTGAATGCTTTGGAGCTATTAGGAGAGGAGTAACTTTGTTCAATGATCATCTTATAAATTCTACCTGAAAAACGGCAGATATAGGCGAGGGTGATGATATGGATACCGAGGAAGAGGATTGTGATGAAGAAGGTATTCTGTGTGATAATCAATTTTAGTATTATCTTAGATTAACTCATCCAATATAATTAATTTAATTGATCTACCCTATTATCGCTTTTCGATTATGAAGTATTGATTGTACTACCACAATTTTTAGGTTATTGGATTCGATAGAAAATGTTCGATTTTATTTCTAATCTTAACGACGAATCACAAATTCATTGCTATGATATTGTCTGTCTCCTAATAAATGGAATCTTAAAAGATAGCCCATGGAATACTTATTTTTAGGCCCAAGCCCATTTAACATTATGGAATGAGTTGGAATAGTTCTTATCCTCTTGTCCGAATTTTGCATATTTCACTTTAGTCTTCCAACCATATGCTCTCAACTTTTAGAAAGAAGAAAGAACATATCTTATCTGAACAATTTGCTCATACAAAAACGACATGTCATTATTCATTTATTCTCCACTATATTTCTTCCGTTCGCAAGTAAAAGTCTCATTTTTATCATTTTAGGACGTTATCATATCAAACATTATGAATTTCATTTCAGGTCCCACATTATTTCACTTTTTTTGAAACTCGCCGAATCAAATGAGACTTTATTTCACGGGCAAAAAGGGTATATTTTTGTTTAAACTTTTAGGATAAGATATTTCCATCCTAACCACATTCACCATCAAAGATGAGAATCATGATCATATGTCAGCTTCTCTATTCTTCTCATATTTGTGGTTTGATAATATGTAGTTGAAGCTCTCTACTGAAAATCCCAACTTTGATATCAGAGAAATGACCTTATGGTGCTTTGCTTTCTCTTAGGAATACAATTGCCAATATTCTCCGTTGTTCTCGTTTTAGCCTCGTTGGTGGCTCTCGGCAAATCATAGAAGGCGTGCACAAGGAGTTGGAGCCATTGCCAGAGATTCTAAAAAGATTGGATTACACAAGTCCAAGCAGAAGCAGGAAAAAAGTGAATGCTTTGGATGGAATAATCAAAGAGACAATATGGAGATTTGAAGACTCGTTGGAATCCCTTCTCACTCAACACATTCCTTCACAATCTCAAACTCTTCCACAGATAGTCTTCATTGATCTCCAGACTCTGCAGAATCATGCTCATTCATTGATCGAGACGCTCAATGATATGAAGGAGTACATTTATGAGGTAGAGAATATGCCTCAAGACGGAGCTATTTCCTCATCAATTGGTTTTCATGGAACCAACTCAAAGATGGTTGGATTATCTGACCAATTCCGACGACTCAAAACCGATCTTATGAGAGGATCTTTCAGCTGGAATCGCGTGCACGCACTTTATGGAACGGCAGGCATTGGGAAGACCACTCTCTCTATGCAAATTTACCAAGATCCGCAAATTCAGATCGTATATCAGCGACGCGCGTGGGTCACTGTAGGCAGAGTACCTCAACCGATGAGTCAAATTTTACAAGGCATTCTTGCTCAACTGTCTGTAATCAAACAAGGAGATGAAGAAATAATTGATCACTGCTTGAAAGAAAGATCCGTTGGCAAGAATTGCCTTATTGTGTTGGATGATGTATGGGAGATAGAGGTAGTAACATTCTTGATACATTGCTTACCAACCATAAAAAATGGATATATTCATGTCTTGCTCACTGGTCGATATCGGAATTGGATGAGTGATTTTTCGTTGTATGAGGTTTGGTTTTTGAAGGAAAAAGAAAGTATGGATCTACTATGTGAGAAGGTGTTTGGTGATGAGATTTGTCCTCCGCAACTTCACAGAGCTGCCACCAAAATTGCCAAGCTTTGCGAAGGTCTTCCTCTCTTGATAGTCACTGTTGCTGATATCATATCCAAATCCGAACAGAATAGAGATCCAGTCTATTGGAATGCAGTAGCAGAAAAGAGAAATTCAGTCTTCACGGATGCATATAACAGAATATCAAAGGTACTTTCCCCAAGCTACGACTATTTACCTCAACATCTAAAAGTGCCTTTTCTGTTTATGGGAGTTTTTCCACGAGATTATAATACCCCCATTTCCAAGATCACCATTATGCTCACCGCTGAGGGATTGTCGGATGCTAAGGGGTTGTTGGAGGATTGGGAATATTTGAGAGAGCTAGCTATCAACTACAGTCTTGTTTTATGCAGATTGAAGAGTGTGCATAAAAATTCTCAGTTTCATTCTTCATATAAAGAGTTCAATGCTAACGAGTATAAAACTTGTTGGCTTCATTCTTCATGGAGACATGTGTGTAGGGGAGAAGCTAGTAAGAACAAATTTTATCATCTACTAAGTAAGTTGAATGATGCAGAAGAAGAAGTTCTAAAAGGCCAACGCGGCTTGTGTATCGAAAACAACATTTTATTTGGCATCAAAGAGTTTTGCGACTCAGTGAGATTGAACTGTGCATCCTATACCCGTTCCCTCCTTCTCTATGGTCCTTACCACCAATATCCAATCCCTATAGATGTCGGTTTCAGATTGCTAAGGGAAATAGATGCTCTTACACAACGTTTCTACACTTTTCCGATAGAAATTTTGTCACTAGTACATTTAAAGTACCTTGCTCTAACTTGTAACGGAGAACTCCCTTCAACTATATTGAAACTTTTCAACCTCAGAGTCTTAATTATCCATCCACATATGGACATTATACGTATTAGAGCTCCATCATATGTACCAATACAAGTATGGGACATGCAAGGGTTAGAGCACATTGAGATATTAGGAAAGAGCCTTGTAGCTCCATCTCATGTTACTTCTTTGAGGAATCTCTCAACACTTGTCGGTGTGGATGCTAGCATTTGTACTGTATTGAAACTCTCCACAAGGATTCCTAACATAAGGAAATTAGGAATACAGATTGAGTTGATGCCTGATAATGACCATAACGACATTTTGAGATGCTTTGGTTGTATTTCCACACTTGTAAGTTTGAAGACACTCAAAATCAGTATCACAAATCCCGTGGTCAAGCGTGGTCATGGCTTCCCGAAGGCTCCATGGTCATTGAAGTTGCCACGTTATTTGGAAAAGTTACATCTGAGTAGCACAGGTTTTCCATGGAAATACATGGATGCCATTGGCTCTTTGCCAAGGCTTGAAGTGCTCAAATTGCGTTCCTATGCTTTTCAAGGTTTACATTGGAAAGCATATAGGAGAAGTTTTCCGAGGCTTCAGTTTCTTCTAATTGAAGAAAGTGATCTGGTACAATGGAAACGAAGATCTAAAAGCTTCCCTATGCTTTCATACCTAGGCATGAAACATTGCTACAGACTGGAAGAGATCCCCAAGCCTCATATTCCATACTCGTATAAGAGACCTTCTTGGATGTACGTAAATGGATATAAGATCATAGAGATTGAATTAGTAGACTGCAATCCTTTAGCTTTGATTTGTGTCAGCCAATTTCAACCAGATAAAGGTGTGAGGCTTGATGGTATTGCCTCTTCTACTTTTTATGAGAAACCGATGACTATCAAATTTCAAAGGTCAGTCCTCTAACAACAAATCATATCATATGTCTTGGTCTTAAAGAGTTTTAGGTTGCTACAACTTCTAAATATTTATGTACTATCAATTTTCAGGTATCGAGTCACCTCTACATCTGAGCTGAAAAGGTGAGACACCGCGTATGCTACCTGCATGTTCAATGTCAATAGTTATAGTATTGGGTTGAGAATAATAACTTAAATTAGATTCTGTCATTTAGTTTGTGATTCAAGGAAGGTAAACTTCATTGTGTTATGCATAACTTTGGCTTTGTTTTGATATCAGAAAGTAATTTCATTACATATAATGTTGTTTTGAATGGTTTGTCTGATTCATGTAACTGATGTTTTGCACTAAGAAGGACAACATACAAATCAGTTTGCTAACGAAAGCTTTCTCCGTTTTCATTTAACCAAAAAGATGTGAGCTCTGTAAATACATTGAGTAGTAGCTTTGTACATGATCATCTTTTAAATTCTTACAGAAAAATTGGCACTAATGCTTATAGGTGAGGCTGATGATGGGGATTACACGTACGACCGTGAGGATATATGGAAGAGGATTATGATAAAGAAACGAAATTTAAGAAGAGGATGAAGAAGAGTAGTAGCTTTGCATAATTATCATCTTTTAAAGGCCAAGCACATTGCTTCTTCTTTCTTTCAGTTAGGTTTCATGGATTTTCTGCAGTATTAATTAAGCAAAAGATACGAGTCTTAGTAGTTGAACTGAAGTAATCCACTTTGATGTGCAGGAGACCTCTTTGAGGTTTTGAATCTGTTGCTACAAAGTCATGCACAATTTGATCAATGAATTCAACAATATTTGAAGTGATTTCTTGGTATTTTGATTTGATTTGAATAAATAATTCATCAATATTATAATTTGAGTTGTGTTGGATTCTTCTGAGGATTATGAATTGAGTGGATTATGTCAGGATTGAATACTAGCAAAGAGAAAAAACAGTGCTTGCTAGTAAGTGAGAGTGTGCATTAGATTTATGAAACAGCTACTATTAATCCAAACAAAATCACAAATTCAAGTTTAAACCTATACAGATATACCATCACATGTCTGCCTAGTGTATAGTAATTAATGGATATTGTTATAAACGATTTTATATTATGAATCTTGTATCTTTGTTTACTTTATCAAAGTATTAACCGACAAAAGAAGATTGGTAAAGATTTGTTTACACTTTTATATTATCATTAGTATTAGAATAATATTTCAAAAGTGATAAAGAGAAGTACTGCATGTGCCAATAATGCAACTCTTTTTGGCTGGCCAAATTGGACTTGTTTATGTTTAATACTAACATTGTTCAGATTTCTCCATTTCTTTCATATCACTGCTTTGATCACAATTCACATACAACTTTGATATCAGAGGAATGACGGCTTATGGTGCTGTGCTTTCTCTTAAGAATACAATTAAAAATATTCTCCGTTGTTCTCGTTTTAGCCTCGTTGGTCGCTCTGAAAAAATCATCAAAGGCGTGTATAATAAGGTGCGGCTCTGGGGAAATATTCTGGAAAGATTGGACGGGACGAGCCCAAGCAGGAGCAGGAAGAAGGTGAATGCTTTGGATGGAAGAATCAAAGAGGCTATTTGGAGATTTGAAGACTCTTTGGAATCCCTTCTCGTTCAACAGATCCCTTTACAATTTGAAAGTATTCCAGATATTGTCTCCATTGATCTTCAGAGTCTACGAAGTGATGCGAATTCGTTGATCCAGAAGCTCAAGGATATGGAGAAGGAGTACATTTATGAAGTAGAGAATATGCATCAAGACAAACCTATTTCCTCAATAATTGGCTTTCATGGAACCGACTCAAAGATGATTGGATTATCAGACCAATTCCAACAACTCAAATCCCGTATTATGGTAGACTACGACATGATTTGTTTCTACGCACTTTATGGAATGGCAGGCGTTGGTAAGACCGCTCTTGCTATGAAAATCTATCAAGATACTGAAGTTCAGAGAAAATATGAGTGTTGCGCGTGGGCGACCGTAGGTAGAGTACATCAACCGTTCAGTGAAATTTCACGAGGAATTCTAGCTCAACTGTCTGGAACTCCACAAGGAGATGAAGAAATAGGTGAGTGCTTAACAGAAAGATTGTATGGCAAGAAATGCCTCATTGTGCTGGATGATGTTTGGGTGACAGATGCATGGAATTGCTTGGAACATTCCATTCCATACATACAAAATGGATGCATTCATGTCTTGCTTACTGGTCGACATCGACAATTGATACATGGTTATGTGCAAAATGATACTTTGTATGAGGTGCGGTTTTTGAAGGGAGACGAAAGTATGGATCTACTATGCGAGAAGGTGTTTGGTGATGAGAGTTGCCCTCCTCAACTTCACAAAGCTGCCACCAAAATCGCCAAGCTTTGTGAAGGTCTCCCTCTCTTGATACTCACCGTTGCTGATACCCTATCGAAATCCAAGCAAAATAGAGATCCAGCCTACTGGAAAGAAGTAGCAGAAAAGAAAAATTCAGTCTTCAAGGATGCATATAATGAAATATCAAAGGTACTTTTCCCAAGTTACGACTATTTGCCTCAATGTCTGAAAATGCCTTTTCTGTTTATGGGAGTTTTCCCTCAAGATTATGACACCCCAACTTCCAAGATCACCATTATGCTCGCTGCTGAAGGTTTGTGGTATGATGTGTATTGTTTGAAACGTTTAGTTTTCGACTACAGTCTTGTTTTACGCAGCTTTAAGAGCGTGGATAAAAATTATGACTATGAAGAGTTTGATATTGGTGATTATAAAATGTGTTGGCTTCATTCTTCGTGGCGGCACGTGTGTAGAACAGAAGCTCATAAGAACAAGTTTTATCATGTCTTAAATAAGTTGATTGATGCCGAAGAAAAATGTCTAAAAGGTCAGCGTGGCTTGTGTCTCGAAAATAACATTTTATTCGGCATCAAAGAGTTTCGCTACTCAGTGAGATTGAACTGTGCATTCTTTACACGTTCTCTCCTTTTCTATGGCCCTTACCACCAATATCCAATCCCTATAGATGTCGGTTTCAAATTGCTTAGGGAAATAGATGCTCTTACACAACGTTTCTATACATTTCCAACAGAAATGTTGACACTAGTCCAACTAAAGTACCTTACCCTAACTTGCAACGGAGAACTCCCAGCAACCATATCCAAACTCTTCAACCTTCGAGTCTTGATTATCCATCCCCATATGAAGGTTAGACGTTGTGGAGTTCCATCATATGTACCAATAACCATATGGGATATGCAAGAGTTAGAACATATTGAGATCTTGGGAAAAAGCCTTGTAGCTCCGTCTCATGTTGCTCCTTTGAATAGGCTCACAACACTTGTAGGTGTGAATGCTAGCATTTGTACTATCTTGGAACTCCCCGAAAGAATTCCTAACATAACCAAATTAGGGATACAGATTGAGTTGACGCCTAATGACGACCATACCGACCTTTTGAGTTGCTTTCGTTGCATTTCAACACTTGGAAGTTTGCGGACACTCAAATTAAGTATTATGAATCCCGCGGTCAAGCAAGGTCATGTTTTCCCGGTGACTCCAGGGTCATTGAAGTTGCCACATCGTTTGGAAAAGTTGCATTTGAGTGGCATGGGTTTTCCATTGGAATACTTGGATGTCATTGGCTCTTTGCCACGTCTTAAAGTGCTCAAATTGCGATCCTACGCTTTTCAGAGTTCAAAGTGGGAAGCACAAAAGGGTAGTTTTAGGTCGCTTGTGTTTCTTCTAATAGAAGAAAGTGATTTGGTGCAATGGAAACCAGCATACCCAAGCTTCCCTGTGCTTAAATACCTAAGTATGAAACATTGCTACAAGCTAAAAGAGATCGGCAGGCCTGCTTTTCTAGACCAATGTGGATGTACAATAGAGATTGAATTGGAGGACTGCAATCCTTTAGCTTTGATTTGTGCCACCCAATTGCAACCATGTGTTGGTGTTATGCTTCGTGTTGTTGCCTCTTCTTCTTTTTACGAGAAACCTACATCTTTCAAATATGAAAGGTTAGTCCTCCAACTGCATATAATATCTTGTCTTTCTCTTAATATTATTTCCAGATATATTAGGTTGCTACAACTTCCTACCATATATTTATCAATTTTCAGGTATGGAGGTGACCCTATACCTGAGCCGATAAGGTGAGACACCATGTTTTGTAGAGTATTACACAAATTTAAGAATTGTGACTTGCTTAGGATATGCTGGCTATTATAAGTTCAGTGAATTATATGGAATCAAAACTATTATTGGTTTAATTAGTTTGAATTGTTTATCTGATTCTGATTCTGATTTTGATTCACGTGTCTGATATTTTGCTTTTGAGGTTTAGAATCACTTTGCTAACAAAAGCTTTATCTTGTTTCTTTTTACCAAAAAGATGTGATTCCTGAAAACATACAAATTATTGTTTCTTGTTCAATTTAAACACATTGTACAGTAATCCTCTTTCTGATTCATTGCTGCAGGAAAGTTGAGGTGACATGCGAAGAGGGTGAGCAAAGAATGAGTGGGAATACATGTACGATCATGAGGATAAGGAAGAGAATGGTGAAGGTATTATATATGTGAATGCACGTCTTTAATCTTTTACTGACAATTTGTCACTAATGTTGAGTATATAGGTGAGGGTGCTGATGAGGATACAAATGGCGAAGATGAGGAAGAGAATGATGACGGATATACGTATGATCATGAGGAAAGCACCAACCTTAAGGAGCATGTGAGTTTGTAAACTTTCTTGTTTGTTTTATGTGGAAGAATGTGGTTTAATAATTGATGTTGTGTTTAGTTGTTTTGGCAGAGGAGTGATGAAGAAGGTGGTGGGTTTATGCCAACGTCGAAGAGCATGTTAGTTCGTATTTTTCTTTTTTATTTTTGCAGTGCTCACCTAAAAAGATGAATCTTGCTAGTTAAATGGGAAGTTCATTTAGGTATTTTCAGCAGCATTGATTAAGCAAGAGATATGACTCTTATTAGTAGTTGAAAGTGGTGTAATCCAGTTTTGATTTGCAGGAGAGCTTGTCAAGTCTTTGAATTTGCTGCTACAAATGATACATATGTAAATCAGAGTAAGAAATTTCTCAATGGCAATAAATGAATTATCACTGTGTTGTATTGGGTTGTCACATGAATTTAAGTATTGTAACTTATGTTGGATTCTTTTGAGGATTATAAGTTGAGAGGATTATGCATGGATTGACTATTATTATAGGTTAAATATGATTGAAAGTGTTGGGCATTCTTATGAAGGAGAGTGTCCCTTCCCTTTTAAACATGGATCGGAAGGTTGAAGGCCAAAAACACTACAAATATTCGGGAAACCATTGCGATAGGCTTAACCATTGAGTCATTAAGGTCTCGTGCAAAGTACTTCTCGAACGCCATTCATCAAGTGATACAGTCAGGAGAACTCATCCCAAAAGACTTAGCCTCGACCTTCTTCTTGTGGTCTGGAGAACCTACTCTTGGTGATGGTGATCTTGGTCTTCTGGCCAGTACTCTTGTCCTCAGCAGAGACATTTAAGATCCCACTGGCATCGATGTCGAACCTGACAGCGATCTGAGGAACCCCCCTCGGAGCAGGAGGGATCCCGGAGATTGTGAACTTCCCAAGCAAGTTGTTTTCCTGAATCAACATTCCACGCTGGTTCATCGAGTGAGTCGAGAAAACCTGTTCCTTCCTTGTTGGAATGGAGGTGTTCCTTGGGATCAAAATCGTCATGATGCCTCCAGCAGTTTTCACACCAAGAGAGAGAGGAGTGGCGTCGAGAAGCAATAGGTCTTGAACCCTCCCGCCACCCTCGCCGCTCAAAATCGCAGCTTGGACAGCAGCACCATAGGCGACTGCCAAATTTCAAAGGTTAGTCCTCAACTGCAAATCAAATAATATGCATTAGTCTTGATAAATATTGCAAGATAACTGTGAGAGATTTCAAATTCTAACTAGGCTCAACAGACTTAATTTAAATTGTGATGCTGTATAATATCAACAAATATTTATGTACAATTTTCAGGTCTGAAGACTACAATATATCTAAGCTTGGAAGGTGAGACATCGCGGTTTTTCATCCGCATCGCTGTTACATGAATTTAAGAATTGTGACTTCTTTTGGTTTCTGTTGATGGTGATTACAATTTACAGCAAAGGTGCATCAAAGAGAAGAAATGGAAGGTATTATATATGCGATTGATGGTAGCAATAAATTAAGAGTAGTAGTAGTAGTTATGATCATCTTTTAAATTTTTACTGAAAAATTGGCATTAATGCTGAGGATACAGGCGAGGAGGAGGAAGAGAATGATGACATATATACGTATGACCATGCGGATACAGAGGAAGAGGATTATAACGAAGAAATTGACAATCGGATGAAGGTATTATATACATATAAAAAAGTTTGTTAAGCAAAAACCGTAATCCATTTTGATTTGCAGGAGAGCTCTTTGGAGGCTTTGAATCTGTTGCTACATAGAAATTCAACAACTTCTGCAGTGACTTCTTGATATCTTGGTTTGATTTCTAAGAAATGATCATCAACAGTGCTGTGCTATTGGGTTGTCGCCTGAATTTAAGCATTTGTAATTTATGATGGATCCTTTTCAGGATTATAACTTGAGTGGATTATGTTTAGATTGAATATTTTTTATGGTTTGTAATTGATTGAAGATATTACTTATGCATGATTTTGGCTTAATTTGTTATCACAAACTAATTTCATTATATATACTGTTGTTTTGAATTGTTAGTGTGATTCATGTAACTGATGTTTTGCATTTGAGGAATATAATAGAACAAGGACAACAAACAAATCAGTTTCCAAACGAAAGTTTTCTCTTGTTCCTTTAACCAAAAAGATGTGACCCATGCCAAAACAACACAAAACAACACCTCCTAAAATCCCATGCCAATCTCCAAGTGTGACATCTATTATGGGACGGAGAGAGTACAATTTATTGTTTCTTGTTCAATTTTGCAACAATTAATATTGTAGACCAACCTTTCTAGTCTTTGCCTATGATCATAAGGATACAGAGAACTGAGAAGAGGATTATGATTTAAAACTTCCAATGATGGATATTTATAGGTTGTTGAATCTGATGCCACAAAGTGAAACACATGTAAATCTAAGTATGGATCTTATCAATGACTTGTTTTAATTTCCAATTATGATACACTAGTGTTGCATTATTGGGTTGTTACCAAAAATTTAAGTACTAGATTAATTTATGTTGAGTTCTTTTGAGGATTAATTTACCAAATCAACTCTGGATTCAATCATCTACTAAAAAATAAGAATCACATCTTTTTCTTAATTAATGGTGCAGAAAATACCATGAACCCCAACTAAAAGAAGTTAGCAAAATTCATATTTTTAGCTGAATGCTGCAAATAAAGAAAAATGGCTCCATGAAGTCACACTCCTATGCTAAAATAAAACAACCAAACACAACATCAAATACTAAACCACATTCTTTTACATAAACAAGCAAGACAATCTACAAACTGGCATCCTCCTTGACGTTGGCGCTCGCCTCTGTTTCCTATTCATCACACGCATATTCGTCACCACTCTCTTCCTCATCCTCTTCATCTGTATCCTCATAAACGCCCTCGCCTACAAACATCAGTACAAATTTAACAAATGATTATCATACAAGGCTACTGCCCTGCATTCACTAATTTAATATCTCCATCATCCTCTCCTCGATTGGCAATATCTTCATCAAAATCGTCGCCTCCTGTATCCTCATCATCAGACGTGTATTCACCATCACCCTCTTCCTCATGCTCCTCACTTGTATTTGTATACTCATTCATCACCCTTGCCTATATACTCAACATAAGGGCCAATGCTTATTTAAAAGATGATCATAGTACTAAGCTACTACTCTCCTAATTGATTTAATACCTTCAAAATCATAATCTTCGTTTATATCCTCAACTTCCCTGCAGCAATGAATTAGAAAGAGGACCACTGTGACAAGTTAAAAATGAACAAGAAACAATAATTTAGTAGTAAACGGTCACATTTTTTTGTATGTCATCCTTGAACTAAACCTCGAATGCGTATACAAAACATGGTGTCTTACCATTCCTGCAGTATGCGTAACTTGCCGCATCCAGCCTGAAATTGATACTATTATTAAATATTCAGAATTTTAGCAACCTAAAACAGTTAAGTTGATATTATTATTACAGAACATTAAAACTTTAATTCAGACTATCGTGAGCCTACTTAGAATTTTGATTTGTTAAGACTAAGACATTAGACATATGATTTGATGTGCAGAGTTGGAGGACTAACCTTCAAATTTTTATAGTTTTCGGTTTCTCGTAAAAAGAAGAAGAGGCGATAACATCAAGCGTATTAAGATCTCCCGGTCGTAATTGGCTGACACAAGTCAAGGCTAAAGGATTGCAGTCCTCCAACTCAATCTCTACAGTACACAGATCATCTGTGTACAGAGAAGCAGGACTATGGATCTCTTTTAGTTTGTAGCAATGTTTCATGCTTAAGTAAGACGAGTGAAGCCTAGGGATGGTTTCAATTGCACCAAATCACTGTCTTCAATAAGAAGGTACTCAAGCCTACGAAAACTATTCCTTTTTGTTTCCCACCGTGAACCCACAAAGGCGTAGGAACACAATTTGAGCACATGAAGCCAAGCCAAATTGCCAATGACATCCATATATTCCAAGGGGAAACCCGTGCCACTCAAATGTAACTTTCTCAAATAAGGTGGAAACTTCAATGACCCTAAAGTCACCGGAAAAACATGACCATGCCTGACCACAGGATTTGTGATACTCAATCTAAGTGTCATCAAACTTCAAGTGTTGAAATGCAACGAAGACAACTCAAAAGATCGTCTTGGTCATCGTACGGCGTTTGCTCAATCTGTATTCCTAATTTTTGTATGTTAGGCATTCTTGTGAAGATAGTACAGATGCTAGTAGCATTCACACCTACCAGCGTCCTGAGCTTTTCCAATCGAGCAAAAATATTAAATGTAGGAGCTGCAAGGCTCTTTCCCAATATCTCAATATGCTTTAACTCTTTCATGTCCCATATTTGTAGAGGAACATATGATGGAGCCCCACAACGTCTAATTTTCATATGTGGATGCATAATCAAGACTCGAAGATTGAAAAGTTTGGATATGGTTGAAGGGAGTTCTCCATTGCATTTTAGAGCAAGGTACTTTAGTTGGACTAGAGATAGAATTTCAGTTGGTAAAGTATAGAAACGTTGTGCAAGAGCATCTAATTCCCTTAGCAACATGAAACCAACATCTATAGGGATTGGATATTGGTGGTAAGGACCATAGAAAAGTAGAAAACGTGCAGAGGATGCAGAGTTCAATCTCACTAAGTTGCAAAACTCCTTGATGCCAAATAACATGTTGTTTTTGAGACATAAGCCACGCTGACCTTTTAGACTTTCTTCAGAGGCATCAGCTAACTTATTTAGGACATGATAAAACTTGTTCTTACTAGCTTCCCCTCTACACACGTGCCGCCATGAAGAATGAAGCCTACAAGTTTTACAGTCGCAAGGGTATTCATGATGAGAAGTTTTGTTCACGCTCTTTACGGTGTATAAAACAAGACTGTAGAAGGTAGCTAGGATACTCAACCATACGCCAGAATTGGGTATCAACCCCTTAGCAGTCCACATTTCAATGATCTTGGAAGGGGGTGTGTGAGAATCTAGAGGGAAAATTCCATCATTGGGTAACAACCCCTCAGCAGTCAACATATCAATGATCTTGGAAGGGGGAGTGTGGCAATCTTGAGGGAAAACTCCCATAAACAGAAAAGGCATTTTGAGGGGTTGAGGTAAGTAGTCGTAACTTGGGAAAAGTACCTTTGATATTTCACTATATGCATCCTTGAAGACTGAATTTTTCATTTCTGCTACTTCATTCCAGTAGACTGGGTCTCTGTTATGCTCGGATTTCGATAGGGTGCCAGCAACAGTGAGTATCAAGAGAGGGAGACCTTCACAAAGCTTGGCAATTTTGGTGGCAACTTTGTGGAGTTGAGGAGGGCAACTCTCGTCACCAAACACCTTGTCACATAGTAGCTCCATACTTTCTTCTTCACTCAAAAAGCGCACCTCATTGTAAGAAACAATATGGTTTAGGTACATATGAAAACACTGAGATTTTTTTATGTCGACAAGTTATCACGACACTGACATTCCATAGGCGTTTTAAAAAGGGCCATACCAAGATTCTTACTACCTCTGTCTCCCAAACATCATCCAACACAATGACGCATTTTTTTCCTTTGAGACTTTCTTCCAAGTAGAGTTGGGCTAGAATGCCTCGTTCAATTTGAGTGAGCGGTTGAGGTACTCTGCCTATGGTAGCCCACGCACGACACTCATGTTTGCTCTGAATTTCTGCATCTTCGTAAATTCGGATTGCAAGAGCGGTCTTTCCAACGCCTGCTGTGCCATAAAGCATGTACACACGGCTGCATTGGCATTTCATAACTTCGGTTTTGAGTTGTCGAAATTGGTCTGATAACCCAATCATCTTCGAGTTGGTTCCATAGAAACCAATGAATGAAGAAATAGGTTTGTCTTCAGCCATATTCTCTACTTCATAAATGTACTCCTTCTCCATATCCTTGAGCTTCTGGATCAACGAATTCGCATCGTTTTCCAGACTCTGCCGATCAATGGAGACTCTCTTCGGAATACTTTCAAATTGTAGAGGAATCTGTTGAACGAGAAGCGATTCCAATGAGTCTTCGAATTTCCAGATTGCATCTTTGATGATTCCATCCAAAGCATTCACCTTCTTCCTGCTCTTGCTTGGACTTGTCTTGTCCAATCTTTCCAGAGTTTCTTCCCATGGCTCCAGCTCATTGTACACGGTATCTAAGATTTGTTGAGAGCCACCAACAAGGCTAAAACGAGAACAACGTAGAATATTGTGAATTGTATTCCTCAGAGAAAACACAGCACCATAAGCCGTCATTTCTCTGGTTGTGAATTGTGATATGAAAAGATTGGAGAAATCTGAATAATGCTAAAAGTCATCAGTCCAATTTGCCCACCCAAAAAAGTTGCCATTATTGCACATATATATTATTCTAATACTAATGCTAATAAAAAAATGTCTATAAATCTTTACCAATCTTCTTTTGTCGGTTAATACTTTGATAAAGTAAATAAAGATAATACTGCAATATTCAGAATATAAAATTGTGTCTTTGTTATTCCATTAGATATTTGAGAGGTAATTTGTCGTTTTCCTTGTATTGGGCCTTAAGGCCCAGTAAAATGGGTTGTAAGTATTTCTGTTGAAAATTTGGGAAATAATGTAGATTTAATTGTGTTTGACCATATAATTTTTCATATAATGCTAGCTTGGGTTGACCATATAATTTTGTTTGTGTTTGGATATTATACTTCATTTATGACTTCTATTATTTATCATTATACTCAAAAGAAATATATAAAAGAAATACCATATTTCTGGTTTGACATCACAAGCAACTTGTGCGCTATCGGGAGGATCAAATTTCTTTATACTACTACTATTACTTAGTGGAGATGGTATGATTTTTGTTGAATCTAAGCTAAATATGGTGTTGTTAGATTAAAATTAGGGTAAATAATAAATAACTTACGTTAATTATTATACGTAAATTAAAGTTTACAAATTGGTTTCGGTTCGGAACCGGAATCTATCAGTTCTTACCCGGCCGGTTCAGAACCGGAACCGTCAATTTCCGGTTCCAGGTCCAAGATTCATGAAAATTAGCAACCGGATACCCGGTCAACCAGACCGGGTAGAATCGGCCAAAATGTATATGGGCCAAAATGTGGGCCTTTTAGGCTGTTACATTGGGCCAATGCCCAAATTGACGATTATAACTGGATCCATTTAATTGGGTATTTTTTGTTTTTTCAAGTTTTGCTTCTTACCATAGATGGATTGATTTATTGATACGAGTATAACTGGATCCATTTAATTTCATTATATATTCTGTTGTTTGAAATTGTTAGTATGACTCATGTAACTGATGTTTTGCATTTGAGGAATAGAACAAGGACAACAAACAACGAAAGTTTTCTCTTGTTCCTTTTACCAAAAAGATGTGACCCCTGAAAACATACAAATTATTGTTTCTTGTTCAATTTTGCAACAATTAATATTGTAGACTAACCTTTCTAGTCCTTGCCTCTGATCATAAGTATACAGAGAAGAGGATTATGATTTAAAACTTACAATGATGGACCACAAAGTGATACACATGTAAATCTAAGTATGGATCTTATCAATGACTTGTTTTAATGCGCAATTATGATACACTAGTGTTGCATTATTGGGTTGTTACCAAAATTAAAGTACTAGATTAATTTATGTTGAGTTCTTTTGATGATAATAACTTGAATGGATTATGTATGGATCCAATACTCTTATATATCCAGATAAAATACAACATCGGCCCAACGTGATATTGTCGGGCTTTGCTAGAAATTGGGCTAGGGTTAGGCGGGTTGAAAATATATCAGGCCCAAAATTTCATCAAGCCTAAATCATTTGGACCCAATCCACTACAAAATTGATCTAGTTTGAACTGTAGGACTGGCTTTATTTTGTAAGCCATTATAGCATTAGTATGAATTGGCAAATTCTAATCAATATTCTAATTAATATTTAACATCTGTAGTTGCTAAACATAATAATTTAGATATCTCTTATACATCTATTTCATTCTATCTGTCATTCTATTTTCACTCGAACTAAATTTTCGTAATCAAAAGATTGGCGCAAGAGAAATCAATTAAAATATAGTGATATTCTATAATATAAATAAGACTATTTTTATATAAAAATACAAAAAACGAGTAGAGGCCGTTTCCCCACACAGAAAAGCCCCAACCATATTGGTAATCACAACAAAAACGTGTTACAAAAGGTGTATAAACATACAAAAATTGAATAGAGACAATTTCACAGATAAACCTCAACCATGCCAAATGAGGAGCACCAATTATTTAATCAATTAGGCATACCATCACACGTGGCACAAAACAACTGGTGCTACCTCACTTTTTCGGGTATAGAATAAACGGAGGCAGTATATTATTTCACACATTAATCTTAAATTAAATTTTCAATTCTGGCAAAATTTAATACTAATCTCAATACTTTATTTTCTCTTTTTACTTATACAGTTTCGTCAACATCTCCTATTGACCTACTTTGTTACTGTCTCTTACTTATCAAATCCATTGCTTCTTTCATTCTATTTAACTCCAATAAACCTACTAAACATTTACTCCCTCCACTACAAAACAAGGTCAATTTACCGACGGTATTACGGCCGAAAATTTTCGCTACGAATTACCGACGGAATATTTTCGCTACAAATTACCGACGGATTTACCGACGGAAATTTCTGCAGATGAAAAATTTCCTTTTTTAATTAATGTATTTTCGTCGGTAATTCCGTCGGAAATTTTTTTTTTACCGACGAGCTCTTTACCGACGGAAAATTTACCCAAGACCCTAATCCGTCGGTAAAGAGCTCGTCGGTAATTTTGTTTTTACCGACGTAATTACCGACGGAAATTACATCAATTAAAAAAGATATTTTCACCCGCGGAATGTTCCGTCGGTAATTCCGTCGGTAAACTGACATTTTTTTGTAGTGCTCTATCTACAATAAGAGTCACACTTTGTCATTTTGGTCCGTCCCACAATAAGATTCACACTTTATTTTTATCATAAATGGTAAGTAGGTCTCATATTTCACTAACTAACTTCACTCACATTTTATTATAAAATTAATATAAAAAAATGGATCCAATATTCCACTAACTTTTCCAACCCACTGTTCTTTACATTTTTTAAAACTTCTATTGTAAGACGGAGGGAGCATCTCTTAATTTTTCACACTAAAAAGGGATATGGGCAGAAGGAGAATACAATAAAAATGTTAGAGACAATCAATAATTCTTAAATAAGACTTCTCTTATAACTATGAACATAAAAATAATTTGAGTAGGTGAGAATGTAGAAAGCGAGTGTGCATGTCTCTACAAACCATTAGCTGGATTATACCATTCATTGGCGGATCCAGAAATAAAAAACCGTGGGGTCGGACAAACGAGACCCTAAATACAATAATATTTAAAAAAAGATTTAAATAAAAATACATTAGAAATGAAATATCTCTATCTTATTATAGCGAACATATACCTTTCACAGTATACCATCAAGATGTCGTTCAATCAGTCATCTCATCTTGTTTCGCGGCTTAACATTCTTTCAACTATTTCAACTTTTCAAACTTGTTTGAATTGTTATCACTACAACAAAAAATTCGAATAAAAACCCTTTTTAATGATATTAAGAACGTTAATATGTGTGTCTAAAATTATACTACCACAGTCCACGAACGCTTCATAAAGTATCCTTATTGTTAGTGTCCCAACTAAAATTATTCGTGAAAAGTAAAAGATTAAATATTATGTCCTTAAGTAACACTCTCTTTTGCATCCTAAATTATGGTAATTTTTAAAAAATTAAGTTTTTTTTAAGTATATACTATCGGACGATCTTCTAATAATTCATAAACTCGGGATCTTTTATTGTTACTACCAAATAAAAATAAAAAAAGAAAATAAATTATAAAACATGATTAAAAGTATTGTATACCGGAAATCTTGTGAAATGAGTACTAATAATTATAGTATTCACTTTTTCCTTTTTACTACTTACACTAAAGGCCCAACCCTAAGCCCAATTGTGAAAAATGAACTTCATCTTCTCTACCAGGACATATTCTGTCTTCGCCCCCCGCCTTCATCCTCCGACACAATCAAACTAATCCAATACATATTAGGATGATTAAGAATAACAATGACGTTTTTTCGTCATAGCTGCGCTGCTTGCCAGCTTGAGGATGAATCGTAGGGCAGACTTCCGGATGCCGTGGGGTCGGGGGGCGGTGGCAGGAGTTTTCCGGCGGTTCTCCGGGTACGGCGGTGGGGTCGGCCGACCCCACTCGACCCCACCTGCCTCCGCCGATGATACCATTAGTATCGTCGACCAAGTACATCTTGACGCTGTGCATGTCCGTATTGTATGGAGGTCGACTCACAAGCTTTTTTCCTTTCTTTGATTTCTTTTAAATTATCTTGCCTAATCTGCAAGATATTCTTAAGTTAGATTTGATTTTATCTTTTTGGCGTTTCTTCTTCATAATTTCCAAATTGCAAGTAAGGAATAGTTGAAGCCTAAGAGTATGCCAACCCTAGAACTATGACTAGGGTTTGTTCTTCTTTTCCTATCAAATTATCGTCTCTTTCAGCCCCACGCAAACATTAGGCCTACCTCGAGGCCTAACAAAGCCCCGGCATAACAAATCAGGAACACCAATTAATTATCCTTTAAACATTTATTCTTTAATCTTCATACTCAAAAGAAATATGAGAAGACGAACAATACAATAAAAATATCATAGAAAATCCATAATTTATAAATCATGATACTAAAAATTGAGTGGAGACAATTTCCCCACATGTAAAACAATTGGAGCTACCTCATTTTTTTTCGGATAGAATAAAAGGAGGGAGTGTATTATTTCTCCAAACCTCTCCTTGTTAGTACGTGAGAATGCAGACACAATTTCAAAAAAGGTGCATTCATCACAACAAAAAAACGTTTTACAATAGGTGGAGTAGAGGAAATTTCATAGCCATAACAAATGAAGAGCACCAATTATATTTATTCCATGACACGTGGCACAGAACAAGTGGAGCCACCTCACCTTTTCCTGATAGAATAAACGGATCACCTTTGCATGAAACCCTAACACCCAACTTCTATAAATAGAATAAACAGTTAATCACAAAATCAACACACATAAACACATACACACTTGTAATTAAACTACCTATCAAATTAAATATTCCCAATGGCATCATCCATGACCATGACCACCTCCTTTTTTGGTGGCGCCGTCGCCACAAAGCCAGCCACCGCCACCACCCGTCCCAGCCAGCTGGCGGTGAGGGCCTCGATGGACTTGGAGAAGGCGGTGGAGAAGAGCAGCAACACGAGACGGGGCCTCGTGCTGTCAGCAGTGGGCGTAGCAGCAGCCTCGTCCGTCACAAAAGTCGCCCTGGGGTATTTATTTGTGTTACAATTCCATACAATTTAATAGTACTAATTGAAATATTGAATTGTTTAAAAATAAATTCTAATTTTCATTTTATTTTATTTTATTTGCTGATGGTAGGATTTCCGTCGGGTTTTCTCCGGTGAATCCATGTACACTGGAGATTTTAGACATCGCGAAATTCGCGGTGTCGGAATACAACAAGAACAAAAAAGCGGCATTGGCTGTGGAGTATGTGACAAGTGCTGAAAAAGCGACTGATACCTCGCCGATATTTGTTAACACCTTCAAGCTCGGGATCGCGGCCAAGGATACTCGCACCGGCACCATCGACAACTACGTCGCCGTTGTTGCCAGCGTGGTTCTGCCTCCAAAAACGGAGCTCGTTTCCTTCGAACCACTTCCTAAATAGATTGTGTATTCAGTTATTAAAGTGTGTGAAAAAACTATCTCCAATGTTTAATTTCCTTGTCTCCAAATAAGGCCTTTTATTGTACTAATAATTTGGATCGTATGTGCTTAAATTTCATCGAACCCACTAGCTAAACATATATTCCTAATTTTCGTACTAAAATGAAATATGGGCAGAAGGAGAATACACTTAAAAATATCATAGACACATACAAAGATTTAGTAGAGACAATTTCACAGATAGATCTCAACTATACTAAATGAGGAACACCAATTATTTAATCCAATTAGGCTCACGTGGCACAAAACAATTGGGACCACCTCACTTGTCCGGATAGAATAAACAGAGGGAGTATATCATTTCACACCTTGAAGATACCCTATATATTATACTCAATAAATAAATAAATGAATAAATAAATAAAATTAATACTATATTAAAAAAATTACAAATACAACTATAAAAATGATAAAAATTTTATACACAAACTTATTCTAATGAATGAAAAAGGAGAATGTATGAATCTAATTCGAAAATAATTCCAAATCCAACAAAAAAACTCCAATTCTAACATCTTAAGCTCTAATCAAATAATAGTCGGCGAGTTCACCTAAAGAAAATAAAAAAAATTAAATGTACATTATTATAAATAGACTTATCAATTTTTTGTAAATTACTGTAAATATAGTGGCAAATAAATAATGAAATCATGTACAGTTAGACAGAAGATTATAAGATATTCAATAGAGTAAATATCAATTACTAGTAAATTATTATAACCTATCCTTGATATAGCACTGCCAACTGCGCTACAATCCATTGGTATCTTGTACTACTTTATTATCTCTTATTTATCCATTTCATTCTATTTTCAGTCAAATTTAATTTTCGTACTCAAAAGATGGCCGCAAGAGAAATTAATTAAAATATGATATTTTATAATTTATAAATAAGACTATTTTTATATAAAAATACAAAAAATGAGTAGAGTCTGTTTCCCCCACACAGATAAGCCCCAACCATATGTTAATCGCAACAAAAACGTGTTACAAAAGGTGTATAAACATATAAAAATTGAATAGAGACAATTTCACAGATAAACCTCAACCATGCCAAATGAGGAGCACCAATTATTTAATCCAATTAGGCATACCATCACACGTGGCACAAAAAAAGTGGAGCCACCTCACTTTTTCCGGATAGAATAAACGGATCACATTTGTATGAACCCTAGCTCCCAACTTCTATGTATCACATAAACAGTTAATCGAAAAAATCAAAAAACACACACACACACACTTGTAAAATACCTATCAAATATTCCCAATGGCATCATCCATGACCATGACCACCTCGTTCTTTGGTGGCGCCATCGCCATGAAGCCGGCCGCGGCCACCAACCGTCGCAGCAGCAAGCTGGCGATGAAGGCCTTGATGGACATGGAGAATGCAGTGGCGCCTGAGACCACCAACACGAGACGTGGCCTTGTTTAGGCGGGGATGGCCGCCGCAGCAGCGTCGGCAACCGCGAAAGTCGCAATGGCCAATAATGCTCCCTCCGTTCCGCGGTAGTTGAGTTATTTCATTTTCTGCACTCGTTTTAGAAAAATGATACTCCCTCCGTCCACAAAAAATAGATCACTTTGTGTATGGCACGGGTTTTAATGTAGAATTGGTAAAGTAAGAGAGAGGAGGAGAAAAAGTAGGTAAAGTAAGAGATATATGGAGGAAAAGTGAGTAAAGTATGAGAGAGTGAAGAAAAAGTGGGAAAAGTACGAGAGATAAGCTTTCCATTTTTAGAAATGGGACTATTTTTTGTGGACGTCCCAAAATGACAAAATGAGTCTATTTTTGTGGACGGAGGGAGTAATAAATAATTAAAGTGAAAAAAAGTATAGTAAGAGAGAGAATAATGTAGATAAGACTCTTATCTATCTTATTCTATCACTTACTACTCTCCCTCCATTTTAACTATTTATTTTGATTTTTCCAAAACGAGTGCAGAAAATGAAATGACTCAACTACCGCAGAACGGAGAGAGTATGCGTCTAAGAGTATTAGTACTAATTTATTAATTATGGTCCCTAAAAAAAGTTATTTAGAGACACAAAAATTGAGACGCAATTACTAGCGTTTTGAAAATTGTAAAAGAAAGTGAGGTGAGAAAATTAGAGAAATATGGGTCACATTATATATATCCATATCTTCTTAGAGAAATATCAATAATGCTCATATAGTATCTTCCTTCACCAATAGAACTCACAGAAGCTGGACCCCAGAGATTACTATGTGCATAATCAAGAGGTGAAGTGGAAGTATGTTTACCTAATGATAAGCTCGGATTTTTGCACTTTTTTAATACCTATATTTGGTCTGTTTTGAGTGCCAGACTTGCATTTCACGTCTGTTTATTGCATATTTTATACATTTTGGTAATTTGATGTGGTTTGTGAGAAATGTGCAAAATAGAGCCTAAAAGAGACAGAAAAATGCCAAATTTTAGAAACTGAGGAAACAGAACAACCCAGCGGTCTACTAACCCAAAGTCAGCGGCTGTCGAGAAAGCACATCCCTAAAATTCTTTTGTCTCCTCAGTTTCCATAATATTCGAATTCGGTCCAAATTGCAAGTAAGGAATAGTTGAAGCCTAAGAATATGCCAACCCTAGAACTCTGACTAGGGTTTGTTCTTTCTTTTCTCATCAAGTTATCGTCTCTTTCAGTCCCACACAAACATTAGGCCCCGGCATAACAAATCAGGAACACCAATTAATCCTCTAAACATTTATTCTTTAATCTCCATACTCAAAAGAAATATGGGAAGAAGAACAATACAGTAAAAAAAACATAGACAATCTATAATTTATAAATCATGTACTAAAAATTGAGTGGACACAATTTCCTCACACAGATAAACCTCTCCTTGTTAATACGTGAGAATGTACACACAATTTAAAAATATGTGCATTGATCACAACAAAAAACGTTTTACAAAAGGTATATATCCGTTCAAAACTTGAGTAGAGACAATTTCACAAAAAAATCAAATAAGCCCCACCATAACAATGAGAAGCACCAATTGTTTAATCCAATTTAGGTATTCCATCTGTAATATCCCGAATTTCCGAACCCTAATTTTAGAGCCCTAAAATTTATTATTGATGACGTGGGAGATGTGAGATGTGAATTATTTGATAAATGAATTTATTGCATGAGTTTCTTTGACTGGGAAGTTTGAAAAGTCAAACTTGTTGACTATGTGAAGTGGCATGTGATTTATTAAATTATAAGGTGAATTATTTGTTTAAGGGTGAGTGAGAATATTGGGAAAATTTTCCATAAATACTAGCCACCTAAATAGTGAGATTTTCGAACCTTTGGACTTTTGGAGAAGGAATTCTATTTTTTTCGGATTTAATTTAATTCTTGGGATATTTATCCGAATTAAATCCAAAACCCAATTATTTCCCTATTTCTTAATGGGAAAAATCGAGCCCTATTAATATTAAGGTGATTTTCGAAAATCACCTAGCTTTGGGAAGGAGGAATTTATTTCATTTTTAATTGATCCCTTATTGATTTCCTTCCATACCTAGAATTTAAATATTCTACCAAATCTTTCCATACCTCAAGAGATCTTGCCATATCTTATTTTAGTTAATAAAAAAAAAATATCCATTCCTTATATATCAACCATACTACACGCCTATTTCCAATCTCTAAGTGGGTGATTTAATATTTTATTTTGCTCTGTAATATTTTATTCTACCCCGTAAAATATACCAAAACAAAATCTTGGCTAATTGGGAGCCATATATTTCGAAAATTACATGCCTTGATACCCTAGTCTATTTTTGTTAATTCTTCTTCCCTACTTCACAATATTTATTTATTTAATTGTGGAGAATAAAATCTTACCAAATATTCTATTTTAATTACCTAAAGATCTTGTTGAGCACTATAAATAAGAGAACCCCTAACCCTTGCCCCAATAAATTTCGCCCCTCTCCTCTCTCCCACTCTCTCCAATTTTTCTTCCATTCTCCAATATTTTTGTCATCTTTTGAAGAAGAATTGAAGTTCAATCCAAGAATCTTGAAGAACCAAGGCTAATACTTAATTCCTACCGATCGTTTTTCTCATAAGGTATTTTATATTTATCTTCTTCGTTTCTACTCGACTCCTCTTCTTTCTAACCGATTAATCGGTCTTCTTGAACCCTCATGCATCTTGGTTGAGTGAAAGTGGGATAAAAGGGATGTGGGAATATGTTACATGTGTGTGGCGTGTATGTGTGTGGCGTGTGTGTGTATGCGTGTCGTGTGTGTGTGTGTTGTGTTTGTGTAGTGTGTGTTTGATGGCTAAATATTTTTGTGTGATAAATATGATTTTTATTGATTAGTAATGATAAGATAAATCGTTGGGAAAAGGGAAAAGTATTGAGACATGCATGAGTAAGAGTAGTGTTGAACCTAATTTGTGATATGTGCCTATGTGATTAAAAGGTGAAACTTTGGTTGCGAAGCCGGATAACGGAAAAGCAAAACTACTTGAAATCTAAGCAGTCGAGGTGGGCTTTAGTCTTAAACTCTTTTACTTCTTGCAAAAATATTGATTGGTGTTATAAGGGTGGTTTAACTGTTATGCCATGCCTATGTTTGTTTTGTTGTGATATTGTGCGCCTGATGCCTAGTTTGTGAGTTCGTTCCATTGGGTTAGGGCTGTGGATATGTTATACGAATTCGGGTCTGAGTACGGGCTGCAAACCCTACCAGGCTGTGTACACGTGGGGATCGGGAGCCGTCCTTGCTAGTCGGCCGGTCTCGTGGGCGAAAAGTGTGGCCACACTTTCGCCGCACCATGGATATGATTGTGATTGTGGAATTTGATGAGAAAATGGGGGATTGTTTGATTGGCCAATCTATGGAAATATATTTTGTGATACTCGTTGAATATTTATTTTGAAAAGTGTAAAACCTCGAGTTCACTATAGTAAGGGTGGCATAACTTGTAAAATGTTTTGGCAACGAGCTCACTGAGTATTTCAAAATACTCGGCCCTGCATGTGTTTTCCTTATGTGCAGGTTGAATGGCGACGAGCGGTGGTGGGTGTTGAGCACATTAATTAATTAAGATGGTTATTTTGAACAATCGAGTGTAGTTATGTCTTCATACATGGCTCCACTTTCTCTTGGACTTTTTCCGCTGAATCTTTGAACACTATAGCATCACTTGGTTACTTTGAGCTTATTCCTTTTGAATTCGGAGTTTGAGACTTGTTGTGGTTTTTCGTTGGAATTATGTTGAACCCTTGTTTTTGATCACAGTTATAATATTTATCCTTCATTTATTTCTCTCGATTTAATCGTTGACTAAATTCCTAGTAGTTCGTTCAATACCTTGGTCAAACCTCTTTAATTGAAACCCTAGGCTTTATTCTTGGTGCTTTTAAATCCGCTTTGGTAGCAGCCCCCGTAGTTATTTTACCCTAGAAATCCGGGCTGTTACACCATCACTTGTGGCATGCACAAAACAATTGGAGCTACCTCATTTTTTTTCGCATATAATAAACGGAGGGAGTGTATTATTTCTAGGGATAGCAATAGAGCCAGCCCTAATCGGATTGCAGGTTAATCCGACTGAAATTTTATTGGGTTATAAATTTTCAATCTTAATCCTTATCATTCGGATTTCGGGCTAGCTCATTGGAGTAAAAGCAAATAATATAAATTATTATGTCTATATTTTATTCTTCATCATCCTCTATTTATAATGAGCTAGTATATACATAAACTAAATTTCTCCATACAAATTAGAAGTAAAATCTAAAATTGATAATTATTTATAAATTACTTTTTATTCACCAAGAATCTCGCTGTCTTTTCTATTATTAATATCAATAGTCAGAGGATAACAATTTCATATTATATTAGTATAAACTAAAAAATAATAATGAAAATATATGATTCATATTTTAATGTTACAGTAAAAAAATTGGACAATAATATATCGAAATCCTCATGTGAATTTAGACAGGAATAGCTAATATATTTGATTTTGCTGCCTACACATAATCAGCAAACAATTTTTAAATTACTATTTAAAATGCATATATACTTGGGGTTTAGGGATGCATAATATATTGTGTGATACTATGAGAATGCAGACACAATTCATCTTTCATCACAACAAAAAAACGTGTTACAAAATCCGAGTAGAGAAAATTTCACGAATAATTAAGCCCCACACCATAAGAAATAGGAGCACCAATTATATTTATTCCATAACACGTGGCACATAACAATTGGAGCCACCTCACTTTTTCCGGATAGAATAAAGGGATGACCATTGCATGAAACCCTAGCTCCCAATTACTTCTATAAATAGCATAAACAGTTAATCACAAAATCAACACACATAAACACATAATTAAATTACCTATCAAATTAAATATTCCCAATGGCATCATCCATGACCATGGCCACCTCCTTCTTTGGTGGCGCCGTCGCCACCAAGCCAGCCACCGCCACCACCCGTCCCAGCCAGCAGACGGTGAGGGCCTTGATGGACTTGGAGAAGGTGGTGGCGGCAGCTGCAGAGACCACCAACACGAGACGAGGCCTCGTGTTGGCAGGCATGGCCGCAGTAGCAGCATCATCCGTCGCAAAAGCCGCGACAGCTGCACCGTGCGGTTCATTATAAATATTGAATTTTTTACACTATCAATATTTCTTAAAAATATACTCTACTTTATTTTATTTGCTGATGGTAGGATACTCGGCGCGTATTCGCCGGTGAATCCATGTACACCGGAGATTTTAGAAAACGCGAAATTTGCGGTCTCGGAATACAACAAGAAGAATAATGCGGCCTTAGTTGTGGAGTATGTGACAAGCGCTGAAAGCAGGGCGGCACCTGGTTTCAACTACCAGATTTGGATCGTCGCCAAGGATACTCGCACCGGCGACATCAAACGCTATGTCGCCGTTGTTGTCGGCAAGTATCCGTATACATCACCGGAGCTCCTTTCCTTCGACGAAATTCCTCCCCCGTATGCGCCTATTTGTGTTAAAATGCCTACGCGTATTACTACAATTTATTATAAAAATTGAAATATTTATTTTATTTTATTTGCTGATGGTAGGCTACTCGGCGCGTATTCGCCGCTGAATCCATGTACACTGGAGATTTTAGAATTCGCGAAAATCGCGGTGTCGGAATACAACAACAAGAATAAAGCGGCCTTGGCTGTGGAGTATGTGACAAGCGCTGAAACCGCGCCAGTAGCTGCTATAAACTACAAGCTCGGGATCGCCGCCAAGGATACTCGCACCGGCACCATCGACAACTACGTCGCCGTTGTTGCTAGCAAGTTTAAGCCTATACAATTCGAGCTCATTTCCTTTGAACCACTTCGTAACTAGATTGTGTATTCAGTTATTAAAGTGTGTGAAAAATTATCTCCAATGTTTAATTTCCTTAGCCTCTAAATAAGGCCTTTTATTGTACTATAATTTGGAGACACTCAACAAATCTTTTTTCCATTTCTTCATAATTTTCTTCGCAATGTTTTGAAGGATCATAAAGTAAGATACGAGAGATAAATAAAGCTTGGAAGTAAATAAATCAAAATTAATCCGTAAAACTTAACTAAGGAAATAAATCATAGTTTGTGAAGAAAGAACAATGAGAGAATCGTGAATGAGAACAAAGTTATACAAGTATATCCCATTTTGCTCTTTTGTATGTCCACATTTTAAAGTCTCATTTATTTCTTTTCCAGTTTTACTAATTACACACACATTTTATTATAGAACCAATATACAAAGAGTGGCTCCAAATATTTTGTGTTACGTGTAAATTTCTTTTATTTATTTGACCTTATCTGTTAGATTTCTATTAAAATATCTGACTATTGTTCCTAGGTTATATTTGTTTTTATTTTTCTCGGAATTTCTTTCCCCCTTTCATTATATTTTCACTCTAAGTAACCCACTATAAACATTTAATCCTTAACTTTCGTACTTAAAAGAAATACTAAGAACAATGATATAAAAATATCACTGACAATCTATAATTCTTAAATAAGACTTGTTTTAAACATACAAAAATTCAGTGGCTGGAGAGAATTTCCCCACACAGATAAACTTTTGACTCGAACACTCATGTCTTAATCACAACAAAAACGTGATACAAAAGGTATGCGAAAATTGAGTAAGACAATTTCACAAAAAAATCCCACCATAACAAATGAGGATCACCTATTATTTAATACTATGCCTCCGTCTCATTCAAGATGTCCACAATTTTGAGTGACACAGAGTTTTATGAAAAATTATTTAGTGTGATATACTTGTAGACTGCAATCCTTTAGCTTTGATTTGTGTCAGCCAATTTCAACCAGATAAAGGTGTGAGGCTTGATGGTATTGCCTCTTCTACTTTTTATGAGAAACCTATGACTATCAAATTTCAAAGGTCAGTTGTTAAGGGCTTTCCCTTTAACGGTGGCCGGCGTTAACGCACGGCGGTCAAAGCGGTTCCGGCGCCCTGTCGTAGGATCGGCGGAAGATCAGTTTCAAGCTGTGCGCGAGGTTCTTCTCGTCGGGCAGCGTGAGAACTAAGGTTTAGAGATCAATCAACGATAAGTTGGGCAAATAATATTTTCATTCATTGATTGTGAAGTATGAACAAAAGCCCTATTTATAGACTAAGGACCCTAGGGTTGATTCGACCTAATCCTATTCATCTCGGGAAAGAATCAACAAAGAAAACCCGAAACGGAGCTTATAACTACGCTCGACACTTTATGCAAAATAAATAATAAAATACTAAGAAGAAGATCCATACCTGTTGCCGACTCACCATCTTCGACAAACGGACGAAGAAGACCCACGTGGAAGACATTGTGAATTCTACTACCCTATGGAAAACGAAACTGGTAAGCCATTTGTCCAATCTGCTCGAGTATCTCGAATGGGCCATAATATCTGTGCGCCAGCTTAGCCGATAAGGTCCTGGCCACCGAATGTTGCCTGTAAGGTTGTAACTTTAACAAAACCTTGTCACCCACCTTGAACTCGACATCGCGTCGATGCTTATTTGCGGAATCACGCATCCTCTGCTGGGCTCGCTCCAAATTCCGACGATGTTCCACTAGTAACTCTCCTCGCTGGCGGATTAGCTCCGCCGCTAACGACGGTGTTGCGGCCGAAGGCGGTGCAAACACCAAACTCGGTGGTTCTCTCCCATAGAGTTTCTTGAACGCGACATTCCCAATCCCACGTGGTGAAAGAAGTTGAGAGCCAATTCTGCCCATGGTAAAAAATTCGCCTACTTGGATGGACAATCCGCCGTAAATGCCTGTAGATACTGCTCGAGGCCCCTATTCCGCACCTCCGTCTTCAAACCCTGATGGAGGATCTCCTTCACGCGTCAGGCCGGGATCTAATGTCTCCAGTTTGCGATCAGTTTCGTCCTTCCACACGTCGAATTTGTCAAATTTATCCAGTAGACGGTCGATTTTCGTACCCAGGTGATCAGGCTGGTGCACCTCGTCCGATAGGCGACCGTCCAACTCGCTCTCATCAAACGGCGAGCGGTAGTATCCGCCACCCTCGTGCCGGCCTCCGGTGGGTATATGACCCCCAAACCGGTTTGTTGGAAAATTCTTCGGGCGCGGCGCTCCCCATGGCGCCTTGCCGGTGATGTTGTTGTAACGTTTCATGAGAACACAGATGAAAGCACCAGATGTTAAGGGCTTTCCCCTTAACGGTGGCCGGCGTTAACGCACGACGGCCAAAGCGGTTCCGACGCCCTGTCATAGGGTCGGCGGAAGATCAGTTTCAAGCTGTGCGCGAGGTTCTTCTCGTCGGGCAGCGTGAGAACTAAGGTTTAGAGATCAATCAATGATAAGTTGGGCAATTAATATTTTCATTCATTGATTGTGAAGTATGAACAAAAGCCCTATTTATAGACTAAGGACCCAAGGTTGATTCGATCTAATCCTATTCATCTTGGGAAAGAATCAACAAAGAAAACCCGAAACGGAGCTTATAACTACGCTCGACACTTTATGCAAAATAAATAATAAAATACTAATATTCAAAAAGGAAATAAAAGAAAATAACCTAAATAACTGAACGTCTAACTCTACTTGGTGACGAAGTCGCCAAGCTTCTCCGGGGGACGCGCATTCCTCTTCGGCTTTGACGTTGCGATCGAAGTTGGTCTCGCTGCCTTCTGATCTTCGATCAGCACCTTCCTCGTTCCCTCGCTCTGCTCAACCGGTGTTTTCGGTGGCGGTTGCGGGACCGTATCATCAGTCCTCCAACAACAAATCAAATCATATAGTATGTCTTAGTGCTAATAATTGTGAGTTATTTTAGATTCTATCATTTAGTTTGTAATTCAAGGAAGGTAACCTTTTTGTGTTATGCATAATTTTGGCTTTGTTTGATGTTACAATGTAATTTCATTACATATAATATAATGTTGTTTTGAATTGTTTGTCTGATTCATGTAACTGATGTTTTGTACTAAAAAGGACAACATACTAATCAGTTTTGCACGATGTCTGATTCACATAGGGGCATAGGGGCAAAAAGACAAAATTACCTCTCAAATAATGAATGGAAATAACAAAGACCAATATGCAATCACATACTCTATCTGCCTACTTCGTACTAATGGATTCTGTTATAAACAATTTTCAATTCTGAATGTTGTATCTTTATGTACTTTATCAAAGTACTAACCGACAAAAGAAGATTGGTAAAGATTTATTTACATTTTTTTATAATCATGCTTTATCATCATTAGAATTAGACTAATATATATGTGCAATAATGGCAACTTTTTTTGGGTGGCCAAATACTAGTAGCATTATTCAGATTTCTCCATTCTTTTCATATCACACAATTCAGGAAGAAGGTGAATGCTTTGGATGGAATAATCAAAGAGGCTATTTGGGGATTTGAAGACTCATTGGAATCTCTTCTCATTCAGCAGATTCCTTCACAATCTCAAACTCTTCCAGAGATTGTCTCCATTGATCTGCAGAGTCTAGAAAACGATGCGAATTCATTGATCCAGAAGCTCAATGATATGAAGAAGGAATACATTTATGAAGTAGAGAATATGGCTAAAGACGAACAAATTTCATCATCAATTGGCTTTCATGGAACCAACTCAAAGATGATTGGATTATCATACCAATTCCAACGACTCAAAATCCAACTTATGGAACGCCAATTCAGTCGTGTGTACATGCTTTATGGCACTGCAGGCATGGGAAAGACCGCTCTTGCTATGAGGCATTCTAGCTCAACTGTGTGGAATAACTCCCACTGAAGGAGATGAAGAAATAAGTGATCACTACTTGAAAGAAAGTCTCAAAGGCAAAAAATGTCTCATTGTGTTGGATGATGTCTGGGACATAAGGTTAGTAACATTTTTGATACGTTCCTATTATGAACGCCTAAGGAATATCAGTGTCATGATAATTGGTCGACATCGAAATCTATGTCACTATGTGTTGTCATATGTATGATCACCTACACAATATTGTTTCTTACAATGAGTTTCGGTTTTTGAATGAAGAAGAAAGTATGGATCTAGTATGTGATAAGGTGTTTGGTGATGAGATTTGCCCTCCACAACTTCACAAAGCTGCCACCAAAATTGTCAAGCTTTGTGAGTTTACTTGTCGGCTTCATTCTTCATGGCAGCACGTGTGTAGAGTTGAAGCTAGCAAGTGTAAGTTTTATCACGTCTTAAACAAGTTGATTGATGCCAAAGAAGAAGGTCTAAAAGTTCAGCATGGATTGTGTCTTGAAATTTACATTTTATTCAGTATCAAAGAGTTTTGCAACTCAGTGAAATTGAACTGTGCATTCTCTACCCGTTCTCTCCTTTTCTATGGTCCTTACCACCAATATCCAATCCCTATAGATGTCGGTTTCATGTTGCTAAGGGAAATAGATGCTCTTAAGCTGCATTTCTTTACTTTCCCAGCTGAAATTCTGTCACTAGTTCAACTAAAGTACCTTGCTCTAACTTGTAACGGAGAAGTCCCTGCAACTATATCAAAACTTTTCAACCTCCGAGCCTTGATTATCCATCCACATTTGAATATTAGACGTTGTGAAGCTCCATCATATGTACCAATAGAAATATGGGACATGCAAGAGTTACAACATATTGAGATCTTGGGCAAGAGCCTTGTAGCTCCATCTCATGTTGCTTCTTTGAAAAATCTCAAAACACTTATGGGTGTGAATGCTAACATTTGTACTATCTTGGAACTCTTTACCAGAATTCCTAACATAAGGAAATTAGGAATACAGATTGAGCTAATGCCTAATGAAGACCATAGACACCTTTTGAGATGTTTTGGTTGCATTTCGACACTTGAAAGTTTGAAGATACTCAAATTCAGTATCACAAATCCCGTAGTCAATCATGTGTTAGGGAGAATTCGAATGTTGAACAAAACAGATAATCTGAAAGTCGTGAAGATATCACTTTCAGATCAAATCAATTTCGGTGGTTCTACCAAAATGTTTGATCGGATAAAATTCAGAGAAATCAGAGCTTGTGTATGTTAATGTTCAAGAAGAATATCGAACCAAAAGAATCGATCAGGTTTTGAAGAAGAAGATGAAACAGTGCATCTGTTTGGGAATAACCGAAAATAACTAATTTTCAAAAGGTTTCCGAAATTGTGAATTAGTCCTTTGACTTTCAAAAATTACATTTTCGGATGACTTTCAGAGACATCTCGACCCCAGCCAGGGGCTCTGCCCCTTAGACCCCGTTACCCGGGGGCGCTGCCCCCGGACCCCCGTTCATCTTACATCATAATGAATTCAAATAAGCGTGTACTCCGCACCTCCAGACTTATATGATGTCTCATTACGACAATACTGATCAATCAAGTTAATCCAATTACACTAAAATATCCAACAATCCTCCCCTATTTTAGTGCAATCCTTGATTAACTAAAACTAGTCATCTCAAACATTCAAACTTTTGCATAAATGAAATATCGTAACGATTGAATTCCATATTAGTACATTACACATTCCAAATATTCGAATACCCCGGGTGTCTCTAAGGATTGAACACGAAGATAATGTACGCAAAAGTTTACATACAAATATGTTCTATCTTGACACTATATTTTACTAGCCTATGTCCTTATCCTTCATAAACATGTCGAAACCAAGTCCCAGCTTCTTGAAGCGGCTAAACTTCATGCTTATATAGGTAGCTCTTTTATTCTTGCACCTACATTTGCAATTTTTCAAAAGAACTATTAAGAATATATACATTCAACCTCCTTAACTTGTAGGTCTGAACACATACCTTGGGACTCTTTTCAAATGTGTTCCAATCTTCAAATATTAAGTCTTCCACATTGAATTCTGCATCTAGTATCATACTAAATGAGAATTGGGTATCTTAATATCAAATATTTGTAGTGGACTTTAATCCCATCCCTATAGCCGATTTATGCACAAGATCTCTACTTAACCCTTTGGTTAAATGATCGGCTAAGTTATCATGAGTTCTCACAAAATCCACAGATATCACACCATCCATAATAAGTTCACGAATCATGCTATGTCTAACACCTAAGTGTCTTTACTTTCCATTATATACTTGACTATATGCCTTAGCCAATGGAATCAACCTCTTTACCAGCTGCTGCTAATGCCACAAACTCCGATTCCATTGTTGAATTTGTGATACAAGTTTGTTTCTTTGATGCCCAATATATAGCACCACCTCCAAGACGGAATACCCAACCACTTGTGGAAGAATGATCTTCCATATTGGTAATCCAACTTGCATCCGAATATCCTTCAAGAACAGAAGGAAATCCAGAATAAGTCAACCTATAATCCATGGTTCCTTTTAAGTATTTAAATACTCGATTCATTGCTTGCCAATGGATTAAACTTGGATTATGAGTATATCGACTCAATTTTCCAACAGCAAAGGCTATATCGGGTCTAGTACTAATCATAACATACATTAGTGATCGAATAGCCTTTGAATATTCAAGCTGATTTACAGCAACTCCTTTATTAGGCACGAGTTTTGCACTAGGATCAAAAGGAGTCTTAACTTAAGAACAATCTTTGAAGTTAAACTTTTCCAACACCTTCTCAATATAATGTGATTGAGAAATGGAAATTCATTGTTCTCCATGTGTGATCTTAATTCCAAGAATCACATCAGCCTTCCCCATGTCTTTCATCTCGAACTTAGATGACAAAAATTCCTTTGTTTTATCAACTTGATCTTGATCAGTACCAAAGATCAATATGTCATCCACATATAGGCAAATGATAACCCCTTTACCGGTAGCATCAAATTTGCTATATACACACTTGTCAGCTTGGTTTAATACAAAACCATTCGACAACACCACGTCATCAAACTTTTGATGCCATTGCTTGGGGGCTTGCTTTAGTCCATAAAGAGATTTTACCAACTTACAAACCTTATGTTCATTACCAAGCATGACAAAGCCTTCTGGTTGTTTGATATAAATCTCTTCATTTAATTCACCATTCAAGAAGGCAGTCTTAACATCCATTTGGTGAATTAGAAGATTATGTATAGTAGCAAGTGCTAAGAATAATCTAATAGTGGAAATTCTAGCAACAGGAGCATAGGTGTCAAAGTAGTCAATTCCTTCCTTTTGTCTAAAGCCTTGGATAACCAATCTGGCTTTATATTTGTCTATGCTTCCATCCAGCTTCATCTTCGTTTTGAAGATCCATTTACTATTCAAGGCTATACAATCAGGTGGTAAATCAGTCAGTTTCCAAGTACCATTTTGGATTATAAAATCCATCCCTTCTTGGATTGCCTCTTTCCAAAATGCAGAATCTCTTGAAGCCATAGCTTCTTTGTAGGTCCTTGGATCATCACCAATAGTAAATCAATATTGATATTGAAAATTAATTTCATTTCTTGATCCTTCAAGTAAGTACAATTGGAAATCATTTCCAAAAGACTTAGCTTTTCTTGCTCTACCACTTCTCCTAGTATCAGGAGGTGTATCCATCACTTTTACAGTTACATCAGAGTTACTAGACCTTGCAATCATGCTTCCAGGTTTAGGTATAGACGTGAATCTATCCTCATTGCCAAAATCAGCGTCCCTTGACTCAATAATAGAGTGCACAGATACATAGTCATTGGGTTCTATGACATAGAACCTATAACAAACATAATTTTCTGAATACCCAAGAAACACACAATCTCTACCTCTTTGACCTATGGTTTTCATTTTAGGGTCAGTTAGTCTTACCCCTGCTGGACAACCTCAAACTCTGAGATAACTCAATTTTGGTGGTTTCTTATGTCAAAGTTCATAAGGGGTTATCTTGTTCCTTTTATTAGGAACTCTATTCAACAAATAACAGGCTGTTAACATAGTCTCACCCCAAAATCCTTCACTTAGGCCAGAATAACACAACATTGAATTAATCATTTCTTTCAACGTTCTATTCTTTCTTTCAGCTACACCATTTTGTTGTGGTGTATATGGAGCAGTCGTTTGATGTACTATACCAGTAGATTCAAAATACGCTGGATCATAATACTCACCTCCCCTATCAGTGCGAAGAGTTTTAACCTTCACACCATGATGAAGCTCTACACTTTCTTTAAAGATTTTAAATTTATCAAGAGCTTCATATTTTGAATGGCATAGATAGACATGGCGAAATCGAGTAGCATCATCAATAAAAGTAACTACATACTTTTTATTACCAAATGATGGAGTCGAATGAAAATCACACAAATCACTATGTATAAGTTCTAATACCTTAGTAACTTTATTGACATTCTTATTGAAAGGTTGTCTAGTTATTTTAGTTAACATGCAAGTTTTACACTTTTCATTGTTCAACTCAAATGCTGGTATTAAACTCATTTTTGACATATCTTTCAATCTCTTATAATGTACATGTCCAAGTCTAGCATGCCACAATTATGATTTACTAACATGATTACTAATACTAGTAGAAGTCATGCAAACAGAATTATTAATAAAAGAGACATCTAGATTCAACCTAAACATGCCACAGATAACCAAATCCAATAAAAGTACCATGCCTTGACAGAATGTATTTGTCACTTTCTAACACTTGTTTATAACCACAATTATTCAATACAATGCCAGAAATAAGATTCTTACGAATACCAGGTACATATACAATGTTTTCTAATACTAAGGAATTTCCAGAAGTAAATACTACGCTAACAGATCCTATTCCATTGATTGGTTCAGTTGCAACGTTGCCCATCTTCAAAGAAGATCCATCTTCAATTGGTTTAAAATCCTTGAACCATTGACGATCCTTGCATACATGACATGTTGCACCCGAATCAATCCACCATGACAGATCATCATCCTGCACATAAAATGCTTCAAAGATTATTGATGCATAATAATTCTCAACAGAATGATTATTAGGTACAGAAAACGAACCTGATTGCTTTTCAGGATCCTTGGATCCACTTGAACCAGCCTCGTTTTTCCCTTTTCCTCCACCCTTTCCAGACTTACAATCCTTCTTGAAGTGCCCGGATTTGCCACACTTCCAGCAAGTCAGTTTAGGCTTCTTATTTCTATCCTTACTGTTATACCCTTGAAACTTCCGTTTCCCTTGAAACTTACGTTTCTCTTTACCAACCTTTGAGGATTCACCCTCTTCCACCATGTTCACATAAGAACCAACCATGTTTTTAGTATTACCAACAGAACTCTTTTCCATATCACGTATGGACGGTTCAATTTGGAAATCACTTCCAAGTTCGACCAAGTTCAATTCCTCCTTCTTGTGTTTCAGATTGATTTGATCTTTGTTAGGGAGAATTTGAATATTGAACAAAAAGGATAATCTGAAAGTCGTGAAGATATCACTTTCAGATCAAATCAATTTCGGTGGTTCTACCAAAATGTTTGATCGGATAAAATTCAGAGAAATCAGAGCTTTTGTATGTTAATGTTCAAGAAGAATATCGAACCAAAAGAATCGATCAGGTTTTGAAGAAGATGAAACAGTGCATTTGAACCAGTGCATCTGTTTGGGAATAACCAAAAATAACTAATTTTCAAAAGGTTTCCGAAATTGCGAATTAGTCCTTTGACTTTCAGAAATTACATTTTCGGATGACTTTCAGAGACATCTCGACCCCAGCCAGGGGCTGCCGCCCCTTGGACCCCGCTACCCGGGGGCGCTGCCCCCGGACCCCCGTTCATCTTACATCATAATGAATTCAAATAAGCGTGCACTCCGCACCTCCAGACTTATATGATGTCTCATTACGACAATACTGATCAATCAAGTTAATCCAATTACACTAAAATATCCAATATCATGGTAATGTTTTCTTGGGGACTTGTGGATCACTAAAGTTGCCACAAGGTTTGGAAAAATTACATTTGAGTGGCATGGGTTCTCCCGGGTAATACATGGATGCCATTGGCACTTTGCCATTGCTTCGGGTGCTCAAATTGCGTTCTTACGCCTTTCAAGGGTCACATTGGGAAACACAACAAGGAAGGTTTGGGAGTCTTAAGTTTCTTCTAATGGAAGAAAGTGATTTGGTGCAATGGAAACCAGGATATGGAAGCTTTGCTAAGCTTACATACCTAAGCATGAAACATTGCTACAAACTAAAAGCTATCGGCAGACCTGCTTTTCTAGACCAACGTGGATGTACAGTAGAGATTGAATTGGAGGACTGCAATCCTTTAGCTTTGACTTGGCTGACCAATTACGACCAAGTGATGGTTCTGCACTTCGTGTAATTGCCTTTTCTTCATATTACAAGAAACCAACAACCTTCAAATCTGAAAGGTTAGTCCTCTAACTAAATCAAATCATATGTTTTACTCTTAATAAATAAGTGTGAGATTTCAAACTGTAATTAGTTCACAATTGACTTGATATGAATTTTGATGATATACAATATCAAATTAAGTGTTTTAGGTTGCTATAACTTTCAGTTACTATTAATTTTCAGGTACGGAGGCAATATCATAGTTGAGCCGCAAAGGTGAGAGACCATGTTTTCTATCTGCATGTTCAAATTCAATCGTTGTTTATTGGGTTGTTACATGAACTTAAGAATTGTGACTTACTTTGGAACCAAGGTTGTTATGAGTTTAGTTTGACTGAAAACAATGATTGTTTAGTTTTTTATTTAAGGCCAGTAATCTGGTTTGTGTCACTACAAAAAAAAAATCGCGATTTAATAACAGATAAGTACTGACAGGTCGGTCAATAATAAGCTTGTCAGTAAAAAACAATTAGTGACGGATTTCCGTCACTAAATTTACAATGAAGGAATCAAAGCGGCAGCCATGGTAAATTCGGATTATTGACGGACTATTCTGTGACGAATTTGTGACTGACAATTTTCAGTTGCTTATCCGTCACTAATCCCTGAAATTTCTGCTGCTGTCACTAATTCCGTCACTAATCAGCGTTTTTTTGTAGAGTGTTATGCATGATTTAAAAAAAATCACAAATTAATTTTAATACATATATAGTAGTTTTGCATTGTTTGCATGATTCATGTAATTTCAATGCTGTCGGATTCAAATTTTGAATTTTGTACTGCAGCGCTGACAGTGAGGAAGAGAATGATGATATTGAAGAAATTATTGACAGCCCGATGCAGGTATTATACATGTTAATGTTGTGAAGCGATTAAGAGCGTAGAAGCTTTGTAAGAAAGATGTGAATGTATGAGAAAGTGGGACGTAGGTGATCTTCTTTAGTGTAATCTTGTAACTTGTGATTTCCTTAAAATCAATATTAATCACAAGGAGAGAAGAGTGAGAGATAAGAGAGAGTGTTGTGGAGTTTCTTGAAATATTTAGATATATCTACTACTCCGTATATAGTAGATGCTCTTGTTTGTTTTATATTGTAGAATGTGGTTTGTTATTTGCTGCTGAGTTTAGTTGTTTGGGCAGACGAGTGTTGGAGAAGATGATGAATGCACATATCATCATGAGGATGTACCGGAAGAGGATTATACTGAAGAAATTTCTGATCAAATGATGGTATTATATACATAAAATTGTGTGAAGCAATTAAGAATGTGGTTTTTATTTCATGCTGTGTTTGTTTGTTTGGGCAGAGTTTTGGAGAAGATGGCAGGCTTATGCCGAAGCACCAACGACATGGAGCGTGTGCGTTCATATGGACATTATTTGATGTTGTATTTGGTTGTTTGGGCTTCAAGGTATTTTCTAAAACATTATACTATGATTCTTAGTAGTTGAAAGTGAACAAAAGTGATGCAATCCACTTTTGATTTGCAGGAAACCTCTTTGAGGCTTTGAGTCTGCTGTTACAGGAGTGTTGTTGCACATGAATTTTCTCAACAAATTCAGCAACTTCTTCAGTGATTTCTTGGTATTTTGGTTTGATTCCCAATAAATGAATTATTTGGTTGTCACATGAATTAACCTCATTAAGAGTTGGACCCTCCCATTACGGACTTGAATGAATGAAAAGCCCATATATTCAACCACTTTGCTGGGCTTAAAGGCCCAATATCAAAGGAAAGAAAAAAGCATTATTTAGAGCTCCCAATTTGGTGATTTTGTCTAAATCGATGGAATGTGACTGGTGTAGGAAATTGCAATTAAACCTTCAACTTGTATAAGCTTGAATGTTCATCTAAAACAATCTAATTGCAATAAATTTCATCTTCTCTTCTTGATTTCGAGGGTAATTAACTGTCTTCATCTTATTCCCACTAATTTTCTTATTTTAGAGATTGGAGTATTGATATTTATACTCGATTTGCTCTGGTCTGTTGTTAAACTTATGTGTTTGCAATATTTTTTAGGAATTATTGACCTTGATTATCATGTTGATGGAATGCATCTCCTTGGATTTTTGTTGAGCTGTGGATTTCTCATTATTTCTGTGACATATATTTGAATCTCTGTCTCTTCCTCTTTTTTACAAGAGATGTGTGTTATCAGTTGTGGGAACCACCTTCACTCCTACCACAAATCCACACCCTTATCTATAAATAAATGTCTAAATCCAATGAAACTTTCTTCCCATAATCTTTTCTATTCATCCAAACACCCATTTCACATATCTGCCTACTTCATACTATTGGATCTTGTATTATCTTTATTTACTTTATCAAAGGACTAACCGACAAAAGAAGTTATCATGCTTTATTATCATTAGTATTAGACTAATATATATGTGCAATAATGGAAACTTTTTTGGCTGGCCAACTTGCATTATTCAGATTTCTCCATTCTTTTCATATCACTGCTTTGATCACAATTCACACACAACTCATCCTCTCTCCACAACCACCATTCCATACCAGAGAAAAATGACTGCTTATGGTGCTGTGTTTTCTCTTAGGAATACAATCGACAATATTCTACGTTGTTCTCGCGTTAGCCTCACATGAGGCTCTCAACAAATCATAAAAGGAGTGCACAAGGAGTTGCTTCCATTGAAAAAAATTCTGAAAAGATTGGACAAGACAAGTCCAAGCAGGAACAGGAAGAAGGTGAATGCTTTGGATGGAATAATCAAAGAGGCTATGTGGAGATTTGAAGACTCTTTGGAATCTCTTCTCACTCAACACTTTCCTTCACAATCTCAAACTCTTCCTGAGATTGTCCCCATTGATTTGCAGAGTCTGGAAAATGATGCGAATTCGTTGATCCAGAAGCTCAAGGATATGAAGCTGGAGTACATTTATGAGGTAAAGAATATGCCTCAAGACAAACCTATTTCCTCAATAATTGGCTTTCATGGAACCAACTCAAAGATTATTGGATTATCAGACCAATTCCAACTGCTCAAAATCCAACTTATGAAACGCGAATTCAGCCACGTGTACATGCTTTATGAATGGCAGGCGTTGGAAAGACCGCTCTTGCTATGCAAATTTATGAAGATGCAGAAATTCAGAGCAAATATGATTGTCGCGCGTGGGTTACTGTAGGAAGAGTACGCCAACCGATGAGTCAAATTGCACGAGGCCTTCTAGCTCAAATGTGTGGAATTGCAGAAGGAGGTGAAGACATTAGTGATTACTGCTTGGAAGAAAGTCTCCACGGCAAAAAATGCCTCATTGTGTTGGATGATGTCTGGGGGATGGAGAGTTAGTAAGATTCTTGGTACATTCCTTTTATGAACGCCTAGGGGATATCAGTGTCATGATAACTGGTCGACATCGAGCATCTATGTGTTTTGAAATGTTTGATGACATAAATAATATTGTTTCTTGCAATGAGGTCCGGTTTTTGAATGAAGAAGAAAGTATGGATATATTATGTGAGAAGGTGTTTGGTGATGAGATTTTCCCTCCTCAACTTCACAAAGCTGCCACCAAAATTGCCAAGCTCTGTGAAGGTCTCCCTCTCTTGATACTCACTGTTGCTGATATCCTATCCAAATCCGAGCAAAATAGAGACCCAGCCTACTGGAAGGATGTAGCAGAAAGGAGAAATTCAGTCTTCATGGATGCATATAATCAAATATCAAAGGTACTTTTCCCAAGCTATGAGTATTTACCTCAACATCTGAAAATTCCTTTTATGTTTATGGGAGTTTTCCCTCAAGATTATCACACGCCCCCTTCCAAGATCATTGATATGTTGACTGCTGAGGGGTTGTTACTCAATTCTGGCAAATGGTTGAGTATGCTAGCTACCTTCTACAGTCTTGTTTTATACACCGTAACGAGCATGAACAAAACTTCTCATATTGTATACACTTCCGGCTATAAAACTTGTCGGCTTCATTCTTCATGGCGGCATGTGTGTAGAGGAGAAACTAGTAAGAACAAGTTTTATCAAGTCCTAAATAAGTTAGCTGATGCCGAAGAAGAAAGTCTAAAAGGTCAGTGTGGCTTATGTAGAACAGTAAAGTAAAGAGACATAGTGGAGGAAGTAGTAGTTTCAATAATTATTCAACATAGGTAACATATATATAATACAAGAGAATAAGCTAGGCTATGTTACATAACCGATGTGGGACAGAATACATATGAGAAATTAACACTCCCCCTCAAGCTGGATCATATATATTGATCATGTCCAGCTTGGTACAAAGTTCAGAAAAACGTTTCACAGGCAACGGTTTTGTGAAGATATCAGCAATCTGGTTGGCCGATGAAGTGAAAGGAGTAGTAATTGTCTGATTCAAAACACACTCTCGAATGAAATGACAATCGACTTCTATATGTTTAGTCCTCTCATGAAAAACTGGATTATTAGCAATGTAGATTGCAGCTTGATTATCACAATGCATAGGTAAAGGTTCTTTGAAAGTGAACCCCAGTTCTCCAAGTAGATTCTTGACTCCAATCATCTCAGTAGTAGCAGTATGAGCCATAGCTCTATACTCGGCCTCAGCAGACGATCTCGCAACAGTATGTTGTTTCTTACTTCGCCAAGTTATCAGGTTTCCTCCCAAGTAGGTGCAATATCCAGAAGTAGACTTTCTATCAGACTTAGAACCGGCATAATCAGCATCAGAATATCCTTCGATATTTAGATGACCATTCTTTTTAAATAACAATCCTTTACCGGGAGATTTCTTGATATATTGAAGAATTCGAATAGCTGCATCCCAGTGAACTTGCTTAGGCTTATCTAGAAACCGACTGACCAAGCCAACAGCAAAGGAAATATCTGGCCTTGTTACTGTCAAGTAGATAAGCTTTCCAACAAGACGTCTATACTTAGCTTTATCCTCCAAGAATTCTCCACTTCATCCCAAACACTTGGATCAACTTCCATAGGAGTATCAACAGGCTTTGTTCCAAGTAATGCAGTTTCTTTCAGTAAATCTGTAGCATACTTTTGCTAAGATAAAGACACTCCAGAACTTCCGTGTGCAATTTCAATTCCCAAGAAATACTTAGGACGCCCCAAATCCTTGATAACAAAATGTTGCTGCAAATATTTCTTAGTTTCCTCAATTCCTCGAACATCACTTCCAGACATGAGTATATCATCAACATACACAATGAGAATGACAATGCCCGATGCTTGATGTCGCACAAAGACCGAATGATCATACTTACATTGCTTGAAACCAATAGTTCCAAGAACACCACTGAACTTATCAAACCAGGCCTTGGGACTTTGTTTAAGGCCATAAATTGCCTTTTTGAGACAACAAACCTTAGTAGCATCCTCCCCCTGAGCAACATAACCCGGAGGTTGCTCCATAAAGAGCGTCGGAGTCAAATCACCATACAAGAAAGCATTCTTCACATCAAGCTGATACATGGGCCACGAAAGATTAACAGCCAAAGAGAACATAATGCGGATTGAGTTCATACGAGTAGTGGACGAGAACGTCTCAAAGTAGTCAATACCGTAAGTTTGTGTGTACCCTTTGGCCACAAGTCGAGCTTTGTATCGATCAATACTACCATCAGCAAGAAATTTTATGGTAAACACCCAACAACAAGATACAATATCTACCGAAGTAGGGGCATATACCAATATCCAAGTACCACGACTCAAGAGAGCTCGCATCTCCTCATCCATAGCGGCTCACCATAAAGGGTGTTTGAGTGCCTCTTGGTAAGAAGTTGGAATCACTGTAGACAAAAGACAAAGAGCAAAGGCACGAAAAGGAGCACTCAAGCGAGTAAAGGAAACATGATTAGACACAGGGTGTTTGGTGGTACAAGTACGTTTACCTTTGCGAATAGCTATGGGTAACTCATCAGGAGGAGTTGGATCTTCAGAAGCTGGAGGCGAAGATGACTGTGCAGTGGACATGAGACCATATTTGGTACTGTTTCAGAGGTTGTTGCAGGTCGATGACGTCGTGTATAGACCTGTAAAGGAGGAGCAGAAGACATAGGAGAAACAAAAGTTTGGGCAGGTATAGGAGTAGGAATTAACTGGCTGGTTGGTTTAGTTTGAGAATGAGTAAAATAAGGCTGAAACTCAAAGAAGGTGACATCTGCTGAGATATAATGACGTTTGGTAAGAGGGTCAAAGCAGTGGTATCCCTTTTTGGTTCTAGAGTAACCAAGAAAAACACACTTAATAGAGCGAGGGGACAGCTTATCCAACCCAAGAGTAAGATCATGAACAAAACAAGTACACCCAAAAATGCGAGAAGGAATATGAAAAAGAGGTTTATCAGGATGAAGACACGAAAAAGGAATATCCCCATGCAACACACTAGATGGTTTCCTGTTAATAAGGAAGCATGCAGTAAGAACAACATCAGACCATAGATACTTAGGCACATGCATGTGAGACATAAGAGTACGCGCAACATCTAAAACATGACGATGCTTGCGCTCGGCTACCCCATTTTGTTGCGAAGTGTAAGAGCAAGAGGTTTGATGAATTATACCATGAGATTCACAAAAAGATGATTTAGATTGTTGTGTGAACTCAAGAGCATTATCAGTACGAAGAATACGCAAATCAACAGAATATTGTGTCTTTATTTCATGATAAAAGGATTTGAGAACAGTAGGGACTTCACTTCTTTGTTTAAGCAAATACAACCATATCATACGAGAATAATCATCAACAAGGATTAGAAAATACTTGAAACCCCCTCTAGACTCAATCCTACTTGGACCCCAAACATCACAATGAACTAGATCAAAAGCAGCAGAGCTACGAGTGTTGACTCGAGAAGGAAAAGAAGTGCGATGATGCTTGCCCAACTCACATGACTCACAATTAAAATCAGCAGACTCAACTGGAACTAAACTACGAAGACTGGAAGAAGACGGATGACCAAGACGACAATGCCACTGATATGGAGACACAGCGGAGAGAGCACTAGGAGAGACAGGTGAAACAGGATCCAAATAGTACAGACCGCCACGCTCATGTCCTCCACCAATCGTCCTCTTCGTCTGCAGGTCCTGAAAGATACAATATAAAGGATAAAAAGTGACAGAACAATTGTGAGTTTTTGTTAGCTAACCAATATATATTAAGCTGACTGGAAAATTTGGGGCAAACAAAACATTATCAAGAGTGATATGAGTAGTGGGTTTGACAACACCAGTGCCAGTTACTGGCGAATAGTTGCCATCAGCAAGACGAACAGATGGAAGAGAGGATGGAGAAAAAGATGTCAAAAGGGATTTTGTACCCCGAATCCAACATCCAAGACTTACCAGGAGACACAGCAAACGCAGCTACAGAGGTAGAAGTATCAGTAGTAGATGAAGAACTTGGCGCAGTAAACTCAGTGTTGTTAGCCCAATCTGGTTTGCCAAACTTCTTCTAACATTTATCAGACTCGTGATTCGAACGACCACAATGATCACATAGTCGATCATGAAACCCTCTTCCTCGTCCTCGGCCACGTCCCTGTCCACGGCCACGTCCACCATACAAACCTTGACCGCGAGCAGACATAGCTGAACTCTCAAAAGAGGTGGATTCCGTACGCCCAGTGGAGACACGAAGAACACGAGACAACGCGTTAGACAACGTTGGAATGGTATCACTAGCCATCAAGCTATCTCGAAGTGGCTGGAGATCAGCATTAAGACCTGACAAAAATTTTGCTACCATAAATTCCTCCCATTGTTTTGCTCTTGTTGTGGCATCACAGGAAAGAGAATGATAAACCAAAATCTCATCAGCAAGGCCTTTCAGAGTAGAGAAGTAATCACTGACTGACTGAGTATCCTGAGTATGAGAGAAAAGTTTCTCATACAATTCAAATACCCGAGAGACGTTTTTGTCATTGAAGAACATCTCCCGTAGAGCATCCCACATGGCTTTGGCAGTATCCAAGCACATGATATTCTGGCTGATAGCTGGTTCTAGGCTATTAAGAATCCAAGTCATGACGGAGCAATCATCAGCACACCAAGTGTCGTAGTTGGCATCTGTAGGAGCAGGCGGGGCAGCTTGAACATGACTTTTCTTCTTCTGTGATCCCAAAAATAGGATAAAAGCACGGGACCAAAGCATATAGTTGGAACCATTTAGCTAATGGTGGTTCCGATTGGCGGTCTAAGATCAGACATGATGAAACGAGAGCAAATCTTATGCAGAGCAGCAGACAGATAATTGCAGATATTGCAGAGACTGCAGAGCAGGCAGATAATTGAGTCGCAGACAGATAATTGCAGATGCAGATAGTAACAGTAGATAATAGCAGAGTAGAAGCAGATAATTGCAGAGAATGTAGAGGAACAACTAAAAAAATTAGCTGTAGGCAACGGAGCAGGAGCAGCAGGAGCAGAACAGTAGGAGCAGATAATAGCGTGGAGTAGAACAGCAGGCAGAGCAGCAGCGGCCAGAAAAAAAAACCCTAATTTTCGAAACCCTAATTTTCAATTTTTTTTATTTTTTTATTTTTTGGTAGACTAACCTAGTGACGGATTCGAATCCGCTCTGGTACCATGTAAAACAGTAAAGTAAAGAGACGTAGTGGAGGAAGTAGTAGTTTCTATAATTATTCAACATAGGTAATCTATACATATATAAAAGAGGAGTTTTGGGACATTTTGAATAATAATTTTGTGCAAAGGAGGTAAATGCAATTAAGAAAAACTATTAATCTTTCACTTGAATTCATGAAATTTCGGAAAGCACAGTTTTAAATTCATTCGACAGTTTCTATCTTGAAATATAAAAATTGATTATGAATTAATCTATAAATATATAAAAGGGGAGGCTTGGAGATATTTGCAAAAATACCATTTTAATTTTAAAAATTACAATTTAATTAAAACTGTTTTTTACTCCCTCCGTCCCGCTTAAGATGACACGTTTTCCTTTTTAGTTTGTCCCAACTAAGATGACACATTTCCTTTTTTGGAAACTTTCTCTCTCCAATTAATACACTCAACCACTTTTTCTCACTCTCATTAAAATATCCATCTTTCTTTATCTCTCTACTTTAATACTTACACCCACCTTTTCTCTCTCCAATTAAACACTTTAACCAATAACTCCTAAAACCCCGTGCCGGCTAAGCAATGTGTCATCTTAGCCGGGACGGAGGGAGTAATTAATATGCATTTTAGATGTTATTATTAAATAACATCATACCACCATTCCTAGCCAATAATTTGTACATGTGGACGAATAATAAGATGTCACGTGGCAAAAAAAAATCTGAAAAACTCGGCCAGCAATTTGCTGGTCTTTATCCAACAATTTTTCTTGTCCAGCAATATCCGACACACTATACAGCAATCTATAGATTGCTGTGTAGTTTTTGTAATATTGATGTGTAACGTTTATAATATTGTTGTATAAGTGGTGTCACGATGTCATTTTAAGAGTAGTTGTCATTTTAACACAAACCTATATATATATATATATATATATAGGAGTGCGTTAAAATGACAACACTCTTAAAATGACACTGTGACACCACGCTAGACTGCAATATTATAAACACCAGACTGCAATATCCAATACACTAGATTGCAATCTATAGATTGCAGTCCAGCGTATTGGATATTGCAGGCGGGAAAAATTGCAGTCTAGCGTATTGGATATTGCAGTCCGCGAAAATTTACCCTTAAGCAATTTTTATGATTGCCACATGGCAGCTGATTATTCGTCCATGTGTACAAATGATTGGCTGAGATTGGTGGTATGGTGTTAGCTTAAGAGGTGTTGTCATTTTAACACAAACCTATATATATATATATATATATATATATATATATATATATATATATATATATATATACATCAAATCAAATGAATAATCAATTTATCTCTGAATATTGAGGAGAGCTTAACCGATTTCTCCATCCATTAATTTCGATGGAATCATAATAGGAATTTAATACTACGATAAAATGGAGTAATATAGAGCATATCCCATTTACTATTAATAAAACCAACCTGTGAACTTTGGCGTTCCATATTCTTAGCATCCACACTCGCTTTTGGATCCAATTCTAACCGTTTTTCACGTCAAATATTTGTGAGCCAATTTATTGTTGATTTAATTTAGCCTAATAAATTAAATTGGGCTCACTAAGAGTCAATAGAGAAGAATGCAAAATGAGAAGAATTCTAACAAGATCTTCTATAAATACCAATTCTATTAATCAAAAGTGTCATGACCGTGTTGGAAAAAAAGAGTGTCGTCGGAGGTGATTCTCATGTGGTGGCGCTGCTGCCTCAAACGTGGAGCATTCAGTACAAAGTGGCTATCGACAACTGGATACACTACACATCGACCTAAACTCTAGGCGCGGCTGGAGCCTGAAGTAGACTGAGAGTCATATGATTTTACAAGATGGTGAGAGTCGAAGAGCAGGTTTAGAGAATGTGCCGGCTACTAGAGGAGGTAGAGCAAAAGTGGAAGGAAAAGTTTTGAGAGGATGAGCAGTGAGAAAATAGGGAGAAGCAAAATAAGAGGGAGACGCCAAACTTTTCTCAAGAATAGGGCTACACTGTCAATTGTAAAAAATAGTATGAGTACAAAAATATGTGCATAAATATTTGGTGTAAATTTTTGTAGGGCTTTTCCTATTTTGCTCTCATTTCTCATTTTATCTTATTTTATTTAGGTCCAAAAATAATTCATTATATTCACAATATATAATAACTTTAGAATGCTAATTACGTTATATAATTTGTGCTAGAATTTATTACATATATTTTGCTAAAGTAGTTATATGGAGTACTATATTTTCTTTTACTATTTTTCCATATCTTTAAATAAAATATTGTCTCTTAGTAATTATTTTAGTTCGTTTATTTGTAGTAATTATTTTTGTCATTTAAATAAAGTTATTTTGATAAAAATATAGTTAATAGACATTCAAATCATGCGAAGACAAAATTATCAAATGCTAAATGAGAAGTCTCTATACATATGCTCGCCAATTTCCGCTCAATATTGCAGTATGATGATTTTATTATAATAATAGAAATTTTCCAAAAATGTGTATTTTTTTGTAGTTTTGGAATTTATTAAAATTTTCTAATTAATAGAGTCAAAGTCTATTTTTACTACCCTATTTTGTGTAGAAATAATTATATTTTAAATTATTTTAAATTGTTAATTTCGTCAATATTTTTTTTACCATTAATAAACTTAAATTGGCATCATCGGATGTGTTGTTGAAATGTTGAAATCATAATTTTAACTATTTATGATGTAAAATTAAATAGGATTAGTGATCGATGATAATAGAAATGCTATGATTTGGGTAATCGAGTATAATCAAATTCAGATATTAAATTTGGTTCATTTTTAAAATTATTTTTCTATTTCAACACAATTTATTTTAATGAAATCCGATTTATATGGATTAGGTGGCTTGGCTTTTCAAAAACAAAATAAAATTGAAGTAAGAATTATATTTATAATATTAATTTTATTAACATAATTTGATTTTATTTCTTTTATAAAATTTATATGTTGTTTATGAATAATTACTTTCTTTACGGAATTTTAGTTAAAAAAATATATACGATTAAAGATAAAATGTAAAATGTGTGTGATTAAAGGGCCTCTAAAGATATGATTATATGTTAAAACGTATGATTAGTAGAGCTCTAATAACTAATAACGTATTTTTTTAATAAATGGAAGACAATGACCATTGAAATCAAATTTAATTCAATAAAACCTTGTAGCAATATCTGCTCCTCCGGAACCAACTGCGCTAAGTCCCTGCGGATAATTTTAGTTTGAAACCTAACAATATGGGAAGTGGTTGAACTTCTACACACATTTGATTCAGATTAAACAAAATCTCCCATTGAGAACGGTTAAAAATTTATATGCCATTTATTACTACTTCAATCTATAATAAATTATAATTGGGGTCACTAAGTGTCGATAGAGAAGAATGTAAAATGGATTACCAGATTAGAATGGCAAAAGCTATTAAATTTTCTATAAATACCAATTCTGTTAATTAAAATTGTCATGGGCTCATGACCGTGGTAGAAAAAATAATGTCTAGCTTTGCATTTCATTTTTGAGCCTTCTTATATGTATTCCATTCCTTCTATTACATTTCTTAAACTGTGAAACACAATTATTTGATTGTATTCCATTCCTTCTATTACATTTCTTAAACCGTGAAACACAATTATTTGATTAGATAGAAATACAAGTATAGCTTCAACAGAACACTACTCAGCTCCAATAAATAATACCATTGGGTGAATAGATGCTTGGATGAATGCAAGCAAGATTTTTTTTTGTTTACCATTCATATAGCCCTATTATAAAACACTTTCTTGACATGAGCATATAAACAGATTTAGGCCAAGATTCAGGTAAAAAAACCTCTACGATCAGTAAGGAATATCAAGTAAGCCGACCCGGTGTAAGATATCGAATACAGATCTAAAACCCCCAAAATAGAATAAGTGATCAACAAAGTAAAATTGAACTGGGACGGAAAGAGAATTTTATTGATATTTGGCTCATTTGTTGGTCATGATGAGTATATTTTAAAGATAAGGGTTTAGGATTTAGGTTTTAAGGTTTTGGGTTTTTAGTGTATAGGGTCACCATATTGCAATGAAATGAAGCTCGACTAGGAAGTGTCTCACCAGTGCAATCTTAAATTATAGCTTTTGATAAACAATATCTTAAATCTCATTAGGAGAAGTGGTAATTATACATTCTTTAGGGTTTTTTTGTTTTGTTTGATGGAAATTTGCTTGATTTTTTGGTCTCGCGGTCGGAGTCATTTTTCCATTTTACAAAAATAATGTACAGTATTATTTTCCACGTATTTATATTTTAGCTGAATCCTAACTTACTAAGCGGACCATATTAAAACTTAAACTAAAAACAATAGTTTTTCTGAAGAAATGGAGTAATATATAGAGAATTTAAATGATTCATTTTTCAATTTTAAATGCAAAATGATTAATTTATAGTTACGATTAAAAATAAAATGTAAAATGTGTGATTAAAATGGCATCTAAAGATATGATTATATGGTAGAACGTAGGATTAGTAGAGCTCTAATAACTAATAACGTATTTATTTAATAAATGGAAGACAATGACTATTGAAATTAAATTTAATTCAATAAAACCTAACAATATGAGTGGTGGTTGTAATATTATTTGTTCAAATATTTGATGTTAAGAAATTTCTTATTGGGGCCTTGGGGGCTTAGCTGTTTTATGATTTTTGGATTTTTTATCTAATTTGGCTCAATATTCAATTTTTTAAAATTATTAATTTCTATTTATAATAAGTTGGTTTGGCACAATCTATCCCTATAGTTATGGATTAATTATAATAAATGTCTTGTGTTATATTTAATAGAGATAAATCATTTGCTATCTATCCAACTATTGAATCAAAATATGTATTCTTTAAAACTTAATCACAAATTATAAAATCGTATTCATGAGATATTTAATAATTAGAAATTATAGTACTAATTTAAAAGAATAAAAAAAAATAAGCATGTGTCTAATAATAAATTAACTCATAATATTAAATTTATATAGCTTTTGAAAAGAACGCGGAGTTAGAAGTTTTAAATGGTGATCATATTTTTTAAACATATAATATTATACTACTCCCTCCGTTCCATAGTAGTGGAGTTATTTTATTATTTTGGTAAGTAATTGATTAATTTTCCTTTTAGTAAAAAGTCAACAAATTTCTAAAATTAACAATTTTCATATAATGATATTGTTTATAATTTTTGTTCGTTAAATTACATTCTAAAATTAATATCTTATAATTATTTTAGTCCGTGTCAACCATTTCTAAAATTAACAATTTTCATATAATGATATTATATATAATTTTACATTATATTCTAAAATTAATATTTTAAAATTATTTTAGTCCGTGCATAGCACGGGTGTAATACTAGTATATATAGTACAAGAGACTAAGCTAGGCTATGTTACATAACCGATGTGGGACAGAATACATATGAGAAATTAACAGCTTATGTCTTGAAAACAACATGTTATTTGGCATCAAGGAGTTTTGCAACTTAGTGAGATTGAACTGTGCATCCTCTGCACGTTTTCTCCTTTTCTATGGTCCTTACCACCAATATCCAATCCCTATAGACGTTGGTTTCATGTTGCTAAGGCAATTAGACGCTCTTACACAACGTTTCTATACTTTCCCAATAGAAATTTTATCTCTAGTCCAACTAAAGTACCTCGCTTTAACTTGCAACGGTGATCTCCCTGCAACCATATCCAAACTTTTCAACCTTCAAGTCTTAATTTTCCATCCACACATGAACATTAGACGTCGTGGAGCTCCATCATATGTACCAATACAAATATGGGACATGAATGAGTTAAAGCATATCGAGATATTGGGAAAGAGCCTTGCAGCTCCATGTAATATTGCTCAACTGGAAAAGCTCTCGACACTGGTAGGTGTGAATGCCAGCATTTGTACTATCACGGAACTCTTCAAAAGAATTCCTAACATACAGAAATTGGGAATACAGATTGAGCAAACGCCGTATGATGACCATAATGATCTTTTGAGTTGCTTTCGTTGCATTTCAACACTTAAAAGTTTGAAGACACTCAAATTCAGTATCACAAATCCTGTGGTCAGGCATGGTCATGTTTTTCCGATGACTCCAGGGTCAATGAAGTTGCCACCTCATTTGAGAAAGTTACATTTGAGTGGCACGGGTTTTCCCTTGGAATATATGGATGTCATTGGCAATTTGCCATGGCTTAGTGTGCTCAAATTGCGCTCTTACGCCTTTCGGGGTTCACGGTGGGATACACAATGGAATAGTTTTCATCAGCTTCAGTTTCTTCTAATTGAAGATAGTGATTTGGTGCAATTGAAACCAAGATACCTAAGCTTCACTAGTCTTAGTTACTTAAGCATGAAACATTGCTACAAACTAAAAGAGATCCCTAGGCCTTTTTCTCTGTACAAAGTTGTACGTACTGTAAAGATTGAGTTGGAGGACTGCAATCCTTTAGCCTTGAAACACTTGATGCCTCTTCTTCTTTTTACGAGAAACCAACAACTATCAAAATTCGAAGGTTAGTTCTCCAACTCTGCACATCAAATCATATGTCTAATGTCTTAGTCTTAACATATCAAGATAACTGTTACAACTATCAAAATTCTAAGCAGGCTCACGATTGTCTGAATTTAAGTTTTGATGTTATGTAATAATAATATCAACTTAAGTGTTTTAGGTTGCTATAAATTCTGAATATTTAATACTACTAGTATTAATTTCAGGCTTGGAATCGACAAGTTACGCATGCGGAAGGAATGGTAAGATACCATGTTTTGTAAACGCATTCGAGGTTTAGAACAAGGATGACATACAAATCAAGCCTTCTCTTGTTTCATTTTACAAAAAAATGTGACCGTTTACTGCTTAAGTATTGTTTCTTGTCCATTTTTAACATAGTACAGTGGTCCTCTTTCTAATTCATTGCTGCAGGGAAGTTGAGGATATAAACGAAGATTATGATTCTGAAGGTATTATTAAATCAATTAAGAGAGTAGTAGCTTTGTACTATGATCATCTTTTAAATTCTTACTAATGATATTGGCACTTATGTTGAGTATATACAGAAGGCGATGATTTTGATGAAGATATTCCCAGTCGAGGAGAGGATGATGGAGGTATTAAATATGTGAATGAAGGGCAGAAGCCTTGTATAATAATCATTTGTTAAATTTGTACTGATGTTGAGTATATAGGCGAGGGCGTTGATGAGAATACAAATGAAGAGAATAAGCATATGATGAATAGGAAATAGAGGCAAGCGCCAACGTCAAGGAGGAAGTATGTTTGTAGATTGTCTTGTTTGTTTCATGTAGAAGAATGTGGTTTAGTATTTTATGTTGTGTTTGGTTGTTTTAGCATAGGAGTGTGACTTCATGAAGAAGATGGGTAAGCTTAATCAAAAGATATGATTCTTAGTAGTAGTTGAAAGTGAACAGAAGTGATGTAGTCCACTTTTGATTTGCAGGAGAGCTGTTTGAGGCTTTGGATCTGCTGCTACAAAGTGATACACATGTAAATTCAAGAATGAATTTGAGGCTTTGAATTTCCATTGAATGAAACACAATTACTTTTAAGTATTGTAACTTAGTTGGATTCTTTTAAGGATCATAAGTTGAGGGGATTATGCATGGATTGACAATTATTATGGGTTGAATTTGATTGAAAGTATTACTTGAGCATTTGAAATAAAGGTTGATGAACATGGATAAGGAGGTTGGAGGTGAAGAACACTGCATATTTTTGGGAAGCCATTGTAATAGGCTTAGAGAATGTGTTATGTTTCAGATTGTAGTTCCTACATAGGAAGCTGAAAAGCTTGGTTACATTTACTGCTCGAACGCCATTCATCACGAGACACAGCAAGACGTTCAAGCTTGCGGATCCATCATCAGCCCGGCTGGGGAATTCATTAGAGAAATCCCAAATTCAACATGAATTGTGGAATAGCATATACAAGCGGAGCTTTGAGGCGATCTTCTCATCCTTCCCGGTGTTCCTCATGTTGTAGGCGCAGTCTTAGCCTTGACCTTCCTCTTGCAGTTGGTCTGTAACAGGGTTGCACAGAGTTCAGTGGAGGAATACCCTCACACATGAAATCAATAAGGTCTTGTGCACAACAAGTACTTCTCGAAAGCCGTTCAGTAAGAGACACACACAGGACGTTCAAGCTTGCGGATCCATCACCAGGTCACTGCCCGCCTGAGGAATTCGTTAGCGAAATCACAATTTCAACTTCAACTGCTGAAGATGCAACATAGAATTCAACTGCTACACACCAAATAGGAAGACTTAGCCTCAACCTTCTTGTGCTTTGGATGAGACTTTATTTTATGGGAAAAAGGGCATTTTTTTTGTTTACACTTTTAGGATAAGATATTTCCATCATAACCACATTCTCCATCTCCACCATCAAAGATAAGAATCATGATCATATACCAGTTTCTCCATTCTTCTCATATTTGTGGTTTGATAATACGTAGTTGAAGCTCTCTACTGAAAATCCCAACTTTGATATCAGAGAAATAATGGCTTATGGTGCTTTACTTTCTCTTAGGAATACAATTAACAATATTCTCCGTTGTTCTCGTTTTAGCCTCGTTGGTGGCTCTCGAAAAATCATAGAAGGTGTGTACAAGGAGTTGGTGGAGCCATGGAAAGGAATTCTGGCAAGATTGGATAAGACAAGTCCAAGTAGGAGCAGGAAAAAGGTTAATGGTTTGGATGGAAGAATCAAAGATGCAATATAGAGATTTGAAGACTCATTGGAATCCCTTCTCACTCATCACATTCCTTCACAATCTCAAACTCTTTCCAAAGATTGTCTTCATTGATCTCCAGAGTCTGAAGAATCATGCACATTCATTGATCGAGACGCTCGACGAAATGAAGGAGGAGTACATTTATGAGGTAGGGTATATGCCTCAAGACGAACCTATTTCCTCATCAATTGGTTTTCATGGAACCAACACAAAGATGATTGGATTATCAGACCAATTCCAAAGACTCAAAACCGATCTTATGAGAGGATCTTTCATCTGGAATCGCGTGCACGCACTTTATGGAACGTCAGGCATTGGGAAGATCACTCTTGCTATGCAAATATATCAAGATCCACAAATTCAGATCATATATCAGCGCGCGCGTGGGTCACTGTAGGCAGAGTACCTCAACCGATGAGCCAAATTTCACAAGGCATTCTTGCTCAACTGTCTGTAATCAAACAAGGAGATGAAGAAATAATTGATCACTGCTTGAAAGAAAGATCCGCTCGCAAGAATTGCCTTATTGTGTTGGATGATGTATGGGAGATAGAGGTAGTAACATTCTTGATACATTTCTTACCAACCATAAAAAATGGGTATATTCATGTCTTGCTTACTGGTCGACATCGGAAATGGATGAGTGATTTTTCGTTGTATGAGTTACGGTTTTTGAAGGAAAAAGAAAGTATGGATCTACTATGTGAGAAGGTGTTTGGTGATGAGATTTGTCCTCCGCAACTTCACAGAGCTGCCACCAAAATTGCCAAGCTTTGCGAAGGTCTTCCACTCTTGATAGTCACTGTTGCTGATATCCTATCCAAATCCGAACAGAATAGAGATCCAGTCTATTGGAACGCAGTAGCATAAAAGAGAAATTCAGTCTTCACGGATGCATATAACAGAATATCAAAGGTACTTTCCCCAAGCTACGACTATTTACCTCAACATCTAAAAGTGCCTTTTTCTGTTTATGGGAGTTTTTCCACGAGATTATAACACCCCCATTTCCAAGATCATCATCATGCTCACCGCTGAGGGATTGTCGGATGCTAAGGGTTTATCGGAGGATTGGGAATATTTGAGAGAGCTAGCTATCAACTACAGTCTTGTTTTATGCAGATTGAAGAGTGTGCATAAAAATTCTCAGCTTCATTCTTCTTATAAAGAGTTCAATGCTAAGGAGTACAAAACTTGTTGGCTTCATTCTTCGTGGAGGCATGTGTGTAGGGGATAAGCTAGTAAGAACAAGTTTTTTCATCTCCTAAATAAGTTGAAGGATGCAGAAGAAGAAGTTCTAAAAGGCCAACGCGGCTTATGTATCGAAAACAACATTTTATTTATCATCAAAGAGTTTTGCGACTCAGTGAGATTGAATTGTGCATCCTATACCCGTTCCCTCCTTCTCTAATGGTCCTTACCACCAATATAGATTGCTAAGAGAAATAGATGCTCTTACACAACGTTTCTACACTTTTCCAATAGAAATTTTGACACTAGTCCATTTAAAGTACCTTGCTCTAACTTGTAACAGAGAACTCCCTTCAACTATATCGAAACTTTTCAACCTCAGAGTCTTAATTATCCATCCACATATGAACATTAGACTTATTAGAGCTTCATCATATGTACCAATACAAGTATGGGACATGCAAGGGTTAGAGCACATTGAGATATTAGGAAAGAGCCTTATAGCTCCATCTCATGTTACTTCCGGGAGGAATCTCTCAACACTTGTAGGTGTGAATGCTAGCATTTATACAATCTTGGACCTCGTGTTTTAGTCTCAAGTGTTTTAGGTTGCTTTAACTTCCAGATATTGATGTATTATACCTGGATATTCAAAATCAATAGTTGTGTTATTGTGTTGTTATGTGATTTTAAGACTTGTGACTTATTTTAGATTCTGTCATTTAGTTTGTGATTCAAGGAAGGTGATCTTTTTGTGTTATGCATAACTTTGGCTTTGTTTTGATATCAGAAAGTAATTTCAGTAGTTGTGTTATTCTGTTGTTATGTGATTTTAACACTTTCTCTGTTTTGCAATAACAAGGACAACATACTAATCAGTTTGCTAACGAAAGCTTTCTCTGTTTTCCTTTAACCAAAATGATGTGAGCTCTGTAAACATATAAATTGTTGTTTCTTGTTTAATTCTAACATGGTACAATGCTCCTCTTTCATATTCATTACTGCAGTTCCAACACTGACGACGGCGAGGAAGAGGATGGTGAAGGTATTATATGAGTACATTGAGTAGTAGCTTTGTACATATCATCTTTTAAATTCTTACTGAAAAATTGGCACTAATGCTGAGGATATAGGCGAGGGTGATGACCGGGAATACACGTACGACCGTGACGATACGGAAGAGAGTATGATGAAGAAGAAGAGTAGTAGCTTTGCATAATTATCATCTTTTAAAGGCAAAGCAAATTGCTTCTTCTTCTTTCAGTTAGGTTTCATGGTATTTTCTGCTGTATTAATTAAGCAAAAGTTATGAGTCTTAGTAATTGAAAGTGATGTAATGCGCTTTCGATTTGAGGAGACCTCTTTGAGGTTTTGAATCTGCTGCTACAAGCCTAAAAATTCATACACATGTAACTCAAATTATATGAATTTGATCAATGAATTTAACAATTTTCAAACTGATTTATATTAACGTGGGGGAGATTTTTTCAAAAAAAAGGAATACGACGTCTTATGTTGAGTAGGACAAACTAAAAGGAAAAGTGTGACATTTATTATTAGATGAAGGGAGTACCAATTTTTGAATATGAAAATTTTTAAACAATTAAGTAACTATAATTTCCAAAAAAATCAGTCATGAAACAATTAAATCAACATTATTCCCAAATTTCCAACAGAAATAATTACAACCCACTTTACTGGGCTTAACGGCCCAATATAGGGGAATAAAAGACAAAATCACCTCTAAAATAATTAATGGAATTACAATGACCAATGTGAAATCACATGTCTGCCTACTTCATACTAATGAATTCTGTTATGAACAATTTTATATTCTGAATCTTGTATATTTATTTACTTTATCAAAGTATTAACCGACAAAAGAAGATTGGTAAAGATTTTTATACATTTTTTTATTTATCATTAGTATTAGACTAATAAGGAGATGATCAAAACAAGAATAGTCTAAATCCTAAATTCAGACCAAAAATCTTGGCCCTAATATTAAATGATCTAATGGTCAATAATTAACTAAAAACACAGAGGATCATTATTAAGCAGTTTTAAGTTATATTATAAAATTCGAGTTTGATGTCATGATAAGATCATTTTAGATCATTACTTGTTAGAATGACCTAAAAATAAATTTACAATGACCTAAAAATATCCTACTTCTGCATTTATGTATTTAAATCTAGCTTTACATAGATAAAAACACCTAATTCCCACCCCTATATCTATAGATGCAATAATGACAACTTTTTTTGGCTGGCCAATGTGGACTGATTATTTTTAATACTACTAGCATTATTCAGATTTCTCCATTCTTTTCATATCACAATTCACACATATCTCAACAACCACCATTCCATACCAGAGAAATGACTGCTTATGGTGCTGTGGGTTCTCTTAGGAATACAATTAACAATATTCTAGGTTGTTCTCGTTTTAGCCTCGTCGGTGGCTCTCAACAAATCATAAAAGGAGTGCACAATGAGTTGATTCTATTTCGAATGATTCTGGAAAGATTGGACGTCACAAGTCCAAGCAGGAGCAGGAAGAAGGTGAATGCTTTGGATGGAATAATCAAAGAGGCATTATGGAAATTTGAAGACTCATTGGAATCTCTTCTCATTCAGCAGATTCCTTCACAATCTCAAACTCTTCCTGAGATTGTCTCCATTGATCTGCAGAGTCTGGAAAATGATGCGAATTCGTTAATCCAGAAGCTCAACGATATGGAGAAGAAGTACAGTTATGAAGTAGAGAATATGGCTGAAGACGAACCTATTTCCTCAATATTTGGCTTTCATGGAACCAACTCAAAGATGATTGGATTATCAGATCAATTCCAACTGCTCAAAATCCAACTTATGAAACGCCAATTCAGCCACGTGTACATGCTTTATGGAATGGCAGGCGTTGGAAAGACCGCTCTTGCTATGAAAGTTTATCAAGATGCAGAGATTCAGAGCAAGTATGAGTGTCGCGCATGGGTTACAGTAGGCAGAGTACCTCAACCGACCAGTCAAATTGCACGAGGCGTTCTAGCTCAACTGTGTGAAATTACACAAGGAGGTGAGGACATTAGTGTTCACTGCTTGGAAGAACGTCTCCACGGCAAAAAATGCCTCATTGTGTTGGATGATGTCTGGGACACAGAGTTAGTAAGATTCTTGGTACGTTCCTTTCATGAACGCCTAAGGGATGTCAGTGTCATAATAACTGGTCGACATCGAGCATCTATGTGGTTTGAAATGTTTGATCACCTAAACAATATTGTTTCTTACAATGAGGTCCGGTTTTTGAATGAAGAAGAAAGTATGGATCTATTATGTGAGAAGGTGTTTGGTGATGAGATTTGCCCTCCTCACCTTCACAAATCTGCCACCAAAATTGCCAAGCTTTGTGAAGGTCTCCCTCTCTTGATAGTCACTGTTGCTGGCATTCTATCGAAATCCGAGCATAATAGAGATCCAGAGTACTGGAATGAAGTAGCAGAAAGGAGAAATTCAGTCTTCACGGATGCATATAATCGAATATCAAAGGTACTTTTCCCAAGTTACGACTACTTACCTCAACATCTGAAAATGCCTTTTATGTTTATGGGAGTTTTCCCTCAAGATTATCACACACCCCCTTCCAAGATCATTCATATGTTGACTGCTGAGGGGTTGTTTCCCAATTATAGCAGATGGTTGAATATGCTAGCTACCTTCTACAGTCTAGTTTTATACACAGTAAAGAGCATGAACAAAACTTCTCATAATGCACACACTTGCGACTATAAAACTTGCCGGCTTCATTCTTCATGGCGGCACGTGTGCAGAGGAGAAGCTAGTAAGAAAAAGTTTTATCATGTCTTAAATAAGTTAGCTGATGCCTCTGAAGAAAGTCTAAAAGGTCAGCGTGGCTTATGTCTCGAAAACAACATGTTATTTGGCATCAAGGAGTTTTGCAACTTAGTGAGATTGAACTGTGCATCCTCTGCACGTTTTCTCCTTTTCTATGGTCCTTACCACCAATATCCAATCCCTATAGATGTTGGTTTCATGTTGCTAAGGGAAATAGACGCTCTTACACAACGTTTCTATACATTTCCAACAGAAATTTTGTCACTAGTCCAACTTAAGTACCTTGCTTTAACTTGTAACGCTGATCTCCCTGCAACTATATCCAAACTTTTCAATCTTCGAGTCTTGATTATCCATCCACATCAGAAAATTAGACGTCGTGGAGCTCCATCATATGTTCCAATACAAATATGGGAGATGCATGAGTTAAAGCATATTGAGATATTGGGAAAGAGCCTTGCAGCTTCATCTAATATTGCTCAACTGAAAAAGCTCTCGACACTGGTAGGTGTGAATGCTAGCATTTGTACTATCACGGAACTCTTCAAAAGAATTCCTAACATACGGAAATTAGGAATAGAGATTGAGCAAACACCGTATGATAACCATAACGATCTTTTGAGTTTCTTTCTTTGCATTTCAACACTTGAAAGTTTGAAGACACTCAAATTGAGTATCACAAATCCTGTGGTCAGGCATGGTCATGTTTTTCCGGTGACTTTGAAGTTGCCACCTGATTTGAGAAAGTTACATTTGAGTGGCATGGGTTTTCCGTTGGAATATATGGATGTCATTGGCAATTTGCGATGGCTTCGTGTGCTCAAATTGCGTTCCTACGCCTTTCAGGGTTCACGGTGGGATACAAAAAGGAAGAGTTTTCGTTTTCTTAAGTTTCTTCTAATTGAAGATAGTGATTTGGTGCAATTGAAACCAAGACCTGGAAGCTTCCCTAAGCTTGACTACCTAAGTTTGAAACACTGCTACAAACTAAAAGAGATCCGTAGGCCTTCTTCTCTGTACACAAATGAATGTACTGTAGAGATTGAGTTGGAGGACTGCAATCCTTTAGCCTTGACTTGTGTCAGCCAATTACGGCCGGGAGATCTTAATACACTTGATGTTATTGCCTCTTCTTCTTTTTACGAGAAACCGACAACTATCAGAATTCGAAGGTTAGTCCTCCAACTCTGCACATCAAATCATATGTCTAATGTCTTAGTCTTAACATATCAAGATAACTGTTACAACTATCAAAATTCTAAGTAGGCTCATGATAGTCTGAATTTAAGTTTTGATGTTATGTAATAATAATATCCACTTAAGTGTTTTAAGTTGCTATAAATTCTGAATATTTAATACTACTAGTATTAATTTCAGGCTTGGATGCGGCAAGTTAAGCAGGCGGAAGGAATGGTAAGATACCATGTTTTGTATACACATTCGAGGTTTAGAACAAGGATGACATACAAAAAAATGTGACTGTTTACTACTAAATTATTGTTTCTTGTTCATTTTTAACATAGTACAGTGGTCCTCTTTCTAATTCATTGCTGCAGGGAAGTTGAGGATATAAACGAAGATTATGATTCTGAAGGTATTATTTAATCAATTAAGAGAGTAGTAGCTTTATACTATGATCATCTTTTAAATTCTTACCAAAAACATTGGGACTTATGTTGAGTATATAGGCAAGGGTGATGATGAGTATACAAATACAAGTGAGGAGCATGAGGAAGAGAGTGATGGTAAATACGTGTCTGATGAGGACACAGAAGGTGACGATTTTGATTAATATATTGTCAATCGAGGAGAGGATGATTGAGGTATTAAATATGTGAATGAAGGGCAGTAGCCTTGTATAATAATCATTTGTTAAATTTGTACTGATGTTGAGTATATAGGTGAGGGCGTTGATGAGGATACAGATGAAGAGGGTGAGGAAGAGAGTGATGACGAATATGTGTATGATTATGATGAATAGGAAACAGAGGCAAGCGGCGACGTCAAGGAGGATGTGAGTTTGTATATTGTCTTGTTTTTTTTCATGTAGAAGAATGTGGTTTAGTATTTGATGTTCTGTTTAATTGTTTTAGCATAGGAGTGTGACTTCATGGGGCTTTTTGAGGAGAGGAGTGTTGAAGAAGATGGGTAAGCTTAAGCAAAATATATGATTTTTAGTAGTATTTGAAAATGAACAAAAGATATGATTCTTAGTAGTATTTGAAAGTGAACAGAAGTGATGTAGTCCACTTTTGATTTGCAGGAGAGCTCTTTGAGGCTTTGAATCTGATGCTACAAAGTGATACACATGTAAATCAAAGAATGAATTTGCTCAAAACAATCAAGAACTTCTATAGTGATTTTTGGTATTTTGGTTTGATTTCCATTGCATGAATCATTAGTGTTGTATTATTGGGTTGTCAATTGAATTTAAGTATTGTCACTTTTGTTGGATTCTTTTAAGGATCATAAGTTGAGGGGATTATGGATTGACTATTATTATGGGTTGAGTTTGATTGAAGTATTACTTGAGTATTTAAAATAAAGGTTGATGAAACATAGAAAGGAGGTTGAAGGTGAAGAACACTGCAGATTTTTGGGAAGCCTTTGTAATAGGCTTACAAAATGTGTTCTGTTTCAGATTGTTGTTCATATTACATATGTTCCTACATAGGAAGCTGATGCTTGTAATCTTCCTATACTTAGAAGACATATTTCGCCATTCATCATGAGACGCAGCAAGACGTTCAAGCTTGCGGATCCATCATCCGCCCGGCTGGGGAATTCATTAGAGAAATCCCGATTTCAACTTGAATTGTGGAATAGCATATATAAAGGGCGGAGCTTTGAGGCGATCTTCTCATCCTTCCCGGTGTTCTTCATGTTGTAGGCTCACTTCTTAGCCTCGACCTTCTTCTTGTGCTTTGGAGAGTATACTCTTGTTTCTGGACTTGGTGATGGTGACCCTGCTATTCCGCCCGGTACTCTGGTCCTTAGCAGAGACATTTAAGATACCATCGGCATCAATGTCAAAGCAGACAGTGATCTGAGGAACCCCCTTCGGAGCAGGAGGGATCCCCGAGAGCTTAAACTTTCCAAGCAAGTTGTTCTCCTTCGCCCTCGTTCTCTCACCTTCGTAGACCTGAATCAACAGACTAGCCTGGTTCTCTGAGTAAGTCGAGAACACCTGTTCCTTCTTCGTGGGAATAGCAGTGTTCCTTGGGATCAAAACAGTCATCACACCTCCAGCAGTTTTCAAACCAAGAGAGATAGGAGTGGAATCAAGAAGCAATAGTTCTTGAACCTTCTCACCACCCTCGCCACTCAAAATCGCAGCTTGGACAGCAGCACCATACGCAACTGCCTCAACCGGGTTGATGCTCTTGCAGAGCTCCTTCCCGTTGAAGAACTCCTGCAACAACTGCTGAACTTTGGGGATTCTCGTGGATCCTCCGACAAGGACGACTTCGTGCACAGAGCTCTTGTCAGTCTTGGCATCCCTCAGGCACTTCTCCACCGGATCCATACACTTCCTGAAGAGGTCCATGTTGAGTTCCTCGAACCAAGCACGAGTGATGGGAGCGTAGAAATCGATTCCCTCATAGAGACAGTCGATCTCAATGGTGGTTTCAGCAGCGAACGAAAGAGTCCTCTTTGCCCTCTCACAGGCTGTCCTCAACCTTCTCAGGGCCTTCGGGTTGCCTCTGATGTCCTTGTTCTTCATCTTCAACTCGTGAACGAAGTGATCAATCATTCGATTGTTGAAGTCCTCACCACCGAGGTGAGTGTCACCAGCGGTGGCAGTCACCTCAAAGACACCCTCCTCTAACACGAGCAGAGAGACATCAAAAGTACCACCTCCAAGATCAAAGATTAACACGCTCTTCGGAACAGCACTCGTCGTCTTGTCAAGACCATAAGCAATGGCAGCAGCAGTAGGCTCTTTGATGATACGCATCACATTGAGGCCGGCGATAACTCCAGCATCCTTGGTGGCTTGACGCTGGTAATCGTTGAAGTAAGCTGGAACAGTGATGACAGCATTCCTCACTGGTGAACCAAGGTACGCCTCGGCAATCTCCCTCATTTTTATCAAAACCATGGATGAAATCTCCTCGGCAGCAAAGTGCTTCTCCTCACCCTTGTAGTCAACACTGATCATCGGCTTGTCATTAGGTCCAGAGAAAACCTTGAACGGCCACAACTTCATGTCGCTCTGAACACATGAATCACTAAACAGCCTTCCAATCAACCTCTTTGCATCTGGGAAATAATCAAAAGAGAATGATCTATCTTCTACTCATTAAGACAACGAAAAGAAGGCTGAAAGAAGAAGCGCGATTGTGAATACGTGTTTCCACTTACTAACTGAAACAGATATCAGTGCCAAATCAACAAGAATCGATTAGAACGGTTATTTCTCAACCGTGAACATAAGGATAAGTAGCTAAGCTCAATTCTGCACAAAATCATCTTTGATATGCGGCTGTAATCGAGAGAGTGTCTATGACTAACTATCACACTAGCATTAACACATTCAACTCTGTACAACTCGGAATCATTTCCCGAGCTGGACGTCTCGGGATATAAAGAATTTAGAACGGTACCAACGGTAGGCCCCTTCGGAGGATTGTTCTTCTTATGAATTCAAGTGTAATGCAGTAAGCAAACAAACAGATTGACGAACTAAATCCCTAAATCATTATACCCAATCCAAAACCACTCCACTCCAAATCCAACCAGAAACAATAAATCAGCTCAACAACAATCTAATGCAGATCTAGCAATAGCAAATAAATTGAGTTGATCAAATTAGGAAAAATTCCGTACCGAAAACCGTGTTGATCGGATTCACGGCGGCCTGATTCTTTGCGGTGTCACCGGTGAGACGGCCCGAACGGGTGAAGGCGACGTAAGACGGCGTGATTGGGTTTCCCTGTTCATTGGGGATGATTTCGACACGGTCGTGCTGCCACACGCCGACGCAGGAATAGGTGGTTCCGAGATCAATTCCTATCGCCGGCCACTCTTTTCCGGCCATTGATGCAGTTTACAGATCTAATCGGCGAAGCTGAATTAGATTTAACTGAGACGACTTTTTTTTGGCCTCACCAATTATAATAGTAAAATATTCCACAGTCAATAATCGCACAATGTTTATTGTCAAATTCACATATAATTTCAACCTTACCCCTTTCTCCCTTCCGCCGCCGCTCCACCACCAGAAACCATCAGATCTGAAGAATGACGGCTTTTGGTGGTGTTCTTTCTCTTCGGAATACAATTGACAATATTCTCTGTTGTTCTCGTTTCAGCCTCGTTGATTGCTCTCGACAAATCATAGATGTCGTGTACAACGAGTTGGATCCATTGCAACACATTCTGGAGAAATTGGACGGCACAAGTCCAAGCAGGAGCAGGAAGAAGGTGAATGCTTTGGATGGAAGAATCAAAGAGGCAATTTGGAGATTTGAAGACTCACTGGAATCTCTTCTCATTCAACACATTCCTTCACAATCTGAAATTCTTCCAGAGATAGTCTCCATTGATCTGCAGAGTCTGCAAAATGCTGCAAATTCGTTGATCCAGAAGCTCAATGATATGCAGGAGGAGTACATTGATGAAGTAGTGAATATGCCTCAAGACGAACCTATTTCCTCATCAATTGGTTCCCGTGGAAGCATCTCGAAGATGATCGGATTATCAGATCAATTCAAAAGAATCAAAGCCTATCTTTTGCGAGGAGATCTCCCCTGGAGGCTTGAGTACTCTATCTATGGCACGGCAGGCATTGGTAAGACCGCTCTTGCTATGCAAATTTATGAAGATTCACAAATTCAGAGCAAATATGAGTGTCGCGCGTGGGTTACTGTAGGCAGAGTACCTCAACCGATCAGTCGAATTGCACGAGGCATTCTAGCTCAACTGTGTGGAATTGCACAAGGAGATGAAGAAATTAGTGATCACTACTTGGAGGAAAGATTGTATGGAAAGAAATGTCTCATTGTGTTGGATGATGTCTGGGAGATATCGAATTTCTTGGAGGATTCATTTCTGAACATAAAAAGTGGATGTGTTCATATCCTGTTTACTGGTCGACATCGAAAACTACTGAATGGCATTCTGTATGGAACTTGGCACGAGGTCCGGTTTTTGAATGAAGAAGAAAGTATGGATCTATTATGTGAGAAGGTGTTTGGTGATGAGATTTGCCCTCCTCACCTTCACAAATCTGCCACCAAAATTGCCAAGCTTTGTGAAGGTCTCCCTCTCTTAATACTCACAGTTGCTGATATCCTATCCAAATCCGAGCATAACAGAGACCCAACCTACTGGAAGGATGTAGCAGAAAAGAGAAATTCAGTCTTCACGGATGCATATAATGAAATATCGAAGGTACTTTTCCCAAGTTACGAGTACTTACCTCAACATCTTAAAATGCCTTTTATGTTTATGGGAGTTTTCCCTCAAGATTATCACACCCCCCCTTCCAAGATCATTGATATGTTGACTGCTGAGGGGTTGTGGTATGATCGGGAATGTTTAAGAGAGCTAGCTTTCTACTACAGTCTTGTTTTACGCAACTTGAAGAGCGTGTTTAAATCTTCACATGAGGTTTCTGTTAGTGATTTTAAAGCTTGTTGGCTTCATTCTTCATGGCGGCACGTGTGTAGAGGAGAAGCTAGTAAGAACAAGTTTTATCGTGTCTTAAATAAGTTAATTGATGCAGAAGAAAAAGATCTAAAAGGTCAACGCAGCTTGTGTCTCGAAAATAACATTTTATTTGGCATCAAAGAGTTTCGAGACTCAGTGAGATTGAATTGTGCATCCTCTACACGTTCTCTCCTTTTATATGGTCCTTACCACCAATATCCAATCTCTATAGATGTTGGTTTCATGTTGCTAAGGGAAATAGATGCTCTTACACAACGTTTCTATACATTTCCAATAGAAATTTTATCACTAGTCCAACTTAAGTACCTTGCTTTAACTTGTAACGGTGATCTCCCTGCAACTATATCCAAACTTTTCAATCTTCGAGTCTTGATTATGCATCCACATATGAACATTAGACGTTGTGGGGCTCCATCATATGTACCAATACAAATATGGGACATGAAAGAGTTAGAGCATATTGAGTTACCGGGAAAGAGCCTTGCTGCTCCATCTCATGTTGCTTCTTTGAAAAAGCTCTCAACACTTGTTGGTGTAAATGCTAGCATTTGTACTCTCTTGGAACTTTCGAGAAGAATTCCTAGCATAAAGAAATTAGGAATACACATTGAGCTTACACCTTATGATGATCATAACGACCTTTTGAGTTGCTTTGGTTGCATTTCAACACTTGGAAGTTTGGAGACACTCAAATTCAGTATCACAAATCCTGTGATCGTGCATAGTCAGGTGTTCTCGGTGACTCCCAAGAAATTGAGGTTTCCACGTAATTTGAAAAAGTTACATCTCAGTGGCATGGGTTTACCCTGGGAATACTTGGATGTCATTGGCTCTTTGCCAAGTCTTAAAGTGCTCAAATTGCGATCATACGCCTTTCGTGGTTCACATTGGAAAGCGAAAAGGCATAGTTTTTCGAGTCTTGAGTTTCTTCTAATTGAAGAAAGTGATTTGGTGCAATGGAAACCAGCGTACCTAAGCTTCCTTAGGCTTAAATACTTGAGCCTAAAACATTGCTACAAACTAAAAGAGATCCACAGGCCTGCTTCTGTGTATGCAGAATTTGGAAGAATGATCATAGAGATTGAATTGGAGGACTGCAATCCTTTAGCTTTGACGTGTGCCAGCCAATTGCAACCAACAAATGATGTTCGGCTTCGTGTTACTGACTCTTCTTCTTTTTACGGGAAACCAACAACCTTCAAATGTGAAAGGTTAGTAATCAAATCATACATTGCAAGATAACTGTGAGATTTCTAATTCTAATTAGGCTCACAATATTTATGTATCAATTTTCAGGGATGGAGCCGACTATATATCTGGGCTTGAAAGGTGAGACACCACGTTTTCTTTCCGTATGTTCAAAATCAATCGTTGTATTATTAGGTTGTTGCATAAATTAGGAATTTCTATTATTCGAGCTGAAAAGGTGAGCGGTACATTATCTTTTTTTGTGTTTTGCATGATTTGATCTTTGTTTTGACAAAGTAACTTCATTACATGATACATGTACTGCTGTATTGAGTTAAATAAAATTTGGCATTCAAGGCTTAGAATAAGGACAACATACATATCCCTTTGGTAATGGAAGCTTTCTCTCATTTCCTTGTACCAAAAAGATGTGACCGATGAAAACATATAAATTATGGTTTCTTGTTCAATTTTAACCTTTTACACTCTTCCAAATTCATTACTGCAGATCCATTTTGGAAACTGAGGATGAGAATGATGATGAAGATATGACTGATAGTGAAGATACAGACAGAGAATGATTTTGAAATTATGCCAACTGGGGAGAAGATGGCGAAGGTATTACTCATGTGAATATTTTGGAGATATTAGGAAAGTAGTAACTTTGTACAATGATCATCTTTCAAATTCAACTTGAAAAATCAGCAGATATAGGCTTGGACGTTGGTGATTATACATGTCACGAGGATGAGGAAGAGAATGATGATGAATATACGTATGATCATGAGGAAATGGATGAGAGCACAGACATCAACGAGCATGTGAGTTCGTAAATTTTTTTTCTAGAGTAGAAACACAAGTAGATAAAGAAATATACAAAATTTGAAAGTAGAGAAAAGGTAATTCTTATCTATCAACTATTGCTTTGATTAAGAAAGAACTATTAATTTTAAAAGACATATATCTACAGTTATGGGCCATTATTTTTTTAGAATTACAATATTGCCATTGCAATCAGTTTTAAATTGGTGACCCACTGTTTTTCAAAAAGGTCAGTACAAGTTATCATTCAAAAAGTTTTGAAAATAAGACATGTCTACCACAACCAACCACATTGTCCACCACCAGTGATCAGATCAATTACCATTTTCTCCATTCATTATTTCTTCTCATATCTGAGGTTTCATCATATACAACTGAAGCTCTTGACTGAAATTTGCAAGTTGATCACTCACATATATTCCTTCACCACCACCAACTTTCATATCAGAGAAATGACTGCTTATGGTGCTGTGCTTTCTCTTAGGAATACAATTAACAATATTCTCCGTTGTTCTCGTTTTAGCCTTGTTGCTCGCTCTCAACAAATCATGGATGTCGTGTACAAAGAGTTGGATTCATTGCACCAAATTCTGGAAAGATTGGACGAGACAAGTCCAAGCAAGAGCAGGAAGAAGGTGAATGCTTTGGATGGAAGAATCAAAGAGGCATTATGGAAATTCGAAGACTCATTGGAATCCCTTCTTACTAACACATTCTATCACAATTTGAAAGTCTTAGAAAGAAAATATCCATTGATCTGCAGAGTCTGGAATAAGATGTTCATTCCTTGATCCAGACGCTCAATGACATGGGGAAGGAATACATTCATGAAGTAGAGAATATGCCTCAAGACAAACCTATTTCCTCAATAATCGGTTTTCGTGGAACCAACTCGAAGATGATTGGATTATTAGACCAATTCCAGCTACTCAAAATCAATCTGATAAAGGTTTGGTATAGCGGCTGGATTCATTTCCACGCACTTCATGGAACCGCAGGCGTTGGGAAGACTACTATTGCAGTGCAAATATATCAAGATCCACAAATTCAGATCTTATATAGGTGTCGCGCGTGGGTAACCGTAGGCAGAGTGCCCCAACAGATCAGTCAAATTTTACGAGGCATTCTAACTCAACTGTGTGGAATTACACAGGAAGATGAAGAAAAAGGAGACTTCTTGAAAGAAAGATTGGCTGGTAAGAATTGCCTCATTGTGTTGGATGATGTCTTGGAGACAAAAGTATTGAAACTCTTGGTACGTTCCATATCAAACATCAAAGATGTGTGTATTCATGTCTTGCTTATGGGTCGACATCGGAAATCAATGAAGGATGTAATTACTGAAACTTGGTATGAGGTGAGGTTATTGAAGGAAGAAGAAAGTATGGAACTACTATGTGGGAAAGTGTTTGGTGATGAGAGTTGCCCTCCTCAACTTCACAAATCTGCCACCAAAATTGCCAAGCTTTGTGAAGGTCTCCCTCTCTTGATACTCACTGTTGCTGATATCCTGTCAAAATCCGAGCAAAATAGAAATCTGGCTTACTGGAATGAAGTAGCAGAAAGGAGAAATTCAGTCTTCACAGATGCATATAATCCAATATCAAAGGTACTTTTCCCAAGTTACGAGTACTTACCTCAACATCTGAAAATGCCTTTTATGTTTATGGGAGTTTTCCCTCAAGATTATCACACATCCCCTTCCAAGATCATTGATATGTTGACTGCTGATGGGTTGTGGTATGATCGGGAATGTTTAAGAGAGCTAGCTATATACTACAGTCTTGTCTTACGCAGCTTGAAAAGCATGGATAAAACTCAAGGTGAGTTTGGTGTTAGGGAGTACAAAACTTGTCGGCTTCATTCTTCATGGCAGCACGTGTGTAGAGGAGAAGCTAGTAAGATCAAGTTTTATCATGTCTTAAATAAGTTACTTGATGCCCAAGAGGAAGGTCTAAAAGGCCAGCGCGGCTTGTGTCTCGAAAATAACATTTTATTTGGCATCAAAGAATTTAGCAACTTAGTGAGATTGAACTGTGCATCCTCAACACGTTCTCTCCTTTTCTATGGTCCTTACCACCAATATCCAATCCCTATAGATGTTGGTTTCATGTTGCTAAGGGAAATAGATGCTCTTACACAACGTTTCTATACATTTCCAATAGAAATTTTGTCACTAGTCCAACTTAAGTACCTTGCTTTAACTTGCAATGGAGAACTCCCTGCAACTATATCCAAACTTTTCAATCTTCGAGTCTTGATTATGCATCCACATATGAAAATTAGACGTTGTGGGGCTCCATCATATGTACCAATACAAATATGGGACATGAAAGAGTTAGAGCATATTGAGATACCGGGAAAGAGCCTTGCAGCTCCATCTCATCTTGCTTCTTTGAAAAAGCTCTCAACACTTGTAGGTGTGAATACTAGCATTTGTACTATCTTGAAACTCTCTGGAAGAATTCCTAACATAATGAAATTAAGAATACAGATTGAGTTGACACCTTATGATGATCATAACGACCTTTTGAGTTGCTTTGGTTGCATTTCAACACTTGAAAGTTTGGAGATGCTCAAATTCAGTATCACAAATCCTGTGATCAAACACGGTCATGTTTTCTCGGGGTCATTGAAGTTGCCACGCAATTTGAAAAAGTTACATTTGAGCGGCATGGGTTTATCATGGGAATACATGGATGCGATTGGCTGTTTGCCAAGTCTTAAAGTGCTCAAATTGCGATCATACGCCTTTGTAGGTTCACACTGGGAAACAGATCGTTCACGTTGGAAACCACAACGACCTAGTTTTTCGAGTCTTGAGTATCTTCTAATTGAAGAAAGTGATTTGGTGCAATGGAAACCAGGATTTGAAAGCTTCCGCAGGCTTTCATACCTAAGCATGAAACATTGCTATGAACTGGAAGAGATCCACAAGCCTTATTCTCTATCCATAAGTGGAATTAAGATCATAGAGATTGAATTGGAGGACTGCAATCCTTTAGCTCTAACCTGTGCGAAAAAATTACAACCGAGTGCTGGTGTTACGCTTCGTGTTATTGCATCTTATTCTCTATATGAGAAACCCACAACAATCAAATTTGTAAGGTTAGTCCTCAACAGCAAATCCAATGATGTCTTTGTCCTAATATATATACTTCAAGATAAGTTTGAGATTTCATATTCTAACTAGGCTCATAACAGACTCGAATTAAAGTTTGATGTATCGAACTAATAGTTTTATGTTTCTATACTTCTATTTATGTATCCATTTTCAGGTATGGAGGTGACTATATATCTGAGCTGAAAAGGTGAGACACGACATTTTCTATCTGCTAGTTCAGAATCAATGGTTGTATTATTGGGTTGTTACATGAATTTAAGAATTGTGACTTATTTTTTTGTGCGTTGGGTATTATAAGTTGAGTGAATTATATCCAAAACTAGTTTGACTGAAAATATTGCTCTTTTAGTCTGTGATTCAAGGACAGTAATCATATGTTGTTTTATGCATGATTTTCACTTTGTTTTGATATCAAATTAACTCTTTTAGGTTGCTATAGCTTCTAAATATTTATGTATCAACTTTCAGATACGGAGGCTACTACTATAGATCTGAGCTCGAAAGGTGAGAACCCATGTTTTCTATCCCATGTTCGAAATCAGTCGTTGTATTATTGAGTTGTTACATGAATTTAAGAATTGATACTTGCTTTTTTATTGTGTTGGGTATTATAAGTTGAGTGAACTACAATATTAGTCATTTAGTTTTTGATTCAACATTCAAGGGCGGTAATCTTTTTGTGTTATGCATGATTTTTGCTTTGTTTTGATACCAACTTAAGTGTTTTAAGATACTTTAACTTCTTAATATTTATATAGTACTATTAATTTTCAGGCGTGGAGGAAACTATGTAGGTGAAATGGAAAGGTGAGACGCCACATTTTCTACAGCATTAATTAAGCAAAAGATATAATTCTTTGTACTTGAAAGTGAACAAAGTGGGTGTAATCAACTTTTGATTTGCAGGAGAGCTCTTTGAGGCTATGAGTCTGCACATTTTACTCTTCTAAAGGCATAGATTCTTTGTGATTGATTGTGAACAATCGATTTTATATTTGTAGGTGAACTCTTTGAGGCTTTTTATCTAAGTAAGAATTTGCTCTGTAAATGATTCTTGCTTGGTATCTTGATTTTGATTTTGAATTTTATCGGATGGGCCTTGAATTCTTGAGTATGTAGTTTGGATTCTATGTGCTTAAATATCCTCTAAAATTTTCTCTCCTGCCATTCAACTCTTTTTGATATTTCTATTATTATTTGTAACTAAATAATTGACTTCGTTATTTCCTTTGGGAACTCATTGAAGCATAACTTGATAAAATTAAGCAGGCTAAATGAAACTAAGAAAATAGTGTTATGTTGTTGCTACGAGAAAAAATGTATATGGGCCAAAATGTGGACCTTTTAGGCTGTTACATTGGGCCCATGCCCAAATTGACGAGGGTAGTCTTGCAAAAACTGGATCCATTCACTTGGCTCTTTTTTATTTTTCAAGTTTTGCTTCTTGCCATTGATGGATAGATTTATTGATACGAGTACTTTTAATTTTAATAAATTTATTCAACATATGTTAATGTTAAAGTTTGAATAATATCAGATATGATCAAATTATTGGGTATCAAATATTTAAATAGTTGAGCATGGAAATGTTGTATGAAAAAACAAATTGTCCCAATTGAATAATTGAGCCCAAATTTTTAGTACAACAAAAACGTGTTACAAAAGGTGTATAAACATACAAAAATTGAATAGTGACAATTTCACAGAGAAGCCCCAAGCATAACAAATGAGGAGCACCAATTATTTAACCCAACTAGGCATACCATCGCACGTGGCACAAAATAACTGGAACCACCTCACTTTTCGGGATAGAATAAAAAGAGGGAGTATATTATTTCACATAATTATCTTAAATTAAATGTTCCCTCCGTCCCATTACAAGTTACACTTGAATTAATTATGTCAAAATTCAATATATTTAACCTCTTTTATTTTATTCTCTATTTTACTTTACAGTTTAATCAGTTATCTCCTACTTTATTACTATCTCTTACTCATCTATTGCATTCCCTCTTCCGTTCCATTCAATCAACCTACTAAACATTTATTCCTTGATTTTCATACTAATTAAAAAGAAATATGGGCATACAACAAAAAAAATTTAGAGTCAATCTATAATTTAAAAATAAATGACTTCCGTTATTTAAACATATAAAAATTGACTACGTGAGAACGTAGACACCGAGTGTGCATGCTGCCTCGAACACTCATCTCTTAATCACAACAAAAAACGTGTTACAAAACGTGTGCATATCCATACAAAAAATTGAGTAGAAGACAATTTCATAAAAAATATCCCACCATAACAAATGAGGAAAACCAATCATTAATCCAACTTAGATATTCTATCAAATGTGGCACAAAACAAGTGGAGCCACCTTACTTTTCCGGATAGAATAAATGAATAGTGCAATTTTGCATGAAACCCTAACTCCCAACTTCTATATATAAGAGTTACATAGTAAACAATTAATCACAAAATCAACACACACGCAAACACATACACACTTGTAATTAAATTACCTATCAATTCCCAAATCCAATGGCATCATCCATGACCATGACCACCTCCTTCTTTGGCAGCGCCGTCGCCGCGAAGCCGGCCACGGCCACCACCCGTCGCAGCTGCCAGCTGGCGGTAAGGGCCTCGATGGACTTGGAGAAGGCGGTGGCGGCAGCTGCAGAGACCACCAACACGAGGCGGGGCCTCGTGCTGGCGGGGATGGCCACAGTAGCTGCGTCGTCCGTCGCGAAAGCCGCAGTGGCCGACGTTGATAACTTGTATGCCCCTAAGAGTTCATAATAAATATTGAAATTGTTTATACTGTTCCCTGCGTCCCACAAAATTTGTCATGTTTTGACCCAAAAGTTAAAAAAGTGAGTGGAATTAATATGGGGTCTGCTACTATAAAATGATAAAACTAAAATGTGACGGACATTGTGGGACGCATGGAATACTATTTTTATCCATCTTTACTAATGTTAAAAATATTCCGTACTTTTTAATTTGGCGATGGGCAGGTTAGGTGGGTGGACGCCGCTCCCCAATCCACGTGCACCGGAGATTGTTAACATCGCGAGATTCGCAGTGTCGGAACACAACAAACAGGCAAACACGTCCTTGGTTTTGGATTCGGTGTTGAAGGGCTATACGCAGGTGGTCAATGGTTTGAATTACAGGCTGATTCTCTCCGCGACGGATGAACGCCCCAAACCCAACAACTACGAGGCCATCGTTTACTCCAAGGACGCGTCCCTTCAGCTCACTTCCTTCAACCCACTTCTTCAATAGCCAGACTGTGTGAAAAAACTATCTCCAGTGTTTATTTACCACTTTTCCTTGCCTCTATATATGGCCTTTTATTGTAATAATATGGAGATAGTAAATATTTTAACAGTATAATTAATAAATGATATTTCCCTCTTTCTCTTCTCACCGTTTCTCGGCATTTTACTTCTCCAATTTTCACACAGTGTTGGGATATGATGCGCCTCGAGAGAACCTAGGGTTTTGAAAGTCTGTGAAATGAGAAGAAGGAGATAATCATGATGAGAAATAACTATACTCCCTCTGTACATCCTGGAATACGAATCTCCTTTTGACCGATGCGGAATTTGAGAAATGTAAAAGAAAGTGAGTTGAAAAAACAAATGAAATATGGGTCCCACTATGTGTATTAGTTTTATAATAAAATGTGGGTGTAATGAGTTATTATAAATTTGGAATGTAAGTCTTACTTACCATTTATAGTAAAAGGGAGACAAGCCAAAATGACAAAAAATGAATCTTATTGTGCGACAGAAGAAGTACTTTATTTCTCAATGGCTTAAAGATTATGGTAATCTAGGATTTATGGAGTCATGTTCAGAGTGTGTAAATACGACTTGGGAAAAAACAGACAAAGAAAACATAAACATGGAATTAAACTTAATCTAGACTGGATAATGAATATTGCAGATAGTGCAAGATTCGATCTTATCGTCCTACTTAGTTACGTAATCTTCGTAATTACAACACTTTGGCCGGCATGCATTAGCTTTGTATAATGATCATCTTTTAAAAATTGTTTGAGCAGAAGAGTGTTGAAGAAGATGATGCAACCTTTTTTAATAACATTTGCATGCAATAGTATATTATTTCACACAATTATCTTCAAATTAAAAGAAATATGACTAGAAGGATAATACAATAAAAATATTATAGAGAATGTATGATGTATAAATCGTAGTATTTTTTTTATAAAACATAGTACGAAAATTGAGTGGAGACAATCTATAATTTATAAAGAATTATGACAAAATTGAGTGGAGACAATTTCCCCACACAGATAACTGCTCCTACGAGTACGTGAGAATGTGGACACATTTACAAACAAGGTGCATTAATCACAACAAAAAACGTGGTACAAAAAGTGTATATCCATACAAAAATTGAGTAGAGACAATTTCACAAAAAATCAAATAAGCCCCCCACACCATAATAAATGAGGAACACTTACAATTTAGGTATACCACCACACGTGGCACAAACCAACTGGCTTATCCGGATTGAGTTTAAACGGATCATATTTGCATCCTAATCACAACTTCTGTATTTTTAAATAATTAGTTAATACAGGGCCGCTTACCAATATAACACAAACAATGAATCACATTTTCATGTGATAGTATTTTATTTCACATAATTAACTTTAAATCAAATGTTCCCTCTATTTGAGTTGTTTTGTTGTAGTTGAGTCAATTCTGGAAAAATTCAATACATTTAAACACGTTTAATTACCACTTTTTTTTTTTTACCTCTGTATAAGGCCTTTTTATATTAATTTGGATGTACAATAAATGATATTCCCCGACTCTCTTCATACGACTCGAGAAGGATTAACATTCGAAGAAAACCCAAGAAGTTAAACATGAAAGTAAACCTAATACAAACTCGATAATAAATCTCGAGAATAGAGCAAGATTCGATCTTATCTTCCTAATTGGTCACACTGTCTTTTCATCTTGCAGGCTTTGGGCTCATGGATTTCAATTTCATTGCTCTCACTCGATTGGGCCTGCATATTGGGCTTGGTGGCAAAATTCAATCTCGTTTACCTTATTCTCTCTCTTACTTTATATTTTTCTTCAATTATCTCTTTACTTATCTATTTTATTTCCTCTTTCATTTTATTTTCACTCGAATCAACCCACTAAGCATTTATTCCTTATTGTTCGTACTCAAAAGATATATGGCCAGAAGGAGAACACAATAAAAATATCAAAGAAAATGTATAATTTATATATCAGAGTACTTCTTTTATAAAATATATCAAAATTGAGTGGAGTCAATTTCCCCACACAGATAAATCACTCCTAGTGAGTACGTGAGAATGTAGACACATTTTCAAAAAAGGTGCATTTATCACAACAAAAAACGTTTTACAAGAAGTGTATATCCATAAAAAATTGAGTAGAGACAATTTCACAAAAAAAAAACAATCAAATTTTAAGCCACACCATAATAAAATGAGGAACAATTATTTAATCCAATTTAGGTTTACCATCACACGTGGCAAAAACCAACTAGAGCCACCTCACTGTTCCGGATTGAATATAAAAGGATCACATTTGCTTGAAACCCCATCACCCAACTTCTATATCAACATGAATAGTTAAAAAAAAAGTGTATGTTTAAATCGAAGGATATAATAATCCTAACAAATTAGAGTCATTTAACATCATTTTATATTATATTTCACGAACTTTTATCTTTCACTTTTCTTAACAAAGTTTAATAATTTTAAGTACCTGCACCAGTAAAAATAGGATAATTAATAAGAACCAGATGAAATATCTCTTACTTATCCATTTCATTCCCTATAATTCATTCTATTTTCACCCCAATAAACCCACTAAACATTTCTTCCTAAATAAGACTTCTTTTATGTAAACTTTAAAAAATGAGTGGAGTCAAACGTAAGAATGTAGAAAGCGGGTGTACATGCCAATCATGTATCAATCACAACAAAAAACGTGCTACAAAAGGTGTATATCCTTACAAAAAATAGAGTAGAAGACAATTTCATAAAAAAAAAATCCCACCATAACAAATGAGGAAAACCAACCACTTATCCAACTTAGATATTCTATCACACGTGGCACAAAACAAGTGGAGCCACCTCACATTTCCGGATAGAATAAACGAATCACATTTTGAATGAAACCCTAGCTCCCAACTTCTATATATAAGAGTTACATATTAAACATTTAACCACATAAACACATACACACTTCTAAATAAATTACCTATCAAATAATCCCAATGGCAGCATCCATGACCATGACCACCTCCTTCTTTGGTGGTGCCGTCGCCACCAAGCCCGTCACAGCCACCACCCCTCACAGCCAGCTGGCGGTGAGGGCCTCGATGGACTTGGAGAAGGCGGTGGCGGCAGAGACCACCAACACGAGGCGGGGCCTCGTGTTGGCTGGCATGGCCGCAGTAGCAGCATCGTCCGTCACAAAAGCCGCTATGGCCGCCGACCTGCAGTATGGTTCATTATAAATATTGAATTGTTTATTTGTATCCATCTAAACTAATCTTAAAAATACACTCCACTTTTTAATTTGGCGATGAGTAGGAAAGGCGGCGGGTGGACGCCGGCCAAGGATCCAAGCGCACCGGAGTATTTTCAACTGGCGACATTCGCGGTGTCAGAAGCAAACAAACGGATTAATGAGGCCTTGACTCTGGAGTCTGTGTCAAGGGCTGAGACGCAAGTGGTGGCTGGTGTGAATTACAGGCTGATTCTCTCCGCGAGGGATCAACGCCCCGTCACCAACAACTACGAGGCCATTGTTTTCTCTCAGGCCGCGCCGACATCCCTTCAGCTCACTTCCTTCAACCCACTTCTTAAGTAGATTTCCCTCATAAGGTGCCGGCAGAGTCCTAAAATGCAACAGAATGCTCAAGTTTATCAATATTAAGAGTGTGAAAAAACTATCTCCAGTGTTTAGCACTTCAACCCACTTCTTAAATGAGGCCTTTTATTGTAATACAATTATTCCCACAATATAATCAATAAATGATATTCCCCTCTTTTCTCTCATTTCCTTGTTCGGCCGTTTCTTCACAATCTTCTTCACCGGATTTTCATGAAGTGTTGGGATATGAGCACTTCGTCAATAAGAAAAATCCGAGATGATAAACATGGAGGGAGTACGTTGTTTCTCAATGATTTAAAGATTATGGAGTTTCTAGGATTTATAGAATCCTGACCCCGACTCTCTTAATACGATTCAGGAAAGTCAGTAAAATAAAAAAATCTGAGATGATAAACATGAAATTATAACTAATATAGACTTGATAATAAATCTTGCGAATAGAGCCTGCGTAGCTAGGCTTGGTGGCAAAATTCAATCTAGTTTACTTTATTCTTTCTTACTTCACATTTTATTCAATCACCTCCTACTTTATTAGTACTCCCTCCGTCCATCACAAGTGATGAATTTCTTTTGGGCACGAGATTTAAGAAAATGATATATATTGAGTTAAAGTGAAGAGAATAAAGTCTGAGAGAAGAAAAAGTAAAAGAGATAATGAGATAATAAAGTAAGAAAGAGAGAATAAAGTAAGAGAGGATTAAAGTTTTTTTTTTTTTTTTTAAAAAGAAAATTGATCACTTATAGTGGGACAATCCAAAATGAAAAGTTAATCACTTGTGGTGGGACGAGGGAGTATCTTTTTGTACTTATCTATTTCATTCCCTTTTACATTCTAGGTTCACTCCAATTAACCCACTAAACATGTACTACTATTACTTAATCTTCAGGCTCAAAACAAATATGGGCAGAAGAGAATACAATCAAAATATCATAGACAATCAATCTATAATTGATTAATCAGTAGAGACAATTTAATTCCCCACACCACATATATAAACCTCTCCTAGTTAATACGTGAAAATGTATTGAAAGCGAGTGTCTATGCTGCCTCGAACACTCGTATTATTTTACAAAATAAAACGTGTTACAAAAGGTGTATATCCATACAAAAAATTGAGTAGAGACAATTTCACAAAAAAAAATCAAATAAGCCTCACAATAACATTTGAGGAACAATTAATTAATCCAATTTAGGTATGCATTTAATTTCGTTTACTATATTCCTTTTCTTATTACCTCATACTTATAATATTTCATTCCCTATTCGATTCTTATATCTCACTCCAATTAACCAACTAAACGTTTTAAAATAAAATAATATAAAAAAATTGAGTAGAGACAAACGTGCGAATGTAGAAAGAAAAATTAAGAAAGAGAAATGAAGAAATAAGATTTATAAAGAAGAAGAAATATGGAGGAAAAAAGAATTCGTAGACATCATAGAAGACATAGGAATATGAGTGTGGAAAAGGTAGAAGAAATAAGACTTTATAAATAAGAAGAAAATAAAAGTTAGGAAAGAGAAATGAAGATCAAAGAAGAAGAAAGATATGGAGGAGAAAGAAGAAAAAAAAATAAGCCTTAAATAATGAAGAAGAGACGAGAAAGAACAAAGGAAATAGAGGAAGTAGGAATTTGAAATAACATACACGTATTTCAATGTCAGTAAATGGCGCCTACTTTTAGAGAGTAATGTATAAAAATGCCCTTTAGGCCTTTTGGGGGTGTTTTTGTCTGAAAAATTGGTCAAAAGTGAAAAAGCACCTGAAACGAGCAACTAGCATAGTCTGGGTACCGCAGATGATATTTTGCAAGTATAGGTAACGAAAATGTTCGTCGCTGAGAGTATAGAACCTAAAAATGTAATTCCCTCTTTATAAAATATACCAAAATTGAGTAGAGTCAATTTCCCCACACAGATAAACCACTGAGTACGCGAGAATGTAGACACATTTTTAAAAAAGGTGCATTCATCACAGCAAAACAACGTTTTACAAAAATTGTATATCCATACAAAAATCGAGTAGTGACAATTTCATGATAAAACAAAAATAGGCCCCACCATAATAAATGAGGAACAATAAATCGTTAATAAAAAGTGTATTTTAAATCGAAGGGTATAATAGTCCTAACAAATTTTTAGTCATTTAGTATCACTTTATATAAAATTAATAAACTCTCTCCGTCCCTGAAAGTTTGTCCCATTTTTTCTATTTTCGTCCGTCCCACAAAAATAGGTCCCACTAACTCATTCATCGTCACATTTTCTTATAAAACTAATATATAAAAGTATGACTCACTTTTTACTAACTTTTTCAACTCAATTTTTATTAAATTTCTTAAAACTCGTGCCGGATCAAAGTGGGACAATATTTGAAGGATGGATGGATTATAAAACTAGGAAGTATATATCACAAACTTTAATCTTACACTTTTCTTAACAAAGTTAAATAATTTTAAGAACATGCACCAGTAAAAATAGGACAATTAATTGGAACCAGATGAAATATCTCTTACTTATTTATTTCATTCTCTATAGTTCATTCTATTTTCACTCCAATATTGTGACACATTTTTCTGTTTGAATGTCCTACTCTAAAATATTACTCCGTATGGTTTATAATTATAATAATTCTGTTTGAAACTATAAAATTTTATATCTAGTAACATACATTAATAGTGTGTAGTACTATATATTTACAATTTTACATATTATATTGGGATGCATTGGTTCATGAGTACGAAATTTAGATCGTATGTGCTTAAATTTCATCGAACCACTAGCTAAACATTCATTCCTAATTTTCGTACAAAAATGAAATATGGGCAGAAGAGAATACACTAAAAATTATCGTAGACAATCTATAAATATACAGAAATTGAGTGGAGAAAACCGTCAGAGCTGCCTCGAACACTAATGTATCAATCACAACTAAAAACGTGCTAAAAAACATTACAAAAATATAGAAGACAATTTCACAAAAAAATTCACAAATGAGGAAAACCAATTATTATTAATCCAACCTAGATTCTTGTCACACGTGGCACAGAACAATTGGAGCAACCTAACTTTTCTGGATAGAATAAACGGAGGGAGAGTATTATTTCACAAAATTATCTTAAATTAAATGTTCCCTCTGCCCCATTACAGTTTAAACTTTATATTGCAGTTGAATCAATTATGGCAAAATCCAAAACATATAATTTCATTTACTTTATTCTTTCTTTTATGTTACAGTTTCGTCAATAATTTCGACTTTACTATTCTATTTCATTTCCTCTTTAATTTTATTTTGACTCCAATATAATCAACCCACTAAACATTTATTCCTTGATTTTCATACTAAAAATAAATATAGGCATACTATAAAAAAATATTAGAGACAGCCTATAATTCTTAAATAAGACTTCTTTTATATAAACAGAAATGAGTAGGTGAGAATGTACAGTAAGTACATGTGCATGGTGCCTCAAACACTCATGTCTTAATCACAAACAAAAAACGTTTTACAAAAGGTGTACGTCCTTACAAAAATAGAGTAGCAGACAATTTCACAAAAATATCCCACCATATCAAATTAGGAAAATTAATCATTAATCCAACTTAAATATTCTATCACACGTGGCACAAAACAAGTGGAGCCACCTCACATTTCCGAATAGAATAAATGAATCACATTTTGCATGAAACCCCAGCTCCCAACTCCTATATATAAGAGTAATATATTAAACAGTTAATCACAAAATCAACACACACAAACACACACACACTTCTAATTAAATTACCTATCAAATATTCCCAATGGCATCATCCATGACCATGACCACTTCCTTCTTTGGTGGCGCCGTCGCCACCAAGCCAGCCACCGCCACCACCCGTCCCAGCCAACTGGTGGTGAGGGCCTCGATGGACTTGGAGAAGATGGTGGCGGCAGCTGCAGAGACAACCAACACGAGGCGAGGCCTCGTGTTGGCAGGGATGGCCGCAGTAGCAGCATCATCCGTCGCAAAATCCGCGACAGCGTACGGTTCATTATAAATATCAAATTTTTATTCTATTATTGTTTATATCAATCTAAACTAATCTTAAAAATGTACTACACTTTTTTTAGGATTCCCGGCGGGTATACACCGGTCCCCGATCCAAAAGCACAGGAGTATGTTATACTGGCGACATTTGCGGTGTCGGAATACAACAAACAGAATAATAAGTCCTGGATTTTGGACTCTGTGAAAAGTGTTGAGACGCAGGTGGTGGAAGGTACGAATTACCAGCTGGTGTTGTCTACGAGGGATGAACCCGGCAATCGCGACAACTTCGCGGCCATTGTTTACTCCAAGCTCGCACCGACATCCCTCCAGCTCACTTCCTTCAAGCGACTTTATCTATAGATTTCCTTCGTAAGGTGCCAGTGGAGTCCTAAACGCAGCAACAAAATGCTCAAGTCCTGTATCAGTTATTAAAGTGTGCGAAAAAACTTTCTCCACTCTTTAGCACTTTTCCCAACCTCTATACAAGGCCTTTTATTGTAATTTGGAGATTGTACTTTTTTCACAATATAATCAATAAATCTTATTGCTCTCTTTTCTCTTCTTACCTTTTTCCGGTCGTCTCTTCACAATTTTGAAAGTTTGTGAAATGAGAAGAACGAGAGGATCATGAATGAGAAAAAATTATACTCCCTCCGTCCTGGCATGCATTAGCTTTGTATGATGACCATCCAGCCCAACCACATGCCTGCCGACCAAGCCCAACTAGCGGTGCATACTCTGCCCAAGAGGAAGATTTCGAGACCCACAAGATACAGATTTCAGCTCTAGTGTTTGTAAATCTCTTTTATATTTTTATCTTATCTGTTAGGTTTGCTTTTATAAATTCCCAATGGCATCATCCATGACCATGACCGCCCCATTCTTTAGCGGCGCCGTCACCATAAATCCGGCCACAGCCACCACCCGTCCCAGCAGCCAGCTGGCGGTGAGGGCCTCGATGGACTTGGAGAAGGTGGTGGCGGCAGCCACAGAAACTACCAAAACGAGACGAGGCCTCGTGTTGGCAGGCATGGCCGTAGTAGCAGCATCATCCGTTGCAAAAGCTGCGACGGCTGAACCGTACATTTCATTATAAATATTCAATTGTTTATACTAGCAGTACTCCCTCTGTCCCAAGTTACTTTAGTCATTTCCCTTTTTGGCTAAAAACAAAACATTTAGTCACATTTACTTTATTCTTTTTTTTACTTTACTACCTCTTCTGATCTCTCTTACTCCCTCCGTCCTCCATTAGGAGTCACACTTTGACCGGGCACGAGTTTTAAGAAATATAGAGAAAAGTTGGTTGAAAAAGTTAGTGGAATGTGAGACCCATTTTTTTATATTGGTTTTATAATAAAATGTGAGTGAATTGAGTTAGTGGAATGTGGAACCTACTTACTATTTATGGTAAAAATGAAGCGTGACTTTTAATTGGGGACGGACTGAAATGGAAAAGTGTGACTCTTAATCGGGGACGGAGGGAGTACTTTATTTAACTGACTAAACACAATTTTCTTAAATCTCATGCTGAAAAGAAACACCTTATGGGACGGAGGGAGTATTATTTGTATCCATCTAAACTAATCTTAAGAATAATTTGGTGATGAGTAGGAAAGTAGGCGGGTATACGCCGGTGAAGGATCCGAGTGCACAGGAGTACTTTCAACTGGCCACATTCGCAGTGTCGGAGTACAACAAACAGAATAAGGCTTCCTTAACTTTGGTGTCTGTGTTAAGGGTTGATATGCAGGTGGTGCCCGGTGTGAATTACAAGCTGTTTATCAACGCGAAAGATGAACGCCCATATATCACCAACAGATTTGAGGCCGTTGTTTACTCCCAGGCCGCGCCTACATCCCTCCAGCTCACTTCCTCACTTCCTTCGAGCCACTCCTTCAATAGATTTCGCTAAAAGCAAAGCAACTAAATGCTCAAGTGTATTAGTTATTAAAGTGTGTGAAAATGAAAAAAACTATCTCCAGTGTTTAGCACTTTAACTAGCCTCTGAATAAGGCATTTTACTACTCCAATTTTCACAAAGTGTCGGAATATGACATGCCTCGAGTTAGCCCTCGAGAGATCTAGCACCTTCGTGAATTCTAGGATTTATAGAATCCTGACCCCGAACTCTCTTTATACGACTCGGGAAGGAACAATCAAAGAATACCCAAGAAGTTAAACACGAAAGTAGACCTAACACAGACTCACTCAAATAATAAATCTCGGGAATAGAGCAAGATTCAATCTTATGTTCCTAGTTGGTCACACAGTCTTTTCATCTTGCCGGTCTCATGATCGCAGGCTTTGGGCTCATTGCTCTCACTCGATTGGGCCTGCATAGATAGGCTTGGTGGCAAATTCAATCTCGATTACCTTATACTCTATCTCTTACTTTATATTTTCTTCAATTATTTCATACTATTTTTTTCTTCTCTTTACTTATCTATTTTATTCCCTCTTTCATTCTATATTCACTTTAATCAACCCACTAATTAAACGTTTATTCCTTAATCTTCGTACTCAAAAATATATGGCCAGATGGAGAATACAATAAAAATATCAATAAAAATATCATAGAAAATGTATAATTTATAAATCATAGTACTTCTTTTATAAAATATACTCCCTCCATCCCCCAAATTTTGTCACCATTTGACCCGGCACGGGTTTTAAGAAATGTAATAGTATGTGAGTTGAAAAAGTTAGTGGAATGTGAGACCCATTTTTTTATATTGGTTTTATAATAAAATGTTAGTGAATTGAGTTAGTGGAATGTGGGACCTACTTACTATTTATGGTAAAAATGAAGTGTGACTCTTAATTGAGGACGGACCGAAATGGAAAAGTGTGACTCTTAATGGGGGACGGAGGGAGTATTAGTTTTAAAATAAAATGTGAATGAGAATGAGTTAGTGGAATGTAGGGTCCATGGTAAAAGTGAAAGGTGACAAATTTTTAGGGACGGACGAAAAAGGAAATAAGTGACAAATTTTCAGGGACGGAGAGAGTAATACAAAAAATTGACGGAGAGAGTAATACAAAAAATTGAGTGGAGTCAATTTCCCCACACAGATAAATCATGAGTACGTGAGAATGTAGACACATTTTCAAAGAAGGTGCATTAGTCACAAAAAAAAAAAACGTTTTACAAAAAGTGTAACCATACAAAAATTGAGTATTGACAATTTCACGAAAAAAACAAATAGGCGCCCCACCATAATAAATGAGAAACAATAAATAGTTAATAAAAAAGTGTATTTTAAATAGAAGGGTATTATAGTCCTAACAAATTTATAGTCATTTACCATTACTTTATATAATATTAATATAAAAATAGTAACAATATTTGACGAACTTTTATCTTTCACTTTACTTAACAAAGTTAAGTAATTTTAAGAACCTGCACCAGTAAAAATAGGGTAATTAATAGGAACCAGATGAAATATATCTTACGTATCTATTTCATTCCCTATAATTCATTACATTTTCAGTCTAATCAACCCACGAAACATTTATTCCTAATTTTCGTACTAAAATGAAATATGGGCAGAAGGAGAATACACCAAAAATATCATAGACAATCCAACCAAATGTTAATTCCAACTGAAACCGAGACACATACAAAAATTTAGTAGAGACAATTTCACAAAACCATACCAAATGAGGAACACCAATTATTTAATCCAATTAGGCTCACGTGGCAAAAAACAATTGGTGCCACCTCACTTGTCCGGATAGAATAAATGGAGGTAGTATATCATTACACACATTTATCTTAAAGTAGATGTTTCCTCTGTCCCATTACAAATTTACAATTGTGTGTTGTTAAATCGATTCAGTCAAAATTCAATACATATAATCTCATTTACTATCTCTCTTTTACTTTACCATTCCGTCAATCGTCTCCTACAGACCTACTTTATTACTATATCTCAACCTATTAAAATATTCATTCCTTAATTTTGAACCTAAAAAGAAATATGGGAAGAAGGAGAAATACAATAAAAATATCATAGAAAATCTATAATTTGTAAATAAGACTTCTTTTATATAAACATACAGAAATTGAATGGATAAAACTATCAGAGCAGCCTCGAACACTCATTTATCAATCGCAACAAAAAACGTGCTACAAAAGGCATATATTATCATAACAAAAATAGAGTAGAAGACAATTTACCAAAATAATTCCCAGCATAACAATTTAGGAAAACCAACCATTAATCCAACTTAGATATTCTATCAAATGTGGCACAAAACAAGTGGAGACACCTCACTTTTCCGGATAAAATAAACGATAGCAAAATTTTGCATGAAACCCTAGCTCCCAACTTCTATATATAACAGTTAAATAGTAAACAGTTAATCACAAAATTAACACACAAACACACACTTTTAATTAAATTACCTATCATCAATTCCCAATGGCATCATCCATGACCATGACCACCTCCTTCTTTGGTGGCGCCGTCGCCACCAAGCCGGCCACCGCCACCACCCATTGCAGCAACCAGCTGGCGGTGAGGGCCTCGATGGACCCGGAGAAGGTGTTGACGGAGAGCAGCAACACGAGACGGGGCCTCGTGTTGGCGGGGATGGCCGCAGCAGCCGCGTCGTCCGTCGCAAAAGTCGCAATGGCTGACACTAACATAGTGTATGCCCCTATTTGTGTCACAGTATTTGAGAAATTGTTTGACTTTGTGTGAGGAAAAAGTTAGTTAATTAAAAATAGTAAAAATAAAAATAGATAATTTATTAGGTACTGTCCAAATAAGGAAATATTGAATTGTGGGATACTATTATTTTTATTCATGAACTAATCTTTCTTATTTGGTGATGGGAAGTCTCCCCCCTGACTACGAGCCGACCGACCCGGGAGCACCGGATGTTTTAATAATCGCACAAGTCGCGGTGTCGGAATACAACAAACAGAAGAAGACGTCCTTGACTCTGGTGTCTGTGTTAAAGGCTGAGAAGCAAGTGTTCGCTGGTGTTAGTTACAGGCTTGTTATCTCCGCCAGGGAGAAAACCTTCGACAAGCCCAACAACTACCTCACCGTTGTTTACGCCCAGGCCGCGCCTACATCCGTACAGCTCGTTTCCTTCGACCCACTTCTTCTCTAGCTTTTCCACATAAGTTGCTAGCAGAGTCTTCCTAGCCTCTGTATAAGGCCTTTTATTGTAATTTGGAGTGTAATTGTTTTCACAATATAGATAATCCTTCGTTCACTGTTTAAAGAGCCATTTTGACTTGAAATGAATTTTAAAAAAATGTTTCACTTTGTGAAGAAAAGTGAGAATAAAGTTAGTGGAATTTGGGACCCACTTTCAGTATTAGTTTTATAATGAACTGTGAGTGAAAAAAAAAGTAGTGGGATGAAGGGAGTACCGAAATTGAGTCGGTAAGCGAGTCAAAAAAACGTGTTACAAAATTGAGTAGAGACAATTTCACAAAAAAATCAAATAAGCCCCACAATAACATGTGAGGAACAATTAATTAATCCAACTGGAGCCACCTCACTTATTCGGATTGAATATAAACGGATCACATTTGCATGAAACCCCAATTAATCAAAAAATAAAAACACCCTTCTACAATACCTATCAATTCCCAATGGCATCAACATTCATCCATGACCACAATCACCTCCTTCTTTTGTGACCCATGATCTCATTATCAGTGATGGATTCATGATTTTGATATAAGGCCCCTTACCAATATAACACAAACAATTAATCACATTTTCATGTAATAGTATTTTATTTCACACAATTATTTTTAAATTAAATGTTCCCTCTGTTTGAATTGTTTCATTGCATTTGAGTCAAATCTAGCAAAATTCAATACATTTAAACATTGCACTCGCTCGATTGGGCCTGCGTAACTGGCCCTGGTGGCAAAATATAATCTCGTTTACATTATATACTCTCTTACTTTACATTTTCCTCAGTTATCTCTTATTTTATTATCTCTTTTATTCCCTCTTTCATTTTATTTTCACTCTAATCAACCCACTAAACATTTATTTCTTATTGTTCATACCCAAAAGATATATGGCCGGAAGGAGAAAAAAATAAAAATATCAAAGAAAATGTATAATTTATATATCATAGTACTTCTTTTATAAAATATAACAAAATTGAGTGGAGTCAATTTCCCCCACAGATAAATCACTCCTAGTAAGTACAAGAGAGAATGTAGACACATTTTCAAAGAAAGTGCATTAATCAAGTAAAAAAAACGTGTTACAAAAAGTGTATATCTATACAAAAATTGAGTAGAGCCCGAAAAAATCAAATAAGACACACCATAATAAATGAGGAACAATTATTTAATCCAATATAGGTTTACCATCACAAGTGGCAAAAACCAACTAGAGCCACCTCACTATTTCCGGATTGAATATAAAAGGATCACATTTGCATGAAACCCCATCACCCAACTTCTATATTAACATAAATAGTTAATAAAAAGTGTATTTTAAATCGAAGGGTATAATAGTCCTAACAAATTTATAGTCATTTTGCATCATTTTATTTATAAAAATAGGAACTATACTTCATGAACATTTATCTTTCACTTTTCTTAATAAAGTTAAATAATTTTAAGAACCTTCACCAGTAAAAATAGGACAATTAATAGGAACCATATGAAATATCTCTTAGTTATCCATTTCATTCCCTATAATTCATTCTATTTTCACTCCAATAAAACCCACTAAACATTTATTCCTTAATTTTCGTACTAAGAAGAAATATGTGCAGAAGAAAGATACTCCTACAATAAAAAAATATTATGGACAATCTGCGATTCCTAAATAAGACTTCTTTTATGTAAACATTAAAAAAATTGAGTGGAGTCAAACGTAAGAATGTAGAAAGCGGGTGTACATGCCAATCATGTATCAATCATAACAAAAAACGTGCTAAAAGGTACTCCCTCCGTCCCGGAGTATTAGACTCACTTCTTTTGGGCACATGATTTAAGGAATTGATATTTAAATAGTTAAAGTGGAGAGAGTAAAGTATGAGAGAGGGAAAAAGTAGGGGAGAGAAGAGAGAAAAAAGTAGGTGGAGAATAAAATAAGATAGATGTTTTTTGCTAAAAAAGAAAATGAGCCTAATATGTTGGGACATCCCAAAAAAGAAAGTTGGTCTAATACCTTGGGACGGAGGGAGTATATATCATAACAAAAATAGAGTAAAAAAATCCCACCATAGCAAATTAGGAAAACCAATCATTAATCCAACTTAGATATTCTATCACACGTGGCACAAAAACAAGTGGAGCCACCTCACATTTCTGGATAGAATAAATGGAATAGTGCAATTTTGTAACACCCCACTTTTTCGAACCCTAATTTTCGAGACATAAATTTTTTGCATTAAATGCTATTAATGCTATGAAGTGCGTGTATTAAATGATGAGTTATTTATTGCACGATTCTTTGTGACCTAATTGCGATATGGAGTTGAATTTGAGTTGAATAGTCAAACTTGTTGATTATATGACATGGCTATTGAATAGTCAATATTGGGAAAAATATGACGTGGCCGTTGAAAGGTCAACGTGTTGTGAAGATGGAGTGGAATTAAAAATGGTGGATTTTGTGACGTAATTATGTGAATATTTTGATGTGGGGCGAATGAAATTGTGGTGAATTATTCTTAAGGGATGAGTGAGATTAAATAGGAGCACCATTATTTAATTGGAATTTTCGACCACTTCTTTTTATGGGAGAGGAATTCTATTTTTCTTGGATTTAATTATTGCTTGGGATAATTATCCAAATTAAATCCAAAGTCCGATTATTCCTTATTTTCTCCATAGAATCTTCGACCCCTATGCTTATTTCAAGGAGATTTTCGAAAATCTCCTAGTTGTAGGAGAAGGAATTATTTTATTATATTATTTGATCCCTTATTTATTCTCTTCCATGAATAAATATAAATATTCTAGCATATCTTATCATATCTAAGGAGATCTTGCCATATCCTATTTTAATTAGGAAATTAATTAAATTCCTTGTGGGAGAGGAATAAAAATCGCCACTTTTCCTATTTAATTGGGGAGATTATTATTTTTATTCTGCTCCGTAATATTTTATTCTACTTCGTGAAATATCCAAATTAAATCATATGCTAATAAATAGCATGAAAATTCGAAACCCCCTTATTTCTCACCAATATTAACGTCAATCTCTCCCACAATATCTTTCCAAATCTTTATTTATTTAATTGTGGGATTATTTCTTGAACTCTATAAATAAGAGACAAAACCTAACCCTAAATCAAAAAAATACCGTCTCTCTCTCTCCCTCACGCTGCTCCCCTCTCTCCCACTCTCTCTCAATTTTTCTTCTACTTTTCTCCAATATTTCTTCATCTTTTGAGAAGAATTGAAGTTGAAACTCAAGAATCTTTGAAGAATCAAGGCTATTACTTTGTTTCTACCGTTCGTTCTATCAAAAAAAGGTATTTTTATATTAATCTTTCTTCATCTAACCGATTAATCGGTGTTCTTGAACCCTCATGCATATAGATTGAGTGAAAGGGGAAACAATTGATGATTATGGGATACATGTGTGTGTGTGGATCGTGTGGGTATGTGTGTGTGTGTGCCTCGGTGTGCGTGCATGTGTGTTGTGTGTGTGCGTGTGATGTGAGGTGTAAAACACTCATGCATAACATGTTTTGATGGTGGATCGGGTGTTGTGGTGTAAATAGAAAGTGATATGATAATCATACCTTAATTTTTGGGGTGATAATATAAAACGAATCGATGGGAAAAAGGGAAACTTTAGGAATATGCATGAATTTGAATAGATGATTGAGACTTACTTGTGTTACGCATAAATTAAAGGTGATAACTCGCGCTCTCGGTGTGATAGCAAGAGGAAGAACATACTTGTGATCTAAGGAATCGAGGTGGGCTTTATTCACTAAACTCTTTTATTACCAAAATATTGATTACGGTGTTATAAGGGTGGATTAAAATGTTATGCCATGCCTGTGATTGTTTTGATTATGTTGTGTGCCTGATGCCTAGTTTGTGAGTCCGCTCCATTAGGCTATAGGGCTATAAAAATGAATTCGGGTCTGAGTAGGGCCGCAAACCCTATCAGGCTAGTGTACACAGTTGGGATCGGGAGCCGTCCTTGCTAGTCGGTCGGTCTCGTGGGCGAATAGTGTGGTCACACTTTCGTCGCACTATGGAATTGTTGGTTGTTGAGAAAATTGGAGGAATTGTTTGACTGGCCAGTCTATGAAATTATTTTGTGATACTCGATGATATTCTTTTATAAATGCAAACTCGAGTTCACTATGGTAAGGATGGCATATCTATTAAAATGTTTTGGCATGAGTTCACTGAGTATGGTTAAAATACTCAGCCCTGCATGTGTTTTCCCTATGTGCAGGTTGAGCAGCGACGAGCGGTTGGCGGTGTTGAGCAAATAAATTGAATGATAATATGATCGTTTTGAAACATTGAGTGGGGTTGTGTCTTCATACACGACTTCACTTTTCTCTTGGTTGCTTTCGCTGAAAACATGAACTTCTTTCCGTTTGTTTGAATTGAACTATTTCATTATTGTTTAGAATATCGAGACATGATGCGTTTTGGTATTCATCAAACCTTTGTCATTTTGAGCATTAATTGTGGTATTCTATCCTTCATTGATTTTCTTGATTAAGCCGTTGACTTATTACTTTAATAGTTCATTAAATACCTTGGTCAAAACCCTTTAAATGAAACCTTAGCCTATGTTCTTGTTGCTTTAAAGTCCGCCTAGGTAGCGATCGCCGTATTTATTATACCCTAAAATGTCGGGCTGTTACAAATTTTGCATGAAACCCTAGCTCCCAACTACTATATATAAGAGTTACATATTAAACAGTTAATCACAAAATCAACACACAAACACACACACTTGTAAAATACTCCCTCCGTTCCATATAATTTGGACACTTTGACCCGACACGGGTTTTAAGAAATCTAATGAAAAGTGAGTTGAAAAAGTTGGTGGGATGTGGGTTCTACTTTTAAAGTATTAATTTTAAATTATTGCCTAGCGGGTTTGAGGTACTTCTACACGCTAGGAGGAAGTCGTTTTATCTTTGGGGGCAATACGCCATTCCGTGAGCACTAGCAGGGGCGTAATTTGTCTTGCGGAAAGAGGGCTTCCCTCGACTCGACTTATAGTTCGGTTTGTTTTATTAATTCTGTTGTAATTTTCATTCCACTTATTGTTATTATCTTCCTTCGATTGTAATAGTTAGAGTACCGCCTGTAACGGCTTGGGAATTTTATCCCATTATTTCTAACAATCGCAAGACAAATTAGTGTACTCTTCTAAGACAAGGTTATACCAATCGAAGTTGGAGGAAACATGAGCTTCAAAGCTGGAATGAAGAAACGAACAGTCGCAATGTCGATGCGCAATGAAGTGTTTAATTCCTTGAGAGATATTCTCTTGAGAATTGTGTTTATCGTTTGTCATTTGACAAGCAAGACCAATTTTGACTTGGTAGTAATAATTGGGATGCATGTGGTGTTGAATATACCAATGCACATATGGTTCAATATAATTGTGTACTTATTGATGGAGACAATATTGTGCAAATTATTTGAACGTGTTGTTATAAACAACAAAGATCACGAGGTGGTCGCAATGGTCTCCGACGTGGACCATGGTAATAATCCAAATGAATGGTTTATTGATACGGGTGCCACATGTCATGTGTGCTCCGAGAGAAGCATTTTTTCTACTTACAGATCTGTTGGGGGTAGAAAAGTACGCATGGGAAACCAAGCCTCTTCTGAGGTAGTTGGTGTGGGTAATGTGTTCCTAAAACTAGGATCTGGAAAGGTTCTTACCCTTAAGGATGTGCTGCATGTCCCAGACATCCGAAATAATTTGGTGTCAGGCTCACTTCTAGTAAATCATGGATTTTCACTAGAATTTGAGTGTGAAAAGGTTATATTGACCAAGAATGGAAAATTCATAGGTGAAGGCCACCTAGTGAATGGGCTTTTTGAGCTGAATGTTACAGTCATTCACCGTGGAAAAGGAAAATGCAATAAGGAAGATGACACATCCTCTTATTTGCTTGAGAGCTCTGATTTATGGCATAATAGATTGGGACATGTAAATCTAAATGCTATAAAAAGATTAGTAAATCTTAATTTACTAAAAGTTGATAAGTTTAACTCACAAGAAAGATGTGAAGTGTGTGTTGAAGCCAAAATGGCTAAGCTGCCGTTCCATTCGGTAGAGCGGAGCACAAAACCTCTTGAGTTGATCCATACAGACGTATGTGATTTGAAATTTGTGCAAACAAGAGGTGGTAAAAAGTATTTCATCACATTTATAGATGATTGCACAAGGTATTGTTACCTTTACTTATTAAGAAGTAAAGATGAGGCAATTGAAGCGTTTAAAGACTTCAAAAATGAAGCCGAAAATCAACTTAATTGTCGAATTAAGTGTGTTCGAAGTGATAGAGGTGGTGAATATGTGGCGCCGTTTGCAGAATTATGTCATGCAAGTGGTATAATTCACCAAACCACGGCTCCATATTCTCCTCAATCGAATGGTGTTGCTGAACGCAAAAATCGAACACTGAAAGAGATGATGAATGCTCTGTTGATTAATTCAGGTTTACCCCAGAACATGTGGGGGGAGGCTGTGTTAACGGAAAATTATATCCTGAATAAGATTCCACTAAAAAATAGGGATGTGACTCCCTATGAGTTGTGGAAAGGCAAGAAACCTTCGTATTCATACCTCAAAGTGTGGGGGTGTTTAGCAAAGGTAGAAGTGCCGCCTCCGAAACAAGTTGCTATTGGCCCTAAAACAGTCGATTGCATCTTTATTGGCCATGCACTTAATAACCTTGCATATCGTTTCCTAGTCCATAAGTCAGTTGTGTCTGGCGTGGCTGAAGGATCAACGATAGAGTCAAGGAATGCTATATTCTTTGAGAATGTTTACCCTTGCAAGAGGTAGGAAGATCTTTCTAGTGAAAGAATGATGGATGAATCCACTAGTTCTAATCCTCCAAAAAGGACGAGGTTAAGTCCCGAGGATGTAGAACCAAGACGTGGTGAAAGAGTTAAAATTGCTAAGACTTTTGGTCCCGACTTCATAACCTTTATGTTGGATGATGAACCAAAGTCGTTGGCGGAAGCGCTGTCTGGCCCAGATGCGCCATTCTGGCAAGAAGCAATCAATAGTGAAATTGAATCAATTATGAGAAATAACACATGGGTATTAGTAGACTTGCCAGAAGGTTGTAAGACCTTAGGGTGCAAGTGGATCCTGAGAAGGAAATATAAAACTGATGGTACTATTGAAAAGTACAAAGCTCGCCTAGTTGTAAAAGGCTTTAAGCAGCAAGAAGGATATAACTTCTTCGACACGTATTCACCCGTTACGAGAATCACTTCCATTCGGGTGCTTCTTGCGATTGCTGCTTTGCACAATCTTGAAATTCACCAAATGGATGTGAAAACTGCATTTCTGAATGGTGAATTGGAGGAAGAAATTTATATGGAGCAACCTGAAGGGTTTGTAGTACCTGGCCAAGAAAGGAAGGTATGCAAACTAGTGAGGTCTCTATATGGATTAAAACAAGCGCCTTTGCAATGGCACTTGAAGTTTGACAATGTGATGTTGTCAAATGGGTTCACCATCAACGAGTGTGATAAGTGTATTTATATTAAGAACACAAATAATGGCTTTGTTATTGTGTGTCTTTATGTGGATGATATGTTGATTATGGGCAGCAATAGTGCCATTATCAACGAGACCAAAAATATGTTGAATAGAAATTTCGACATGAAAGATATGGGTCTAGCTGATGTGATTCTCGGAATCAAGATTAAAAGGAATCCTGAGGGAATAGCTTTGACACAATCTCATTACATTGAGAAAGTGCTTAAAAAGTTTCACTCCTTTGACTGTGAGCTAGCTAAGACTCCATTGGAACCCAACGTGCATTTGAGTAAGCACACGGGTGAGCCTGTAGCTCAAGAAGAATATGCAAGGATCATAGGGAGTTTGATGTTTATCACAAACTGCACCTGACCAGATCTTGCGTGTACGGTGAATAAGCTGAGCCGATTTACGAGCAACCCAAGCAAGGAACATTGGAAAGCTCTGCGTAGGGTTTTGAGATACATGAAGTATACTCTTAACTCTGAGCTGCAATACACAAGATATCCCCAAGTACTTGAAGGGTACTGTGATGCAAATTGAATCTCTGATTCAAAAGACTCATTTTCGACGAGTGGGTATGTGTTCACTGTGGGGGGTGGAGCTGTTTCGTGGAAGTCAACGAAATAGACGTGTATAGCTCGATCCACCATGGAATCTGAGTTTATCGCTTTAGACAAAGCAGGGGAAGAAGCTGAGTGGCTTAGAAACTTCCTAGAAGATATTCCATGTTGGAAGAAGCCAGTGCCGACAGTAGTGATACACTGTGATAGCCAAGCGGCTATAGGGAGAGCACATGGTGGCCTATACAATGGTAAGTCTCGACATAATCGTCGGCGACATAATACCGTGAGGCAGTTGATCACAAGTGGTGTTATCGCAGTTGGCTATGTAAGGTCAGTGGATAACTTAGCGGATCCGTTAACGAAAAGTTTAAACCGTGATCAAATGCATAAATTGCTAAAAGGAATGGGACTGAAAACCACATTTTAAAAGATGATTATAGTGGTAACCCAACCATACGATTGGAGATCCCATGGGCTTGGTTCAATGGGAAAACAAAGCTATATGACTCTAGTTGTAACACTCAGAAGATATTTTATCTTCGCCCATTCTTTTGAAAGCATTGAGTGTTGTAACCTGCATGTGGTAAGAGGCTAAGTTTTGACTTTTAATGATTCTTAGAAGCCTCGAGGAGGTGGGTATTGCAGGATACCTAGAAAAGAATCACCTATGTAAGTGAAGAAGTGTGGGCCGCTTCAACGTGTGAATCACTTATGAATCCAAAGTGGTGTTCCATGGCCAGTAAAGGACACAAACGTGAGAACTGATGAGTTTGTAAATAGTATTGTGTCAATATTATTGTCTCGGTATACACCAAAGAGGAATGGTTCAAGGCATCACGTCCACCAGGCCGCCGGTATGCCCGATAGTGTTGACTATGGAAAGTTCAAAGCCCCAAGCTACTATTCCAAATGCAATATTGTTTCCCGAGGATTGAGCAAAGAGTCTGCATACATGCATTTGTGTCTAGTGTTGGTTTGAGCTTGCAGCGCTCTAACCAATGTGGGGGATTGTAAGAAAAACATGTGGAAATGTGAGAGGTCTAATCCTTTCATTTCCTTAAGACCTTTGGCCTTTCATATGTTGTAACCTCCAATATATTTATGAGGTGCCTTAATGCCAAGACCTCTCGTGTGGCCACTCCTATCCTATAAATAGGTGTGGATTTGAGAGATGAGACGACACCACAACAAAAAACATTCTCTCTTCTCTCAAGTTCTCTACACCATAGTGTGCATCATAGGAGCATTGTATAGCTCGATCCTCGGAACTCCATCAAGTTCGCCGGTGCCTAGCGGGTTTGAGGTGCTTCTACACGCTAGGAGGAAGTCGTTTTATCTTTGGGGGCAATACGCCATTCCGTGAGCACTAGCCGGGGCGTAATTTGTCTTGCGAAAAGAGGGCTTCCCTCGACTCGACTTATAGTTCGGTTTGTTTTATTAATTCTGTTGTAATTTTCATTCCACTTATTGTTATTATCTTCCTTCGATTGTAATAGTTAGAGTACCGCCTGTAACGGCTTGGGAATTTTATCCCATTATTTCTAACACTTCTAATCTAATCTTAAAACTATACTCCACTTATTTTAGGATTCCTGGCGGGTATACGCTGGTCCCCGATCCAAAGGCACATGAGTATATTATACTGGCGACATTCGCGGTGTCGGAATACAACATAACAGAATAAGGCATCCTTGACTTTGGAGTCAGTGATAAAGGTTGAGACGCAGGTGGTGGCCGGTGTGAATTACAAGCTGGTGCTCACCGCGAGGGACGAACGCCCCGTCACCAACAAATACGAGGCCATTGTTTTCTCCGAGGCTGCTACACTCCTAAAGCTCACTTCTTTCGACCCACTTCTAAAATAGCTTTTCCGATCGCAACAAAATTATCTCCACTCTTTGTTTAGCCTCTATAAGGCCTTTTATTTCCTAGCCTGAATAAAGGCTTTTATTGTAATTTGGAGATACCTTTTCACAATATTAATCGTCAATAAATCACATTCCCCTTTTTTCTTCACAATCTTCTTCATCTTCTTTAGTATAATTAAGTTACTAATTACTAGTATTATAGTACATAGCCAGTAATATAATAATGAAGTTATGACATCATAATTAGAACAAGTGGAAAAATCAAGCAAGCAAAACTGAAGTTATTTAATTAAAATAAATTATTATATCAATAAGTATGCTTTAAATAAATTAGTCTATTTTTTAATATGTATTTTGTAGTTGAAGTTTAAGATTTAGCTTTTATCGATTTTAGATGCTTTCTGTAATTATTTTTTTGTACACTATAGTTAGGTATATATACTAATTTTTATTGAACATGTAGTTATTTATATTCACTGTCTAACTTTTTTTTAAAAATTTCTTAAAATTGTAATTTGCCAATCTATATTGTTTTGGCCTATAGATAAATTTGATAGTCACAATTCTTTTTTAAATGAAAGTAGAATATTTATTCAAAATTAATCAATGTCTTTTATCTTTATAAGTGCTCAGCTATGAGTGTTACCTTTTAATTTAATAGAATTATTAAGACCTGAAAATAGCTAATAGTGATAGGTTTTATGAATGTTTTTGTTCAATTCATAGTGAAAAGAATATATAAACAAAGAAAACAGAAAATTATTTTAATTAACAAAATGAAAATAAAATGAAATAAAAAAGGTCAAAAAGATCCAACGTATCATATATACACGTATCTCATGCTCAGCTCCTACACTAAATAGACGCTAATGCACCACAAAACTCGCACACACGAATTACATATCTTATTATTGGTTATGATAATTCTGTTTGATATTAAAATATTACTATAATGCATAATATCACAACTTTGTATTATTAATTACTACTATTATATAAAATTATAAAATTATGTTGTGATTTAATAATAAAAATAACTATATATTTGAACTATATTATAATATCATATTTATTAATCTTATACGGAATACAGTTATAATATGTGTAATAAAAATAAATAAAAAATAAAAGAAGCCAAAAGACATTATAGAATACTAGTACCACACAAGTGTGCTATATTTTGATAAAAATATGTATTTCAAATAGAAGGGCTAACATATTTTGATGCTTTTAAGGTGCATTAATTTTTATGAAATAGCATTAAATATAGGCAAAAGGAAAATAATAAAAATATCATAGACAATCTATAATTCATAAATAAGACTTCTTTTCATAAACATATGAAAATTGAATGGAGACAATTTCCCACACGGTTAAAGCTCTCCTAGTTAGTACGTGAGAATATAGAAAGCGAGTGTGCATACTCCCTCGAACACTCATGTAATCATGTATTAATCACAACGAAAAAAACGTGCTACAAAAGGTGTATATAGAAGATAATTCCAAAAAAAAATAAAATAAAATAAAATAAAAAAATAAAAACTCCTACCATAACAATTGAGGAAAACCATTTATTAATCCAATTTAGATATTCTATTACACACAAGACAACTGGATCCACCACACTTTTTCGGATAGAATAAGGATCACCTTTGCATGAAACCCTAGTACCCTAACTTTTATATCTAGCAAAAAATATCATGGTCCATAGAAAATGTATAATTCACAAATCATACTCCACTTCTCTTATAAAACATATACTCCATTAAAGATGATTTGTTTTTCTTTTTGGTTTGTCTCAACCAAAATGATCCATTGCTAAAAATGGCAAAAGTGTTATCTCTACTTTATTCCCCGCCTCTTACTCTATTTTCTCCACTTAACATACAAAATAAAGTTGCATAAAATCTCGTACTGCCCAAAGAAGGAGTCTCTTACTTTATTTTTTCCACTTAAAACACAAAGTAAAATTGCATAAAATCTGGTGCCGCTAAAGGATAATGGAGGAAATACTAAAATTGAGTGGAGACAAATTCCCCACGCATATAAATCCCTCCTTACGTGAGAATGTAGACACCTTTCTTGCAAAGGTGCATTAATCACAACGAAAAACGTGTTACAAAAAGTGTAACGCGTTTATATCCATACAAAAATTGATTAGAGACAATTTCAAAAATAAATCAAATAAGCTCCGCCATAATAAATGAGGAACAATTATTAAATCCAATTTAGGTATAAACGGATAACATTTGCCCGAACCACAATCCCCAACTTCACACGTTGCACAAAACAAGTGGATCCACCACACTTTTTCGGATCAGTAAATGAATCATAGTATTTTGCATGAAACCCTAGCTCCCAACTTCTATATATAAGAATTAAAAAGTGTCTTTTAGATATAAGGGTATAATAGTCCGATCCTAACAAATTTGATGCTTTTAAGGTGCATCAATTTTTTAAATTAGCATTAATTACATTAATGTACAATGATCATATTATAGTCATTTAGCATCATTTTATATTAAATTAATATATAAAAATAAGAATTGGTAAATTTCACAAGCTTTATTTTTAATTTTTCTTAATAAAGTTAAATAATCTCTAAATATATGCACTAATAAAAATAGGACAATTAATAGGAACCGGATTAAATATCTCTTACTTATCTATTTCATTCCCTATAATTCATTCTATTTTCACTCCAATCAACAAATTATTCCTTAATTTTCATACTAAAAAGAAATATGGGCATAAGCAAAATACTATAAAAATATCATGGAAAATCTATAATTCTTAAATACGACTTCTTTTATGTAAACACATATACAAAAATTGAGTGTAGACGAACGTAAGAATGTAGAAAGCGAGTCTGCATGATGCTTCGAACCAATGGCGGATCCAGAAAATGTAATTCGTGGGGTCGAATATAATAAAAATTTAATAGTAATAAATATAATATTTTACATAATTATTTAAAAATTATTATATTTTAAATAGTCATATTTCTATTGTGAGCAATAGTTAATTTCATAGAAAATCGTATACAGAAGTGGAGCCAAGAGGAATTCTACTTAGAAGAGGTTAAAATATACATGAGAACAATCAGGGGCGGAGCCACGGTGGGGCCAGGGGGGCCCTTGGGCCCCTCACCCATTTTTAGAATTACTATATATATATATTTGTATGCTGGTTATAACATATCAACATTCTAGTGCAGTTGGTCTAACTTTCGGTCACTTGCTTCCGCGGTGCTGGGTTCGACCCTCTCCAGCACCAGTTTTCATATTTAATTAATATATGCTCCTTCCAACTTTGAATCATCATTTAGTAAGATTTATGCTTGCAGTTCATTTGCTTTTCTTTCTTCTCAAATTAGTATTTTTGTTTACTTTCTCATATTCATTTATACTCATTTTCTTACATTAAAAACTTTTGTTAATTTTTTTTCATCTGTAATTTTGTATAAATCATTTTAAATTGTAATAGTAAGAGATGGTTTTCAAAATTTAAGAGTAGAAAATAATTCTTTTGACTATAAATATTTTTACTATTAATAAAATCAATTTTAATATTATTTCCTTTATTATAAAAAATTTGGAATAATAACTCTTTGATCTAATAAATATATAAAATCATATTTAATTAGTAAAATTGGTATTATACTCTAAAAAAATTCATCATCCATTTTTCACGCTTGGCTTTTTATATTGCTTATGTCCGAGTTGTTTTCGTGTCATTAGCACTGAAAACAATCAACAAATTTTAATGCTCGTATGGGCCCCCCACAGTAAAATTTCTGGCTCCGCCACTGAGAACAATATGAAGAATTGAGAGGTTGCATTTATGAAGAAATTTGAATAAACTTTTGCAAATTTATCGAACAAAATACACTATTTGTGGAAGTATGAGAAAGGAGCATTTGCTCCACATGAAGACCATGTCGTCCTCCACTATCCATATATACAGGGATAAAAACATAAATTTAAATAAGTGGGTGTTAATATTTTAAAAATAATAATCTTTTAAATATTACACTAGGATAGTAATAAAAAATAACTAAATTGTAATAGTACATAACTAAATAACAAAATTGATCATAAAGGATAAAAATTACAAAAGAAACCAAATTTTGAAAATTTAATACTAGTATTTTACTTGAAATCTAGAATATGTTATATCAAATATAGAAAGAAATAAAAAATTAAATCAAAATAAATCTTATTTAAAATAAGGTATTAGATATAAAGTTAAATAAATCTATTTAGTTAGGCGATACCCTACCATGCCTAATTAAAATACTCCATATTAAACCCAAACTCATTTATTATTTTAATTAATTAGATTAATGGGCCGATTGATCTCAAGTGGCTATTAGACCGAATGAAACCCATTCGTATGAGTCCACAAGCAATTAAAACCAAACCCAATCGATCACAATACTATGTCAATATTTTAACCCTAATACACATCCCGCCGCTTTCTTCTTCTCATTTTCTTTCTTTTCTTCTTCCTTCATGCTTATGCCTAGTTGCGGAACCAGAAAATCAAATAAGCCGGTGCTGAAAATAAAATAAAATAAAATTTAAATTAAAAATAAAAATAATGATAATGATAATAAAAATAATTTTCAAATAAATAATATGTAACAGCCCGGATTTCTAGGGTATAATAAATACGGCGACTGTTAACTAGGCGAACTTAAGGCGACAAAAACGTAGACTAGGGTTTCATTTAAAGAGATTTGACCAAGTGTTTAATGAAGATCAAGGCAATAAGTCAACGGCTTTAAATACGAAAAACAAGATTTAATAGCTAACACAAGCTAAGCTCAAAAGTCAAAGGTTTATTGTAGCTCCAACAAAACGCAATAATTCACCATATTCTAATTCGAAGAAATAAGTTCAAACCAACCAAAGATAATAAGTTTCAAAATATTCAGCGGAAGCATTCCAAGAGAAAACGAAGTCATGTATGAGGACACGACTACACTCAAAATCCCAACCATCCATATTATTCGATTCAACTATCTCAACACCACCGACCGCCCATCGCCGCTCAACCTGCACATAGGGAAAACACATGCAAGACTGAGTATTTTAAACATACTCAGTGGACTCATGCCAAAACATTTTATAGTTATGCCACCCTTACCATAGTGAACTCGAGGTTTAGCATTTATTTAAAGAATAGCATCGAGTATCACAAAATATTTCATGGACTGGCTAGTCAAACAATACCTTCCATTTTCTCATCAATCAACAATATCATGGTGCGACGAAGTGTGGCCACACTTTCGCCCACGAGATCGGCCAACTAGCAAGGACGGCTCCCGATCTCCCGTGTACACTAGCCTGATAGGGTTTGCGGCCCTACTCAGACCCGAATTCGTTTATATAGCCCTTTAGCCTAATGGAGCCCACTCGCAAACTAGGCATCAGGCACACACAATATCCAAAAATAATCATAGGCATGGCATAACAGTTTAATCCATCCTTATTGCTCCACTTTCATAAATTTGCAACATAAGAGAGAGTTTAGAATAAAGCCCACCTTGATTTCCTTCGATTTCAAGTACGTACTTCTTCTTGTTATCACACCGAGAATACGAGCTATCACCTTTAGATCATGTATTTCAAATAAGTCTCAATCATGGATCAAAATCATGCATGTGCTCACGTTTCCCTTTTTCCCATCGATTATTTTCAATATTCCCATTCAAAATCAAAATAAGATTATCATATCGTTTTTATTCACACAACAACTCTAGATTTATCATCAAATCGTGTCACGCATGAGTGTTTCCCACACACAACACACGTGTGCACGCATACCGAGGCATGCACACACACACACGGTCACACACACACATACACTGTCACACTCACACACATGCATCCAAATTCATCGATTAATTTCCCCATTCACTCGATCTAAATGCATGTGGACTCAAGAACACTGATTCATCGGTAGAAGAAGAGAAGATCAAAAGTAAAAATACCTTTTCAAGAGAACAATCGGTAGGAAACAAGTAGGATCTTGATTCTTCAACAAATTCTCGAATTGCAGCTTCAATTCTTCTCCAAAAGATGAAGAATTAATGGAGAAAGTAGAAGAAAAATTTGAGAGAGAGTGGGGAGAGAGAGATCGAAACTTTTGGGAGTGGGGGGCGTGATTTTGTGATGTAGGGTTTAGGTCTTCTCTCTTATTTATAGAGTGCAAGATATAATATCTTTAATTAAATAAATTAAAGATTTGAAAGAGATATGGAAGAGAAGTGGCGTTAATTTGGTTGAGAAAAATAGGGGATTTCGAATTTCTAGGTTATTTAATTAGCCTATGATTAAATTTGAATATTTCACGGAGTAGAATAAAATATCACGGAGCAAGAATATAAATAATAATCTTCCTCAATAATAGTGGAAAGTGGCGTGTAGTTTGACTCTTTCAAAAGAGATTTAATTAAAATCCTATTTAAATTAGGATATGGTAAGATCTTCTTAGATTTGGCAAGATATGCTAGGATATTCGAATTTATTTATGGAAGAGAATAAACAAGGGATCAAATAATATAATAAAAATAATCCCTTCTCCCATAATAAGAGATTTTGAAAATCTCCATGAAACACTGATAGGGCCGAAAATTGCTGAGGATTGGTGCCCTTGCACAACGGAAGTCATGCATAAACAAATAAATCATGCATCCAGATCTATTTGACTGATTATGGGATTGATTATCTACATGTTAAACAATCAAAATTGCATACAAGAACGCACATAAATTCATGCTCAAGGAAATTAAACCCTAATTCATGAATTCTACGGATTAGAATTATCGATCTGATTCTCCAAAGAATCGTCGATTGCTTGCGCCTTCTCCACATGAAGATCTTCGTACTCGCCCATGAATCTTCTAATCTGTATCCCGAACTCAGAATCTGACCTTTGGGTGGGCAAAGCTTGTCAAATCGAAAAGGGCTTGACTAGAAAGAAGACAAAATATCAGTTTTCTCAAAAACCGATTTTTCGTCCACTCCCAGAGGGGAGCACGAAAATTAATGATTAATTTCCACTAAATCTCCTTTCTAATATCCTTTTATATAGAGTTATGATGGGCCAGATTAGAGATCCATGGAGGTTGGACTTGGGCCAAACCTATCAGCCACTACAGTAAAATAATATTGACTGCCTGTCCAATCCCAAATTACGAGTAATCCGGGCTTTACCTCTTTAATTTATTATTTCCCATGTTTAGGATATAAATATCCATTAATTAATTTAAGTCTGCTATTTGACTTTAATTAATTAATATCTTTTTCCAAGAGTTGTCTAGTTCAAAATCTTTATTTATTATTCTGGAATAAATTCCAACCGGCCGGGTTTCTGAATAATAAAACCTTTTTCGAACACCTCTTGAGGATATTATCAAACTGAACTCACCCAGCACACGATTCATTGCAATAACAATACTAGCACCTCTAGACATTGATCACCACTACCCAAGATATCAGGATTCTTGGATTGCGAAAAATCCGCACCATTTGATAAATCAAAGTAGTGTATAATCAATATCATATGCTCAATGTTATATCAACAATGATTAAGAAATAACAATCACCGAGACCTCGTCTTTCGGTAAATAGCAAGAAAGACTTATCTCAACTGTTAGATCCTTCAGTGCTATACCACACTAGTGTCGTTTATTTCCTAAGGTAAGGAAACATGCGGACTGACACTGCAACCTTTCACGATAGGTAGCCAAAGCCTATCTAGGTTGTGAAATTCTATTTCTCTTATACAAAGGACCGACTGCGTCACCTTCTGTGAACATCGTTCACGACCAGTCTACTATGCAGAAAAATCAGACTTGTTTGCTTCTTATACATTTAAATGTTTGAGAAACATCTTATAAATGCACAAGCAAACATCAATGCGATAAAATTACTTCTTCTCGCTTTGGGTAAAGTGAATTGTAAAATTTATTGTATACAAGCAATTCTATCCGTGCAACATGCTCGAAATATGCTTTTCAGTATACCAATCATAACAAAACTTTCATCAATTAAATAGGAATATTCGGACTTTGGATTTAATTCGGATAATTATCCCAAGCAATAATTAAATCCAAGAAAAATAGGATTTCTTTCCAATAAATAGGAGGGGTCGAAAATTCCACATAATTAAATAATGCTCCTATTTAATTCTCACTCATCCCTTAGGAAAATAATTCACCACAATTTTATTTTCCCTGCCATCAAAATATTCACATTTTCGAATTCCACCTCCACTTCACATTTTCCACCGACTTTGACCATTCCACGGCCACGTCATATTTTCCACAATATTGACTATTCAATAGCCACGTCACATATTCAACAAGTTTGACTATTCAACTCAAACTCAACTCCATATCGTCATTAGGTCACAAAGAATATTGCAATAAATCATTCATCATTTAATCCACATATATCATAGCATTTAAAGCATTTAATGCACAAATTTTTACGTCACAAAAATTAGGGTTCGAAAAAGCGGGGCGTTACATAATACCCCCCTCCGTCCGCCATTAGATGTTCCAGTTTACTATTTTAGTCCATTTACCATTAAGGGTCTCGGTTCACTTTTACTATAAACTAGTGTTAACCCACGCGCTATGCGCGATTTAGAATATTTTTGTACTATTATTTTGATATTATATTATAAATAAATAATATAAAATAAAATAAGTGACATTACCATTACATAAGATTAGAAAAATATAAGAGTATATACTAAGAATGTAAACAAAATATTAGGAGACTATAATATAGTTGTAAAAAGATAAAACGACGAACTACAAAACAAATAAAACAATAATTTAAATATTAATAAAACTACACATTAGTAAATAGAATAATACTCCCTCCGTCCCGCTTTAGCAGTCCCATTGACTTTTCTGCCCTCTTTTTGTAAAAATGATAAAAAATAGTTAAAGTGGAGAAATGGTAAAATAAGAGAGACAATAATGTAGATAAGACTCTTCTCTATATTATTCTCTCTCTTAATTTACCATTTCTCCCCTTTAACTATTTTTTATCATTTTTACAAAAAGATGGCAGAAAAGTCAATGGGACTGCTAAAGCGGGACGGAGGGAGTAATCCGTAAGTCATGAAAAAAATTAGTTCTTTTTATAAACAACCTTAAAATTACAATAATAAGAATAGCATAATAAAGAAAATAAAATAGTAAAACAAAAACCCAACAAAACACACATCATCTGAGCGTTGTAACTTCTCTCCTCTGCATACTTTTAACCGAAACTATTGTTGACTCTTTACCTCAGTCTTATTTTGCTCCTTAATCTCCAAATTGATTATTTATGTATGTACACAAATTTGATATTTTATGGCTTCATCTTCTTTGCTCCCTTTCGTCATTTCGTTGATTTTGAGTTTTTTCTTTGCATGAAACATGTGGAAGTAATAAAGTTGGCGAAGAACGTGCAATTTAATCTTCAAAACATTGTAGATAATCAGCTTCTGCGATTTCTTTATTTGAGGGAAAATAACTTCTATTATTATAGCTAAGATGGAATATATTCAAACAAAACTAAAAAAAATAAAACAAACTAATATTAAGAAAATTTAAATATGAACTAAAAAGCACTTAAATAGAGAATGATCCTCAAAATAAGATTTAAAAGTGCTATTTTCTTTTCACCTTCTCTTACATGACCTTCTCACCACAGCTACACTGCCTCCGTCTCCATTAACCGTTGAAGAAGACCTCTCATTGTTGACCGCTGGAGTTGAATCATTTGAGAAAGCATTTTTGAAATTTAACTAATGTTTGCACTGAAAAGATAATTTCACAATGAAAAGAACATGTATTTATAGACAAAAACTAAAGGCTAATAATAATTTCTAAAATCTTTTAAATTCCACTACACATTATAGAAACAAAAATGCATTTTCTAAGGTAAACAATGATAATTAAAATGAATATTCATTTATGATTTAAAAAGTCAAGAAATGCATATATTGAAAACTCCTCATAAATTGATAAATTGAGTGATTTAGCTATACTATAATCACATTATAATTAGCGGTTACATATATGTTACATTATACTATTATGAATGGTATTAACATTGATTTGACCATAGATTTGAAAAGTCATCGAATTTAATATTTTCCGTACCCCATCGGCAGTTACATATGTTTAAATTATTATTTTATTAATTGCATTTACTTTAGAGAGTCATTATTTATAAAAGTAAATTCTTGAATATGTTAACATTTTATAACTATCACCCAAAACTTCTAAATATTCTAAACTATGCCCAAAACTCGGCTTTTATATTAGTATAGACGACAGGTACACCTCACTTTCCACTAACTCATAAGCATTTATTATAAAACTAATATATAAAAATGGATCTCACGTTTCACTATCTTTTCTCAATTACTTTCCTTTATATTTCTTAAAACTCATGCCGAACTTAAATGAGACTTATAATGACGGACGAAGGAAGTATTGTTTTAAGATTATGAGGATAGTTAGATTTGAAAAGAGAGACAAGTATGTGTTGAGCAATCATGCAATTGTAGTTCCATTTCTATTACTCTCTGTTCCATAGTAGTGGAATCATTTTACCAATTTGGTATGTTCCATAATATTGGAGTCATTATCTTTTTTAGTAAAAGTCAATACATTTTTTCTCACTTACTTTACTCTCTCTTATTCTCTCTTCATCTCTTTTATCTTTTCTCTTTCCTGCTTTATTCTTCATTTACTTAACTCACTTCGCACAATTTTTTCTTAATCTCCGTGCCAAAAAGAAATGTCTCAACTACTATAGAACAAAATGAGTACTTACAATTACAATTAACTAAATAGTTAATCGTCCAAACTCAACCATTGGACAAAAGTCATGTGCAATGTATATTTCAATACTAAGATGAGTATAAAAATATAGGGAGTATAATTATTTATTTATAAGATTTGATAATGCCTTCCTCATCATTTTTTTTAATGTTCAAAAAATTCTAATGTTTGCAAATTTGGTTGAGATATTTGCAATATGCTTTGTTATTACGACGATATTAGTATATTTTGATTTATACTCCGTATATTCTGATTTCATGACTCATTAGGTAAACTATTAAATCTAGAATATTTTAATCTAAGTAAAATATGAAGTGGAGTACTAAAATATAAACTGGAGTACTAATTAATTTAATATTATTGCTTGTAAAATATTATTACTAAAATATGAAGTGCAGTGCCTCAGAGACTACATCATTTCCATATTTCAATTCCCTCTCTCTTTCTTGGTCTACGTATCTATTCCTATATCTCTATCTATTTCACACGGTGACTTCTTCCCTTCTTCTTCCCCGTCTCTCTAAAAATCATACGACAAGAACAACATTATGGGTTCTCTCTTCATTTTCCGCCCCAAGCACAGAATAATTATACAGTGTCCGGCTCCGGCAAGCCCCCGCTGGAGCGGGGGCTTGTCCCTTACTAGTTCCGCCGCTGCTTATGCCAGAATTGTTCTTATCAAAAGAAGGTTTTGTGTGGAGTTCAAGCTTCCGTGGGGTCGGAGGCGGACCTGCGCTGGGTCAATGGTCGATGATGATGTTTTTCGGCAGTGCTCGGTGGACCGCCGGTGGGGTCGGTCGACCCCACGCGACCCCACCTGGGTCCGCCGCTGCCTCGAACACTCATCTATTATTCACAATAAAAAACGTGATAAGCCCCTTATTAACAAATTTTGGAAAACCAATTATATTATTCAAATTAGGTATACCATCACACGTGGCACAAAATAATTGGAGCCACCTCACTATTCCGGATAGAATAAATGAATCACATTTTGCATGAAACCCTAGCTCCCAACTTCTATAAATAGCATGAACAGTTAATCACAAAATTAACACACACAAACACACACACACACACTTGTAAAATACTTATCAAATATCCTCAATGGCATCATCCATGACCATGACCACCTCCTTCTATGGTGGCGCTGTCGCCACCAAGCCAGCCACCGCCACCACCCGTCCCAGCCAGCTGGCGGTGAGGGCCTCAATGGACTTTGAGAAGGTGGTGGCGACAGCCGCAGAGACCACCAACACGAGGCGGGGCCTTGTGTTGGCAGGCATGGCCGCAGTAGCCGCATCATCCGTCGCAAAAGCTGCAACGGCTGAGACGTATGGTTTATTATAAGTATTGAATTGTTTATACTATTATTACTATTATTATTATTATTATTATTATTATTATTATTATTATTATTTATATCTATCATATACACTTTCTATCATATACACTTTTTATGCTACTACTATAATTTATTTGTCGCTTTATAGTTTAACTCATAATCTCTTTCTGCTTCCTTCTCTTTTTATACTTTATTTTGTATCCACTTAACTAATTCAACACAATTTTCTTAAATCTCGCTCCTAAATGAAATTCATCTACTACAATTTATTGTGGTTCACTATAAAGATTGAAATATTACACTTCTATACTACTATAGTTTATTTGTCGCATTATAATTTAACTCATTAACTCTTTCTAGTTTCTTCTCTTTTTATACTTTATATTCTGTATCCACTTAACTAATTTAACACAATATTCTTAAATCTCGCTCCTAAATGAAATGCGTCTACTATGAAAGACAGACAGAGGGAGTATTTTTTATCCAACTAAATTTATATTTGGTGATGATGTGTAGGATCGTCGGCGGCTACACTGACCAAGATCCAACGAAACGGGAGTATTTCCAAATAGCAACATTCGCGGTGTCGGAATACAACAAACAGAAGAATTTGGGCTTCATTTTGGAGTCTGTGTTTAGGGCTCAGACGCAAGTGGTGTCTGGTGTGAATTACAAAGTCGCGTTCACGGTCAGGGATAATCGCCCCGGCAACCCCTCCAGCAACTTCGAGGCCGTTGTTTACTCAAAGGCCGCGCCTACACTCCTTGAGCTCATTTCCTTCGACCCACTTCTTAAATAGCTTTTCTCATCGCAACAAAAATATCTCCACTGTTTGTTTAGCACTTTCCCTAGCCTCTATAAGGCCTTTTATTTCCTAGCCTGAATAAAGGCTTTTATTGTAATTTGGAGATACTTTTTCACAATATTGTCAATAAATGACATTCCCCTCTTTATTTCTTGTTCGACCGTTTCTTCTTCATCTTCTTTAAAGTTTGTACAGTTAAGTTACTAATTACTAGTATTACACTACATTGCCAATAATATAATAATGAAGTTATGACATCATAATTAGAACTAGTGTAAAAATCAAGCAACTAAAACTGAATTTATATAATTAAAGTAAATTAGTACTCCTATATCAATAAGTGCTATACCTTTTAATTTATTAGAATTATTAAGAACTGAAAATAGCTAATAGTTATAGGTTTTATGAATATCTCTGTTATATTGATAGTGAAAAGAATATAGAAACGAAGAAAAAAGAAAATAATTTTAATTAAAAAAAGGTCAAAAGATCCTACGGCCTATCATATATACACGTATCTCATGGTACTACATTAAATAGACGCTATTGCACCACAAAACTCACACACACGAATAACATATCATATTATTGGTTATGATCATAATTCCGTTTGATATTATAAAATATTATAATGCATAATATCATATCTTGGTATTATTATTATATTAAATTATGTTGTGATTCAATAATAAAAATAGTAATATGTTGAACTATATTATAATATCATATTTATTAATCTTATATAGTATACAATTATAATATGTGTAATAAATATAAATAAAAAATAAAAGAAGCCAAAAAAAAAATTAAAGAATACTGGTACCACACAAGTGTGCTATATTTTGATAAAATTCTGTATTTCAAATAGAAGGGTATAATAGTCCTAACATATTTTGATGCTTTTAAGGTGCATTATTTTTTATGAACTAGCATTAAATATATCAATATATATCTATTTTTAATTTTTATGGCTGATCATTTTATAATCATTTACCATTTAAAATTATAAAATTAATATATAATTCATATTTTACTAACTTTTTCCTCTAACTTTTTTCTTAAAAAAGTCAAATAACTTTTCCCGTAATTATCTTACTTAAAAGAAATATAGGCAAAAGGAAAATAATAAAAATATCATAGACAGTCTATAATTCATAAATAAAACTTCTTTTCATAAACATATGAAAATTGAACGGAGACAATATCCCCACACGGTTAAAGCTCTCCTAGCTAAGTTTTAATCGAAAAAAAAACGTGTTACAAAAGGTGTATATAAAAGATAATTCCAAAAAAAAAATAAAAAAATCCTACCATAAAAATGAGGAAAACCATTTATTAATCCAATTTAGATATTCTATTACACGTGGCACAAGACAACTGGATCCACCTCACTTTTTCGGATAGAATAAGGATCTCCTTTGCATGAAACCCTAGTACCCAACTTTTATATCTAGCATAAACAGTTAAATAAAAAAATCAAAACAAACAAACACACTTGTAAAATACTCCCTCCGTCCCACTTAAAATGCAACATTTGAGAATCGGCACGAGATTTTATGTAGTGTTGTTTTGTGAGTTAATGAAGAGAGAGTAAAGTAAGAGAGATGAAAAAGTAGAGATAGAGTTGTTTCCATTTAAGGAAACGTTTCATTTTTAATGGGACAACCAAAAAAGGAAAACGTTGCATTTTTAATGGGACAGGGGGAGTACCTATCAAATATTCCTAATGGCATCATCCGTAACCCGATGACCGCATCCTTCTTGGACTCGGAGAAGTCGGCGGCGGAGAGCGTCTCGTGTTGGCCGGGGCGGCCGCAGCAGCAGCGTCGTCCGTCGCAAAAGCTGTATAAGCCGCATTTTCTGGCATTTTACCGGTGTATATATGCCCCTATTTGCGTTACAATACCTAAGAGTATTACTCCCTCCGGTCTCAATAGATGTCTAATAAATTGTTTGACTTTGTAAAAATATGTAGGTAAAAAAAAATTAACCGAATAAATTATTGAAATGTGAGGTCCACTTATTAAAATAAAGTCACTTTACTACATAAAGTCAAACAATTTCTTAAACTCGTGCTGGTCAAATATGAGACATTTAATCAATGACAGTTTCGTCTAAAATAAGGGGAAAAAGGGTTTTCCATGGGAACAAATGGATGTCATTGACACTTTTGCCATTTCTCGAGGCCTTGAAACTACGATCCTATGCCTTTGGGGTTCACGGAGAGCAAAGCTTATGTAACTTAAGTTTCTTCTAATCGAAGAGAGTGATTTGGTGATTCGGAAACCAAGACATGGATGCTTCCCTCAGCTAAGATACCTAAGCATGAAACATTGCAACATGTCGATTTACTCTCTCCGTCCACGATATATCCCAGCTGCCTGAGCTAGAGCAAGGAACACAACCCGAGCTCAATAAGACCCACACCCCAGCCCATGCACGCCCCAAGCGTTTCGCAACGAGACATGGTCGATATGAAGATTATAGCTCTAAAAAGAGATTATGGTCATTGTAATCTTATTATTATTTTTACCATATCTCTCGATTTTTTTTCCTTTTTAACATCTTGCTTTATTTGCAATAAAATGATAATTGTGGCCTAGAAAAAATAAAGAATTTTCTGCTTATTTGAGTCGTAGATTAGATTTATAGGAGTATTTTTTTGAATCACATGTGGTAGAAATTCTATAAATACAATTCCTCAGAATTAATTCATTGAGATATAATATCATATCCATAATTTTCAAATCCAGCCTATATTGCAAGTTAGGAATAGTTAAATCCTAGACAGTATATAATATAAAAATGAGACTTCTTTTTATAATTTTCACTATCAAATTATCGTCTCTTTCAGTCCCACGCAAATGTTAGGCTACCTCGAGGCCTAACAAAGTTCCAATATAAAAAATCAGGGACACCAATTATTTTATAGAACTTAGATATACCATCGCACGTGGCACAAAACAATTGGAGCCACATCAGATTTCTGGATAGGATAAATGGATTACATTTGCATAAAATATTGATACCACACTATCCCACTTTCATATATAACAAAAACAATTAATCACATTTTTGTATGTAATAGTATATTATATCACACAAATGTATTTAAATTAAATGTTTCCTCCGTCCTATTACAATCGAGTCATTTCATTTCTTAAAAATATCAGACAGCCTAGAATTTATAAATAATATAGTACTTGTTTTATTAACATTCAAAAAGTGAGTGGAGACAATTCCCCACACGGATAAACTCTCCTAGTTCGTACGTGAGAATATGTGAAAGTGACTCTGCATTCTGACTCCAACACTTGTGTATTAATTACAACAAAAACGTGTGACAAAAGGTGTACATCCATACAAAAATAGAGTACAAGACAATTTCCAAAAAAGTTCCTACCATGACAAAGAGAAAATCAAATTTTGTTGTACCATCACATGTGGCACAAAACAACTGGAGCCACCATACATAAACCTCTCCTTGTTAGTACGTGAGAATGTAGACGCAATTTCAAAAAAGGTGCGTTATTCGCAACAAAAAATGTGATACACAAATTGAGTAGAGACAATTTCCTATATAAGCCGCATCGACCAATGAGGATCTTCTATTATTTATTCCATCACACGTGGCACAACACAAGTGGAGCCACCTCACTTTTCCGGATAGAATAAACGGATCACATTTGCATGAATTAAACCTCGTTACCCAACTTCTATATATAACATGAGTAGTTAATCACAAAATCAACACACATACACATACACACTTATAATTAAATTACCTATCATCAATTCCCAATGGCTTCATCCATGACCATGACCACCTCCTTCTTTGGTGGAGCCGTCGCCACGAAGCCGGCCGCGGTCACCACCCGTCGCAGCCAGCTGTCCGTGAGGGCCTCCATGGACTTGGAGAAGGCGGTGGCAGAGGCCACCAACACGAGGCGCGGCTTCGTGTTGGCCGGGATGGCCGCAGCAGCAGCTTCGTCCGTCTCGAAAACCGCGATGGCGTATGGTTCATTATAAATATTGAATTGTTTATACTATTATTTTTATCCACTTAAAATCCATGTTAAAATCTCTTAAATTCTGTCTCACAGACTTAGGTCAAGATTCCATCTGATCTATATAAGTATAAATAACTCTACCCTTTTTTAAGGGTGAACATCTCATTTCTAATACTCCATTTTTTGATTTGTTGACAAGTAGTATACCCGGTGGGTGGACGCCGCAGGATCCAAAAGCACCGGAGTATTTTCAACTGGCGACATTCGCGGTGTCGGAAGCAAACAAACGGATTAATGAGGCCTTGACTCTGGAGTCTGTGTCTAGGGCCGAGACGCAGGTGGTGGCGGGTACGAATTACAGGCTGATTCTCTCCGCTAGGGATCAACGTCCCATATCCAACAACTACGAGGCCATTGTTTTCTCCCAGGCCGCGCCGACATCCCTTCAGCTGACTTCCTTCAACCCACTTCTTAAATAGATTTCCCTCATAAGGTGCCGGCAGAGTCCTAAAAAGCAACATAATGCTCAAGTTTATCGGTTGTTAAGTGTGTTAAAAGACTATCTCCATTCTCCAGTGTTTAGCAGTTATAAAGATCATTACTTGAAGATTTGACAATATAATATTCACAAAAATAATAAAAATAAACAAAAATTATACAAAATTGCTAGTTTGAGAAAATATAATCGTTTATAAATGAATAGTTGCAAGACAAATGAATTAGCTAGCTAGAAAATCCAATAAATGTGAAATCCACAAATGTGGGACGGGATTCCAACTCGAGCCTCGTGGTCGGACACTACAAAAAAAGGCAAATTAGTGACGGATTTAGTGACAACAGCGGAAATTACAAGAAGTAGTGACGGATAAGTGACTGAAAAGCGTCAGTCACTAATTGGTGACAGAATAGTTCGTTATTAATCCGATTTACCATGGCGGCCACCTTTTAATTCCGTCATTGTAACTTTAGTGACGGATTTGTCTGTCACTAATATTTTTTACTGGCAAGCTTTGTATTGACAAGTCTGTTGATAGAGTGCCTAATTTCACGGAAGTGTCGGATAATTCCGTCACTAAATTGCAAGTTTTTTTGTCACTAAATTGCAAATTTTTTTGTCACTAAATTGCAAACCAACTGTGCTAAACAATGACTTGGTAAGGTTGTTTCCTTTTCTATCTGTCTACCATTAAATCTTTAATTCACTTTTACTATTTTTTGGTAAGTGGACTGTACATCGCACTAAGTCGCCTCACTAACATTTTATTACTCACACTGCCCCATAAAAATAGGACATATTTTTGGTAAGTGTACTCTATATTCACTAATTTTTTCAACTATTTTTTTCTGCCAAATCAAACTGTATCTTAACATCGGAGCCAATAAAATTGAGACATTTATAGCAGACAGAGAGTATTATTTTTAACCATATAAACTGATCTTAAAATACACACTCTTTTATTTGGTGTTGGGTAGGTTACTCGGTGGCTGGAGGCCGGTCGCGGATCCAAGTGCACCGGAGATTTTTCTAGTCGCGGTATTCGCGGTGTCGGAACACAACAAACAGAAGAATGCGTCTTTGGTTGTAGAGTCTGTGTTAAGGGCTGAGACGCAGGTGGTCAAAGGTGTGAATCTCAGGCTCGTTATCGTCGCCAAGGATAGTAAATCCGGCCGCTCCAACAACTACCTCGCCATTGTTTACGGCCAGAACGTGCCTACATCGATACAGCTCACTTCCGTCGACCCACTTCTTCGCTCCTTGTTCGATCGTTTCTTCGCGGTATTCTTTAATCAGATGAATTGAAATAAATATATATGTGGATCCTATGTTGCTTAACTGTTCCCTAAAATTTATCTTCTACCATTCAACTCTTTTATGATTAACTTCGATGATCCCTTTGGGAATTTCAACGAACAGCTGGTGGGCTTGACAGAGTTAGTTTAATCGGAATTTTATCGAACAGCTGCTGTGCATCCGTGCGTACTATAATTGGGCCAAAATATAGGCTGTTATATTGGGCTTGGCGAGTATAGTCACAAGAAAAAAAAATGTATTCGAAATATGGCCTGCTAAATTTGGGCCAAAATGTGGGCTGTTACATTGGGCTTGACAAGTACAATGGGCCAAAATATAATGCCACAAGAAAAAAAATGTACAGGAAATATGGCCTGCTAAAATTGGGCAAAAATGTGGGCTGTTAAATTGGGCTTGACGAGTATAGTGGGACAAACTATAATGCCACAAAAAAATGTACACGAAATATGGCCTGCTAAAATTGAGCCAAAATGCGGGCTATTACATTGGGCTTGATGAGTATAGTGGGCCAAAATATAATGCCACAAGAAAAAAAATATACAGAAAATATGGCCCGCTAAAATTGGGCCAAAATGTGGGTTATTACATTGGGCTTGATGAGTATAGTGGACCAAAATATAATGCCACAAGAAAAAAAATGTACACGAAATATGGCCTGCTAAAATTGGACCAAAGTGTGGACTGTTACATTGGGCTTGACGAGTATAGTCTTGCAAAACTAGATCTATTTATATGAATCTTTTTTATTTTTATTAATAAGTTCATGTAAGTTATATTCTTAAATTAAATTTTCTCTCCGGCCCATTACAGTTACTTTTGGAAAAATTCAATACTACATTTAATCTCATTTACTTATTCTTTTTTACTGTATATTATTTTTTATTATTTATTTTATTTCTCTTCTATTTCGTTCTTTCTTTACTTATCTATTCATTTCCTATTTCATTCAATTTTACGCTAATTAATATACATATTTATTACTTAATCTTCATAAAAAAAAGAAAAGTGGACAAAAGGAAAAGATAATCAAATATAGTACAATAGACGATATATAAAAATAAAACTTCTTTTATATTAGATCACTTCCCCACAAAGATATACCTCTTCGAACACCCGATATTATTCACAACAAAAATCGTGTTACAAAAGGTCGATATCCTTACCAAAATTGAGTAGAGACAATTTTTTTAAAAAAATCAAATAAGCCCTCACCATAACAAATGAAAAAAATCCAATTTTGGTATACCATCACACGTGGCATAAAACAACTGGAGCCACCTCACTTTTCCATATAGTATAAACGGAAGGAGTGTATTATTTCAAACAATTCTCTATAGATTACATGTTCCCTCCGCCTCATTATAATTGAGTTGTTCCATTGCAGTTGGTATCATTATTAAAAATTCAATATATTTAATTTTGTTAACCTTGTTCTCTTTTTTATTTTATATTTTTTTAATCATCTCCTATTTTATTACTATCTCTTAGAGATGTGATCAAATGAAAACTCTAAATATCGTACAAATTTAAAATTATGATCTGGACCATTAAAAAATGTCAACATATCACAAAAAAGCATCAACAGGAAAATGTCAACAGAATTTCAACGGTAGTCAATAATTGATGGTGTGTTGATACTATGTTGACATTAAAATCTTGAAATTTTATATTGTGTTGATATTGTATTGAAACTGTGTTAAGGAATTTTGAATTTGTACAATATATAAGTTTATATTTTATCACTACCCATCGCTTACTTATATATTTCTTTCCCTCTTTCGTTCTATTTTCACTACAAAGTAACCCACTAGAAATTTATTCCTTGATTTTCGTATACTAAAAAGAAATATAGGCAAAGGAGAATACAATAAAAATATCAGACAATATATAAATTATACAAAAAATTTGAGTGGAGACAATTTCACCTCACAAATAAACGTGAGAATGTAGACACAATCCCAAAAAAAGTTGTATTAATTACAACAAAAAAACGTGTTCGGTGTATAAATTGAGTAGAGACAATTTCACAAAAAAAATAAAATCAAATAAGCCCCTCCATAACAATTAACAATTGAGAAATAATTATTTGATCCAAATTAGGTATTTCATGGCACGTGGCACAAAATAACTGGAGCCACCTCACTTCTACGGATTAGAATAAACGATCCACATATGCATGAAACCCCAGCCCCCAAATTCTATAAATAGCATGAACAGTTAATCATAAAATCAACACAAACACACACACATATATACACTTGTAAAATAAATACCTATCAATTCCCAATGGCATCATCCTTGACCTTGACCGCCTCCTTCTTCGGTGGCGCCGTCGCCGCGAAGCCGGCCTCCTCCACCACTCGTCGTGGCCCGCTGGCGGTGAGGGCCTCGATGGATTTGGAGAAGTCGGTGGCGGAGAGCAGCAACACGAGGCGGGGCCTCGTGATGGCGGCCGTGGGCGCAGCAGCAGTGTCATCCGTCGTGAATGTCGCAAAGGCCGCCGATGATACTAATAACACGTATGCCCCTATTTGTGTTACCATGCCCGAGAGTATTACCATTTATCGCGTTTCATTATAAAGATTGAAATATTAAATTGTTTATAGTACACCCTCCCTCCCTCCCCTCCACTATTAAACGTCTCATTTTTTTTTAATCCTTCCACCAACAAAAAGGTCTTATTTCACTTTTTATTATTTTTAATAAGTGGACTCCTCATTCTATTAAATTACTTTCACCATATTTTATTATAAAACTAACTTTTTTACTACTTTCTTCTACAAAGTCAAATAATATCTTAGAACCCAAGCCAATAAAAAATGAGATATTTATCGACAGGTAGAGGGAGTACTTATTATTTTTATCCATCTAAACTACTCCTAAAAATATACTCCCCATTTGACTCCGCACGAATTTTAAGAAACGTAACAGAAAATGGATCGAAAAATTAAGTGGCATGTGGGTCCTACTTTTTACATATTAGTTTTATAATAAAATGTGAGTGAGAATGATTTAGCGGAATGTGGGGCCCACTAACAAAAATGGTAAAAGTGAGGGTAACAATTTTTTAGGAATGGACAAAAATAGAAATAAGTGACAAATTTTCTAATCTTTTATTTGCTACTGGGTAGGACGATCGGCGGCTGGAGGCCGGTCGTAGCAGATACATCGGAGATTTTTCTAATCGCGGTATTCGCGGTGTCGGAATACAACAAACAGAATAATGCGTCCTTGGTTTTTGAGTCTGTCTTAAGGGCCGAAGTGCAGGTGGTGAATGGTGTGAATTGCAGGCTCGTGATCGTCGCCAAGGATAGTAAAACTGGCCGCTCCAACAACTACCTCGCCGTTGTTTACGGCAAGAGCGTGCCTACAACGATAGAGCTCACTTCTTTCGTGGCACTTCTTCGCTAGCTTTTCCGATAGACGGATTGTGTATCGGTTATTAAAGTGTGTAAAAAAACTATCTCCACTGTTTGTTTAGTACTTTTCCTTGCCTCTATAGAAAGCCTTTTATTGTAATTTGGAGATATATTTTTTCACAATATATCCAATAAACGATATTTCCTTCTTTTCTTTTTTCCTTGTTTGACGGTCATGTTAAAGTATTAACTTTATTTTTCAATGATTTAAAGACTAAAGAATTCTACTAGGATTTATAGAAATCTGTTCTAACTCTCTTAATACGAATAGGGAAATAACAGTCAAAGAAAATATATATTCATGAAATTAAACATAATCTAGACTAGATAATGAATCTTTCGGATGCAGCAAGATTCGGTCTTATCTTCCTACATGGTCACGTAATCTTTCCATCTTGCCGGTCTCATGATCTCATGGATTTCATTGCTCTCACTCGATACAAAGATTATGGCTCTAGATCATAGAGATCATGATAATTGTAATCTTTTTACTTTTTGAGAAGTAGATTAGATTTATATTTATATTTATATTCTTTGGTTTTTTTGTCGATTCTTTCCTGAATAATATTGAAAGAGTTGAACCGCAGATGGTTGTAATAAAGTAAGAAATGAAAAAGATAATTGAGTATTTTAAATATTTATTCCCTAATTTTCATACTCAAAAAAATATTAGCAGAATGAGAATACAATAAAAATACCCCCTCCGTTCCATAGTAATAGAGGCATTTCATTTTCTGCACTCGTTTTGAAAAATGATATTAAATAGTTAAAGTGGAGAGAGAGTAAAGTAAGAGAGAGAATAATATAGAGAAGAGTCTTATCTACAATATTCTCTCTCTTACTTTACTTTCACCATTTTAACTATTTATAATTATTTTTTCAAATGAGTATGCAAAATGAAATGCCTCTATTAGTATAGAATGGAGGGAGTAGCATAGACCATCAATAATTTATAAATATGAATTCTTTTGGATAAACATACAAAATTTGAGTGGAGACTATTTCCCACACATAAAACGTCTCCTAGTTAGTACGTGGCAATGTTGAAATCGAGTCTGCATGTTGGCCTGAACACTCATGTATTAATCACAACAGTATTTCACACAATTATTGTCTTTAATATCATTTATTTATTTATTTTTAATTTATATTTTCTTCAATCATCTATTACTTTATTATCTCTTTACTTATCTATTTTATTCCCTTTTTTCATTCAATTTTCACTGTAGTTAATCCACTAAACATTTATACATACTTTTTAGTCTTCTTACTCAAAAGAAATATTGGCCAAGGGAGAATACAATATATAAAAAATATCATACACATTCTATAATTCATAAATAAGACTTCTTTTATATAAACTCACAAAAAAAACATGTTAAAGGTGTGATCCAATCAAAATTTGAGAAGAGACAATTTCACTAAAAAATCATATAAACCCCACCATTGAGGATCACCAATTATTTAATCAAATTTAGGTATACCATCACACATGGCCCAAAACATGTGGAGCTAGCCACCTCACTTTTCCATATAGAATAAATGGACGGAGTATATTTTTTAACACGATTATCTTAAATTAAATGTTCACTCGTGTCTTATTACAGTTGATGAAATCACTGGCGGACCTGGGGGAGGGGGCAGAAGGGCTGTCGCCACCTCAGTGCGACTATTTTCTCCTTATCGGGACGTAAAATTACCATGTCCGCTTCCTCCGCTTGCCTCCGGCGTCGCCCCGAACAACAAAAAATATAGTCATATTCGCACTAAATCAAGCTAATACTCCCTCTATTTCTTCATGGTTGAGTCATTTTACCATTTCGGGAAGTTTCTTCATAGTTGAATCGTTTCCTTATATGGTAACTTTTTCCTCTCTCTTACTTTACCCTCTCTTACTTTATTCACTTTATACTTTATTCTCTCAAAAAAAATATTTGATATAGTTTACTCTACTCTCTTATTTTACATTTTCTTCGATCATCTCCGTCTTTATTATCTTTTTACTTATCTATTTTATTTCATTCCCTTGTTCATTCAATTAGCCCACTAAACATTTATTCCTAATTAATCTTCGTAGATAAAATATCGTAGACAATCTATAATTTATAAATGAGACTTGTTTTATATAAACGTACAAAAATTGAGTGGACACAATATCCCCACACATATAAACGTGAGAATGTAGACACAATTTCAAAAAAGGTGCATTAATAAAAAAAAAAAAAAAAACGTGTTACAAAAGGTGTACAAATTGATGAGTAGAGAGAATTTTAAGCCCCACCATAACAAATTAGGAAAATCAATTACTCCCTCCGTCCCGGATAATTCGGGTCATTTTGACCGGGCACGGGTTTTAAAAATTGTAATGAAAAGTGGATTGAAAAAGTTGGTGGAATGTGGGTTCTACCTTTATACATTAGTTTCATAATAAAATGTGAGTAGGAATGAGTTAGTGGAATATGGGTCCATTACCAAAAATGGTAAAAGTGAAGTGGGACAAATTATGTGGGACGGACCGAAATAGAAAACTGAGACGAATTATTTGGGACGGAGGGAGTATTACTTAGATATTCCATCACATGTGGCACAAAACAACTGGCGCCACATCACTTTCCGGATTGAATATAAACGGATCACATTTGCATGAAACCCCAACCCTCCACTTCTATATATAGCGTATACATTTTAATCACAAAATCAACACACACAAACACACACACTTCTAAATTAAATATACTATCAATTAATATTCCCAATGGCATCATCCATGACCATGACCGCATCCTTCTTTGGTGGCGCCGTCGCCCCGAAGCCGGCCAAGGCCACCACCCGTTGCAGCCCGCTGGCGGTGAGGGCCTCGGCGGCAGAGAGCAGCAACACGACACGGGGCCTCACGTTGGCCGGGTTGGCCGCAGCAGCTGCGTCGTCCGACCCAATTAAAGTCGCATTGGCCGACGTTTTCCCAGCGTATGTCCCTACTTGCATTACAATACCTAAGAGTATTATTCCCTGTGGTCTGTAAAGAAAAGTGGATGAAAAAAGTTATATTGAAATATGAGGTCCACTTATTAAAAATAGTAAAAGTGAAATGAGATATTCATGTAAACTGTCCAAATAAGAATTTATAAGACATTTAATAGTGGTTCACTTTATTATAAAGATTGAAATATTGAATCATTTTTTATCTATGAACTAATCTTTTGATTTATTTGCTGATGGGTAGTGTTACCCCCGACCTCAAGGCGCTGACCCCCCTCGATCCTAAGGCACTGGACATTATTACACTCTCAAGATTTACGGTGTCGGAATACAACAAACGGATGCTGGCATCGGAACCCGACAATCCGGAGCCGAAGCTCTTGACATTTATGTCTGTGTTAAAGGCTGACAGTGTGAACAGCATTGCTGGGTATTACATTACCCAGGTCTTGGCTACGGAAGGTTTAGGCATTCCGACCTCATTCAAGAAGTACACCGCATATATCCTCACCGTAGACGAGCCTGGAACCGTAATTTTCACTCACTTGGAACTCACTTCTTAGCTAGCTTTTCCTGATAAAGTGTTGGCGGAGTCCTAAAAGCAATAGAGTATCAATTATTAAAGCGTGTGAAAAAACTATCTCCAGTAGTTAAGCACTTTTGTTAGCCTCTATATAAAGCCTTTTATTGTACTCCCTTTGTCCATTAATAAATGTCCCATATTTGACTGGCTTGTTTGCCTTTGTAAAGAAAAGTGGATAGAAAAAGTTAGAGGGATGTGAGTCCTACTTTTACATATTACTACCTCCGTTCACCAAAATTTGTCTCATTTTTTCATTTCCGTCAGTCCCCCAAAATTTGACCATTTCATTTTTACCATTTTTGGTATTGGACTTCATATTCCACTAACTCATTCCTATTCACATTTTATTATAAAACTAATATATAAAAGTAGGACCCACAATTCACTAACTTATTCAACTCACTTTCCATTTCCGTCCGTGAATAGGAGTCCCGTTTTTCCATTTTAGTCCGTCCGTGAATAGGAGTCCCGTTCATAATTATCATAAATGGTAAAAAGACCCCACATTCCACCAACTCATTCCACTCACACATTATTTAAAACTAATATATACAAGTGGGAACCCTATTCCACTAACTTTCTTCCAGCTACTTTTCTTAACATTTCTTAAAACCCGTGCCGGAAACAAATGGGACTCCTATTCGCGGACGGAGGGAGTACATTTCTTAAAACCCGTGCCGGGTCAAAGTGGGAAAATTTTTGGTAAACAGAGGTAGTAGTTTTATAATACCTAATATAGTAAAAAGTCATTTCACAATAAAAAGTGAAAATAAAATAAGATAAAGAATTTTGCATAAAAATTAAATGACTCAACTATCTTAGGAGAACCCAAAAAAAAAATACGACTCAACTACCTTGATATGCAGTGAATATATATACAATCTCAATTACTTTATATTCTCTCTTTACATTTTCTTGAATCATCTACTTACCTATCTATTTCATTCCATTTTTCACTCCAAATAACACACCTAAACATTTATTCTTTAATTTCCATACTCAAAAGAAATATGGCAGAAGGTGACAGTCTATAATTTATATTCCCTATGTTTCATAGTAGTGGAACCATTTCTTTTCAGCACGAAGATTAGAAAAAATTGTATTAAGTGGGTTAAGTAAAGGAAGAACAAAGCAGGAAATGAAAACGATAGAGAGATGAAGAGATAATAAAGTAAGAGAGAGCAAAGTAAGTGAGAAGAAATGTGTTAACTTTTACTAGAAATAGAAATGACTAATTACTATGGAACGTACCAAAATGATAAAAATGACTCCACTACTATGGAACGGAGAGGGAGTAAACATAACTGAACACCCTTTTACGTCTGTGACTCAACAGCTCGTTGTGTTTCCACTCAACAATTGTGCCTGGATTCTGTGACTGTGATTCAAGCATGTAGCTTGGTAACTATTAGAATGATTCCTCCCATCCACCAAAGACAATCTCTAAAGCCTTTCTCCGTGCCTATCATGCCTTCTTGTAACTGATTACCACATTGAATCTTTCATGAATATAGGTTTTTATGCTGGAGGCCTTGAAAGCAACATCTTCTTGCACTTGATAATGAATACACAGAGCAATCATAGATGATGAAAAGTTAGCATGTCCTCTGTTCACACGATGACCTTCACAAGTATGTGGTCTCACCCACTTCCTAACTTCCCACATATCATCATGGACCCTTTGTGTAACAGAAACTTCCCACGAACATTCATTCGATTTTTCAGCGTCGATCTTGCTGATAATAGCTACCCCATCTTCTGTCGTTCCTACTGGAAAGTTGCATACGACATGCCACCTTCTTAGTTTGCTCTCAACGACTTAAACTGTCTTTGATGCCACATAGTCATAGCCGTCTCCACATGCAGCTTGGAATCAAATTTTATTCTCATAGCAATCCGATATGGATGTCTCTCATCCCAGTACATGTTGTTGTGTTCATTACCAACTTCATCAGGTACCTCAGAAGGATCACTTGGTATCTTCGAAAGAATTTCATCCCCCTAGGAACGTATTTTGGAAGTGGTTGTTCACCTTCCACAACGGGTTTACATACTACTATCTCATCATCAGAAGCATCACCAGGAGAATTGTCACTTAGACTGGCATTTGCCTCAGATGGTGCTGGCGACAATGGTTTATCATTATCTCGTACAATGCAAGTATTATCATCACGGGTATCGACAACATCTAACACGATCAGAGCTCCCATGTTCTGTAACACCTCAAAATGGCCTTGGATGAAATATGTTATTCCGATTAGAAAACCAGTGAATCAGGGCTTTCGGCGATTGTTTTGACATATGTTATTCCGATTAGAAAACCAGTGAATCAGGGCTTTCGGCGATTGTTTTGACGGCAAAAAAATGGCCAAATTAATTAAAAATAATTAATGAAAATTTATGAGAGGTATTGTACAATTATGATTAAGTATTATAAGTATAGTTTGAATAAGATTGAAAAAGAAATTAGACTTTATACGGTGTTCGTATAGAGAATTTGAAAGAAGGGCAAATTGGTCTCTTCACAGACTAACCTATCCTCATGGCTTAGTTTGTAAATGACGTTATTTTTATTGCAATATTAAGTTTTATATGAGTATATGTTAAGCCTTAGATGTATAGAAAGGTGTAGAGATTTTAAAATGCAAATAAGTGAATTAGTGGGGACAAATGGCTAAATATTGTCCACAAATTATTTTAATTGTTAGGGATCACTTTTAAGCATGAAAATGGGCATTCTTCTCCATCATTCTTTCTCCCTTAAAAAAAATCGACAGCCCCTTTTCCTCCCTCCATAACCACTTTCTCCACAAAATTCCATTGATGAAGCAATTGCATGATTGGATTATTTTGGAGGTAGGTCTACCTTTCTATCCCAATTTTGAATCATATATTTTGGTATTTCAATTAGTTTGAGATGTTCAATTTTCAGACCTCATGACTTAGGGCAATTGATTGATTTTATTCTTTGAACTAACGTTAATACTTAATATTTAGACGTATTTGATTATAGTTTGAGCTTTGCTTTGAATGGATTGGAGATTTATCTGTAAAGTGCCATAGAGGACAAAACCCAAAGTTAGGGATGTTGGGATTTTATTGTTAGTTTGTTGGAAATGGTTTGAGAATGTGGTATAAACATGTTTTTCTTCATTAGTTTGGAGTGGATTAAGTCCTCTAGTTTTCAGTCTCATGATCCGAATTCTTTAGCAAGTTTAGAACAGTAAAAACCTTGATTTACCAATTTTAAAAATAACTCGAATGGGTCTAAAGGTTGCCTGAATTTTATTGAAATTTTAGGAGTTCATTTACTATATGTATAAATTGTTGGATAAATGTTTCTAGAAACTGTTCGATTTTGGTAGCCTGTGGTGAAAGGAGAATATCTCTTGAACCATTAGGAATTTTTGAGTGAATCTTGTTGCTTTGTAAACTAGACTTCCTGGGGTATTTGAAAATATTGGTTTACGCCTCTAGAGACTTTTGAATGAATACAGAACATTAATGAGAAATAGTCCAGTGCAGGTCATATATTAGAAGTTAAGAGCATCCGCAGCGGTGAAGAGGATGGTGCTCGTCCGTCCGTGCCGATGAGCACGGTGCCGTCCGTCCGCTGATGGAGCTTGTCCGTCCGTGCCAGCGGCAGGCGCTGCTCTTAGCTAAGAGCACGTCCGTGCCGCTGAGCAGCACACGTGGCGACGCCTAATTCGCCAACAGCATAGCCGTTGGCTTATTTAAAAAAAATATTTAAAAAATGCGAAATTAATTGAAAAAAATGATTTTAAATAAGAAAAAAATATTTCCCCACTTCCCAAAAAAAATATATCCGTTTTCTTCCCACTTATAATTTATTTTTCAATTTTTCACCCCAAAATTCACATTTTCATCTATAAATACCCTCACTTCAACACAAAAAAATCACATTCTCATCTATTCTATCATCATCTACATTCTCTTATCTTTTTTCCTCATACTCTCTCATCTAAATTCCCACCACACTACACAATGTCCGGCTCCGGCGATCACCCCTCCGGCAATCGCGGTTGGAACCACGATTGGTTCGACTCCAAGGCCGGATTTAGTCTGGAAACGCAATTTACGGCCCCTCCTCAAACCCAAGGTTCGCAAGCTCCGGGTGGCTACCGTCCTTACCCGGTGCACGACCTAAACGCCTCTTGGTTCGGGTGGGCATCCGAACCCGGATTGGGAGGGAGCAGCAGCTCTATTCCTACTCCTACTTCTACTTCTGTTCCTACTCCTCCTGTTCGTGGCACCCGCACCCCGTACACTCTGGGTGAGATGATGGCGATGTTCAAAGCCTACTTGGCAGTCTCCGAAGATCCGGAAGTTGGCACGAACCAGACCGGGGAAACGTTTTGGTGGCGCATCACTCATCTTTACAATGAAACCTGGCCGGAGGGAACCATCTATCGCAATGATAGTATGGTGCGCAATTGCATCTTCAGATGCAACGAGGCAATCAGTAAGTTCCAGTGGATTTACCTCCAGGAAGAGCGGTCGGCGGGGAGCGGCACGAGCGAGCTCGACATCATCACTGCCGCATTGGCGACCTACCAACGCACGGAGTTTAAACCGCTCAAGTACCTCTATTGTTGGCAGGAGGGGCGCTAACATCCAAAGTATAGGGGCGGCATAATAGCATCCTCCTCCAGCTCCTCTAGAAAACGGTCGAGGTCGGTAGCCCTATCCGACGACGCCTCCGATGATGTGGCTACCCAGCTTGCCGGAGTTAACTTGGGTAGCCCTGACGCTGGCCCGAGCAGTTCCCGCCGGCCGCAAGGAAAGGAAAGAAGAAGGCGACGACCACCCGCCGCCGCGCCTCGACTCCACCCGCCCCCGCCCCCGCCCCCGCTCCCTTTGTGCCTCCTCCACCCCCGAACAACACGTTGTGGACCCTCTTGGGTCAACTCTATTTGAACGATACGTCTAAGATGACTCCGGATCAACTTGCAACACATGAGCAAATGATTCGGGGTGTCAAGAGGCAATTGGGGTTAGAGGACTAGTCTTCCACGTGTGTAATTTTTATTTTCTAGGATTTTAATTATGTACTTTTTTATTTTCTAGGATTTTAATTATGTATTTTTATTTTTTAGTATTTTAATTATGTAATTTTTATTTTTTAGGATTTTAATTATGTAATTTTTATTTTTTAATGTATTTTTATAATGTAGAAATATTTTTAATAATTGGAGTATTTAAATTGAATAATAGAAACCTTTGAGCTTGTCCTTAGCTAAGAGCACGGATGTGGGTGTTGTGCTCTTAGCTAAGGACAAGGAGTAAAAGTGGGTCCGGGTCCACCTCCATGCTTTTAGCTAAGAGCACGGATGGGGATGCTCTAAATGATGAATCATTGAATTATTTTGCATTTAGGATTTAAAATCAGGATAAAGGAAAGGGTATAGTTTATAGCAGTATCATTTCCTTATAAACTTATGTGTGTTGTGATGCTATAAAGTAGCTAAATCCAAATGTTTGCATAGGATAGGAAAAAAGAAAAAAAGATCGGCGAAAGAAGAGACGACAAACAGAAAGGTTTGGAAATAAACGCGGTCCAGGTAGCATGCTCAGCACTTAAATGGCCTAATTCTCTTATGTTCTTTAATGTGATTATTATGTGACATATTGTCTTGGTAAATTATGAGTAATTATGTGATAAAAGACTTATGAAGTTTAATATGAGAATATGATGAACTGTTGAATGAGTTGGTATGAAAAATGCAAAGGGAAGAATACGATTGTGACAATAGGTGAATGTGGAAATGAGCATTGAGGTGAATATGATAAATGATTTATGTTGATGAGATATATACAAATATGATTACATGTGTGATGATGTCTGATCTATGTATCTGTGATTGAGGTGAATATGTGTTATGTTGGATATAAGTATTAATACGAAAATAAGTATATTTGACTGTGTTTACGCCCCGTGCTTGAGTGTATTATGTGGGTATAATTGGCATGTCATAGGACAGCAGCGCTGCATTATCTGGGATCACTCGTCTTCTGGATAACCGAAGCGAGGATCGTTCTGCTCTGTCTGATTATCTGTCTACACCCTAAATGGGTGGTCTGTGCGGAGTCCTCTTGAGGACAAAATCCGCGTATGCATCTGATTCTTCTGATTCTGGATTCAGATTCTTATTCTGTTTCTGATCTGGTCCGTGTACCCTAGTCTGTCACTAAGCACTTAATGGGGCTGATTATGTGACATATTGGTGATCTATATACGTGTGTTAATGTATGAATAATAATTGGTGATATGCATTTTACTTTGTATTCTGTCCTATTGGTTTACGAAGTGATACATGATTACAAATCTGGTAAATTCTATGAGATAGAAAATGATGACTGGGATTGATATTACTCATTGTTGATTTTTGGGCATCTGATGGTTATAGAGGAAATGGGTATGTGATGGTTATACGGGAAATGCTGCCTAAATTATGTTAGAAACTAATGAAATGATAATAATATAATAGAGATGGTAATAATTGGTAAATAAAACAATAATAAGAATTTTTAGAATTTTAAGTTGTATGATTTTTTGCATGAAGAAATTTTTTGGCTAAAGTGTTGAGTGTGCTACAGGTTAGTCGGCATTGGAGAGTACCCATCGATGTTTCTTCATGTCTGTCTTAGCGATGCATCCTTGGCGGTTCATTAAGTTCTATCAGTGATAGATCTTTCGAATGGTTAGTTGTGGCATGTTAGCACTATAATTGATTCGTTTCATTGAAGTTTCAATACATGCAATTTTGTTTACTTTATTCTCCTTTTTACTTTGTCTTTATTCAATCACGTGCTATTTATCTATTTCATTTGAGTTCGACAGTTTCCTTCGGGAATTTCATTGGAACAGCTGGCGTGCTTAACAGAGCTCAATTAACTTTGGTAGGGCTTGTATTAAAAAATGTTTTAATAAAACTAAGCAAGCTAAATGAAACTAAGAAAATTATTGCTACGAGAAAAAAAAAATGTGTATGTGCCAAAATGTGGGCACTTTGGGCTATTACATTGGGCTCAAGCCCAAGTTGAGGAGTAGTCCTGCAAAAACTAGATTTAATTGGCTCGTTTTAGGCCCAAATTGACAAGTAGTCTTGCAAAAAGGAGTATTAAAGTTTCTATAGTACTATATATTCAATGAATTGATATATTTTATAATATCTTTAATCTCGGCCCGATGCTTTCCTAGAAATCGGGCTCGGTTAGACGGGTTGAAAATACATCGACCTGAAAATGGAATCCAACCCAAAATTTCATCAAGCCTGAATGTTTGGACCCAATCCAGTCCAAATTTGATCTAGCTGAACTGTCGGACTGGGTTTATTTTGTAAGCCATTACAACATTATTATGAATTTATGAGATTTCAAATTCTAATTGATGTTTAACTTGTTAAAATTGAAAAGTAAAATTGTAGTTAGTGAGTTTTGGTAGATTAGTTAAAGTTGCTACTGTTAACGAGATCAACTCAAGCTCAAAAAACGAAGTGATGAAGAATAAAGAACTTGCAACTAATCATGTGTTGGAGCTGAAGAAGAATCATGCAGAAGCATGCAAGGTCACAAGTCCTGAATTAGTGAATCCGATCTGGAAAGGAAGCTTGACAGGAGTATCTTGATTTACAGCTGGAGAGAGCTCGTGGCACCTAGTATACTTGGAACTGATTTGCTTTAAGTTTTCAATTAAAGTAATTTGTCTTGTAGCTAGTTTGTCTCATAGTCATGCTAGGGTTTGAATTGATTCTAGACTCTTCTCTAGCATAGTATATATAGTGACACTGCAATGGAATCAGCCGTGAAGTTGAATGAATTAATACAGGAAACACTTCATCTTTCTTCCCAATGTTTATTGTTCTATTGATTCAATTGGCAATTTCCAGTTTGACCATGTTCTCCAGCATGGTATCAGAGCCTATATCCTAGGCTCTTCTAACTATCCTTACTCTTTCAATTCTTAACATTTTCTACTCCCATCATTATCTCTTTCCAATGGCTGAAAGCGACACATCAGATGTCACAAGATTCAATGCTTCATCACTACAAATCTTCCCTAATCACCCTATGTCCATTAAGCTGTCCGATGATAATTACCTTATATGGAAGAAACATGTGTTGTCCGCTGTGCGAGGATATGGTTTGGAGGGGTATCTCACTGGGGAACAAAACCCTCCCCCTCGAGTGCTAACCCCCACTGGAGCCACAGAAGTTGTGCCAAACCCAGCATTTTCTAGCTGGAATATGCAAGACCAACGTTTATCCCATTGGTTGCAATCCTCTTTCTCTGAAAGCACCATGGTGATAGTTGTTGGCCTTAGCTCGAGCAGAGACATCTGGGAAGCATTGGAGGCAAATTTTTCCAGTCAGTCAAGAGCCAAAATTATGCAATACAAACTGCAACTCGAAACGGTCAAGAAGGATGGACTCTCCATGACGGCTTACCTAAATAAGGTTAAAAATTATTGTGATCTTCTTGGAGCAGCAGGTTGCAGAGTGACGCAGGATGACCATATTATGCATATTTTATCTGGTTTGGGTCCTGACTATCACCCAGTGAGAGTGGCAATTACTTCAAGAGCAGAAGCTTGCTCCATTCAAGAAGCATCCTCCATTCTGCTTAGTTTTGAATCTGTGCTTGAAACAAAAAACTCAAGCACAATAAATTCTGATGGTTCTCTTCCTTCTGCTAACCTTGCTAAGTCAATGAATCAGAAGAGAGACTCTAACTACCGAGATGATGGGGCCAAAACCTACAGCTACAGAAATTATGGTGGAGGCAGATCATCCAACTTCAGGGGAAGAGGGGGCAGAGGAGCAAGAGGTGGTGGCAGATCTGGTGGAAACAAATTTATTTGTCAACTATGCCAAAAACCAAACCATTCAGCTGACAAATGTTGGTATAGGTATGACAATCCACCTCAAATGAGAGCTCAAAACCAACAATATTTTCCAAATGGTCCTACTGCCAACATAGCTCACACCAGAACTCAGCAGCCTTCACAGCTTGCCCCTTCTGAGTTTGTAGCAGATGGATCTTCCATCTCTTCTTGGTATCCTGATTTTGGAGCAACAAACCATATATCAAATGACTTCTCCAATCTGAATATGGCCACAGAATACAATGGAGGTAAGCTTCTACATTTAGGTGATGGTAATGGAATTCATATAGCACATATTGGTAATTCTATTTTCAAGCCAACTTCTGTTCCTACATCTAGATCTTTGTTCTTACACAATCTTCTCCATGTCCCTCAAATATCAAAAAACTTGCTAAGTGTATCTCAGTTTGCCAAAGATAATAATGTTTATTTTGAGTTTCATCCTTGCTTTTGTTTTGTGAGAGATCAGGTTACCAAGGAAATCATTCTCAAGGGCACCCTTGATGCTGGTCTCTATCACTTCTTTCTCCATAAATCACCCTCAAGATCCAAGACTTCAAGAACTTCCCAAGCTTATTCAGCCCCGCAAAATAAGAACAAAAGCAGTGTTCCTGTCTTAAGTTCATCATTGTCTAGTTCTGTTTCTCATTCAGCTTTTTCCACTTCTAGTTCAACTTTTAGCTTAGATCTATGGCACAAACGCTTTGGTCACTGTGCTAATGATGTAGTAAAGAAGGCTCTCAATCACTGTAATATTTCTTTTGACTCTATTAAAGAAAACAATCTTTGCATTCCTTGCTCAGTTTCTAAAAGCCATAGATTACCATATATGGATTCCATTACTAAACACTCTAATTTTCTTGAGCTTATACATAGTGATGTATGGGGTCCCTCCCCCATTACATCAAGAAATGAATTTAAATATTATGTAAGCTTTATTGATCATGCTAGCGATTTCACTTGGTTGTATTTGTTGAAAACAAAAGGAGAAGTTGAGCGTGTCTTTAAGCAATTCAAAGTGATGGCAGAAAATCAATTGAATGCCAAGATTAAAATCTTGCAAAGTGATTGGGGAGGATAATTTCAAGGGCTATCTAAGTTTCTTCTTGAATCTGGAATTATCCACAGAGTGTCATGCCCCTACACTCCTCAGCAAAATAACCTCGCCGAGAGGAAGCATAGACATGTAGTGGAAATGGGCTTGGCATTGTTAGCTCAATCTGGTCTTGCTAAACGTTTTTGGGATGATGTTTTTGTCACTGCCACTTTCATTATAAATCGTTTGCCTACTCCTATCTTAAACTCTCTCTCTCCCTTTGAAGTTCTTTTGAGATGCAAACCCAATTACTTTGATCTCAAGACATTTGGATGTCTCTGTTACCCCTACACCAGGCCCTACAATAAACATAAACTTGATTTTAGATCATGTCCCTCTACTTTTCTTGGATTTAGCTCCTCTCACAAAGGTTTCAAGGTGTTACTTCCCTCTGGCAAAGTTATAGTCACAAGAGATGTAATCTTTGATGAAAATGTTTTTCCATTCAAGGTTCCTGCCTTAAATCCAATTCCTACTCCCTCATCTGCATCACCACCCCCACCCCCACCAGCAGCCTCTCTACAAACTGTTTCTTCTCACTCAAGCACATCTCCGACCTCTACACCACTACCTCCTGATATATCTCCAAATATACATGCTAATCACTCACCTACCTTCCCTATCACTCCTAATTCCTCACCAGCAAATTATTCACCCTCTGAGTCATCACCAGCAAATGATTCACCCTCTGAGCATCCATCTTCATGTTCCTCTCCTCTTGATCCAGCAACTGATCCCAATCATAATGCCAAACCACGTCATCAAATGGTAACCAGAAGCAAAGCAGGGATTTTTAAGCCAAAAACATTCATCATCACCCTTGACTGTATTACAAGATCTGCTCTAGAAGCTCTTTTGATCCCTATTTGGAAAGCAGCCATGCTTGCAGAATTCCTAGCTCTACTGAGAAATAAAACTTGGATTCTAACTCGGCTTCCACCCGGCAAGAATCTCATAGGGAATACTTGGGTATTCAAGATCAAAAAGCATGCTAATGGTAGCATAGCTAGGGACAAGGCAAGACTTGTTGCTCAAGGATTTTCACAAGAGCCTGGCTTTGATTTTACTGAAACATTCAGTCCAGTTGTTAAACCTACAACCATTCGTTTGATCTTAACTATAGCTATTTCAGCTGGTTGGAAGATAACTCACTTAGATGTTAACAACGCATTTTTGCACGGTGACTTGGAGGAAGAAATTTACATGAGGCAACCGGTTGGATTTGAGCAAGGTGGTCCAACTCTTGTTTGTTAACTTAACAAGTCTCTATATGGCTTGAAGCAAGCTTCAAGGTCCTGGTTTCTCACTATACAGTCAACTCTCTTGGCTCTTGGTTTTTCTCAGTCAAAAGCAGATACATCTCTCTTTTACAGAATCTGTGGCAAAGAGATCACATATCTACTTATTTATGTTGATGATATGCTCATCACTGGATCCTCTCCATCTGCTATCAGGTTATCTCTCAGCTTAGTGATAAGTTTTCCTTAAAAGATCTAGGGGAAGTGAAGCACTTTCTTGGAGTTGAGGTTGCTTATACAGCTCAAGGCCTTCACTTGAGCCAAGGGTCCTACATCAGAGAGCTATTGGAAAGGGTCAAAATGCTTGACTCTAAACCATTTCCCACTCCAATGCTATCTAACCTCAAGCTCTCTAAAAGTGAAGGAGATCCTTTCTTGGATGGAAAACTTTACAGAAGCACGGTTGGAGCTTTGCAGTATGCTACTATAACTTGGCTAAAAATTAGTTTTTGTGTGAATAAGGTAAGTCAATTTATGGCTTCACCACTTGATACACATTGGAAAGCCGTAAAAAGAATATTGAGGTATTTAGCTGGTACAGTGGACTATGGCCTTCATGTGCAGAAATCTGAATTCAAGTTAATTGCCTTCTCTGACTCGGATTGGGCTGCTGACATGGATGATAGAAGATCAGTGAGTGGTTACTGTGTTTATTTTGGTAAGAATCTGATATCTTGGTGTTCAAAAAAACAATCCGTTGTGTCAAGATCCAGTACGGAAGCCGAATATAGAAGCTTGGCACAAGCTGTCTGTGAAGTAACCTGGATAACTTTTCTTCTTGATGAATTGGGAGTTGAACTCTTAGGAATTCCCATAGTGTGGGTTGATAATATGAGTACCATAGCCTTGTCAAGTAATCCAGTTCTCCATGCGAGAACTAAACACATTGAGCTTGATCTTCACTTTGTGAGGGACAAAGTTAAAGAAAAGAGATTGGAACTAAGATATGTTCCTACAACAGATCAAATTGTTGATGTTCTAACCAAACCGTTGGGATACCAATTCCTCTCGCGTCTTCGAAACAAAATGAGCATTTGTCCCTCATCCACACTTGAATTGAGGGGAAGTGTTAACGAGATCAACTCAAGCTCAAAGAATGAAGTGATGAAGAATAAAGAACTTGCAACTAATCATGTGTTGGAGCTGAAGAAGAATCATGCAGAAGCATGCAAGGTCACAAGTCCTGAATTAGTGAATCCGATCTGGAAAGGAAGCTTGACTGGAGTATCTTGATTTACAGCTGGAGAGAGCTCGTGGCACCTAGTATACTTGGAACTGATTTGCTTTAAGTTTTCAATTAAAGTAATTTGTCTTGTAGCTAGTTTGTCTCATAGTCATGCTAGGGTTTGAATTGATTCTAGACTCTTCTCTAGCATAGTATATATAGTGACACTGCAATGGAATCAGCCGTGAAGTTGAATGAATTAATACAGGAAACACTTCATCTTTCTTCCCAATGTTTATTGTTCTATTGATTCAAATGGCAATTTCCAGTTTGACCATGTTCTCCAACATGGTATCAGAGCCTAGGCTCTGATCCTAGGCTCTTCTTCCTATCCTTACTCTTTGAATTCTTAACCTTTTCTACTCCCATCATTATCTCTTTCCAATGGCTGAAAGCGACACATCAGATGTCATAAGATTCAATGCTTCATCACTACAAATCTTCCCTAATCACCCTATGTCCATTAAGCTGTCCGATGATAATTACCTCATATGGAAGCAACATGTGTTGTCCGCTGTGCGAGGATATGGTTTGGAGGGGTATCTCACTGGGGAACAAAACCCTCCCCCTCGAGTGCTAACCCCCACTGGAGCCACAGAAGTTGTGCCAAACCCAGCATTTTCTAGTTGGAATATGCAAGACCAACGTTTATCCCATTGGTTGCAATCCTCTTTCTCTGAAAGCACCATAGTGATAGTTGTTGGCCTTAGCTCGAGCAGACACATCTGGGAAGCATTGGAGGCAAATTTTTCAAGTCAGTCAAGAGCCAAAATTATGCAATACAAACTGCAACTCCAAACGGTCAAGAAGGATGGACTCTCCATGACGGCTTACCTAAATAAGGTTAAAAATTATTGTGATCTTCTAGGGAGTAGTAGCTTTCAATAGATTAATCTTGCTTGTTTCTATTCCATGGTAAGGGCGAAACATAGCATGTGATTTCTGCTACCATCAATAAATTTGTTTGGTACTTTTGCAGGAAATAGGTGAATAATAAAATTTTCTGGCCAAATTTTACTTACAATTATAATAGCCACAACCAGCTTTCTTCCTTCCACCGCCATTCCACCACTACCATGACAAATTATGGTGCTATTTCTTTCAATTAGGAATATGTGAAACAAACACATCATCTAAGTTTCTTCATGAATCTAGAATATAATTATTACTCCCTCTGTCCCAATCAAGATGACTCATTACTTAAAATGGAAACACTTTTATCTCTACTTTATTCCATCTCTCTTACTTTACTCTCTCCTCTTACCACACAAAATATAACTGCATAAACTCCCGTGCCGTTCAAGAAATGGGTCATCTTCCTTAGGACGGAGGGAGTATTATATATTTTCATAAGTTGTTAAGCTTTGATTTGCTCTAGTTTGTTTTATTTCCCTATCATTTTGTACCATATATATTAGAAATATAAGTAGTCTTTTATTATTACTAAGAATAATGAATGAATAAAATAATTTATCGATCATTCTGTGGTTCTCTTCCATCTCCTCAAAATTTTCAAATCTCTTTTCTCCTACTCTCAATTCTTATAATTTCTCTTATATGTGTTAATCCCAAATTAATACTCCCTCTGTCCCATTAGAAATGTAACGTTTTCCTTTTTGGATTGTCCCACTAAAAATGAAACGTTTCCTAAAATGGAAACACCACTCTCTCTACTTTTCCCTCTCTCCTACTTTACTCTCTTTTCATCAACTCACAAAATAACACTGCATAAAATCCCGTGCCGAAAACCAAATGTTTCATATTTATTGGGACGGAGAGAGTAGATTAATAAGTACTATATGGGAGTGATTTGGTAGCTAGTCTAATACTCATGTTGTAAGAATTTTAATATTTAGCCAACGTGTGTAGACAATAGTATCGTCAAAATAAATTAGATTGTATCTCGATTTATTCAGTTGCGTTTGGAATGTGATTAATCTGAAATGAAGCCACTAAACATTTATTCCCTAATTTCCTTTCTCAAAAGAAATATGAGCAGAAGGGGAATACAATAAAATTATAGTAATTGACAATAATAATTTATAAATAAGACTTTTTTTTAGAAACATGACAAAATTTTGTGGAGACAATTTTCCCACATACAGATAGGTGAGAATGTAAACACAATTTCAAAAAAGGTGCATTAATCACAACAAAAAAAACGTGTTACAAAAGGTGTAGAGTAGAGACAATTTCTAAAAAAAAATCTAATAAGCCCCACCATAACAAATTAGGAAACCCAATAATTTATCGCCTTTCACAAAAAAAATCTAATAAGCCCCACCATAACAAATTAGGAAACCCAATTATTTATCGCCTTTCACAAAAAAAAAATCTAATAAGCCCCACCATACCAAATTAGGAAACCCAATTATTTATCGCTACAACTTAGATATTCCATCACACGTGGCACAAAACAACTGGAGGCTGGAGCCACCTCACTTTTCCGGTTAGAATGTACTACTCCTCCATCCCGGCTAAGATAACATATTTTTTAGCCGGCACGGAATTTTAGGAGTTATTGGTTAAAGTGTTTAATTAGAGAGAGAAAAAGTGGGGCTCGCCACTAATAAAGATTGAAAAATCTGGCCCCTCTGTTTGCCTCCGGCATCGCCCCGAACAACAAAAAAAATAGTCATATTCGCACTAAATCAAGCTAATACTATAATTCCACCTCCTCCGTTTTCAAATCACGGATCAGCCACTGGATAAAAAAAATATTTGATATAGTTTACTTTATTCTCTTTCTTATTTTGCATTCTTCAATCATCTCAGTCCTTATTATCTTTTTACTTATCTATTTTATTTCATTCCCTTGTTCATTCAATTAGGCCACTAAACATTTATTCCTAATTAATCTTCGTAGTTAATAAAATATCGTAGTCAATCTATAATTTATAAATGAGACCTGTTTTATATAAACGTACAAAAATTGAGTGGACACAATATCCCCACACATATAAACGTGAGAATGTAGACACAATTTCATAAAAGGTGCATTAATAAAAAAAACACGTGTTACAAAAGCTGTACAAATTAAATTGATGAGTAGAGACAATTTTAAGCCCCACCATAACAAATTAGGAAAACCAATTACTCCCTCCGTCCCGGATAATTCGGATCACTTTGACCGGGCACGAGTTTTAAGAATTGTAATGAAAAATGAGTTGAAAAAGTTGGTGGAATGTGGGTTCTACCTTTATACATTAGTTTCATAATAAAATGTGAGTAGGAATGAGTTAGTGGAATATGAGTCCATTACCAAAAATGGTAAAAGTGAAGTGGGACAAATTATGTGGGACGGACCGAAATAGAAAACTGAGACGAATTATCTGGGACGGAGGAAGTATTACTTAGATATTCCATCACATGTGACACAAAACAACTGGCGCCACATCACTTTCCGGATTGAATATAAACGGATCACATTTGCATGAAACCCCAACCCTCCACTTCTATATATAGCGTATACATTTTAATCACAAAATCAACACACACAAACACACACACTTCTAAATTAAATATACTATCAATTAATATTCCCAATGGCATCATCCATGACCATGACCGCATCCTTCTTTGGTGGCGCCGTCGCCCCGAAGCCGGCCAAGGCCACCACCCGTTGCAGCCCGCTGGCGGTGAGGGCCTCGGCGGCAGAGAGCAGCAACACGACACGGGGCCTCACGTTGGCCGGGTTGGCCGCAGCAGCTGCGTCGTCCGACCCAATTAATGTCGCATTGGCCGACGTTTTCCCAGCGTATGTCCCTACTTGCATGACAATACCTAAGAGTATTATTCCCTGTGGTCTGTAAAGAAAAGTGGATGAAAAAAGTTATATTGAAATATGAGGTCCACTTATTAAAAATAGTAAAAGTGAAATGAGATATTCATGTAAACTGTCCAAATAAGAATTTATAAGACATTTAATAGTGGTTCACTTTATTATAAAGATTGAAATATTGAATCATTTTTTATCTATGAACTAATCTTTGATTTATTTGCTGATGGGTAGTGTTACCCCCGACCTCAAGGCGCTGACCCCCCTCGATCCCAAGGCACTGGACATTATTACACTCTCAAGATTTACGGTGTCGGAATACAACAAACGGATTCTGGCATCGGAACCGAACAATCCGGAGCCGAAGCTCTTGACATTTATGTCTGTGTTAAAGGCTGACAGTGTTAACAGCATTGCTGGGTATTACATTACCCAGGTCTTGGCTACGGAAGGTTTAGGCATTTCGACCTCATTCAAGAAGTACACCGCATATGTCCTCACCGTAGACGAGCCTGGAACCGTAATTTTCACTCACTTGGAACTCACTTCTTAGCTATCTTTTCGTGATAAAGTGCTGGCAGAGTCCTAAAAGCAATAGAGTATCAATCATTAAGTGTGTGAAAAAACTATCTCCAGTGTATAAGGCCTTTTATTGTACTCCCTTCGTCCATTAATAAATTTCTCATATTTGACTGACTTGTTTGACTTTGTAAAGAAAAGTGAATAGAAAAAGTTAGAGGGATGTGAGTCCTACTTTTATTTTTTAGTTTTATAATACAAAATATAGTAAAAAGTGAAATGAGACAGATATTTATTGGCGGACGGACGAAAAAAGAAAAATGGAACATTTAATGGTGGCGGACGGAAGGAGTAATAATTTGGAAATACTAAGTTTTTTTCATTACATATTCAACAAATTATATTCCCTATTTTCTCTTCTTTCCATGTTCGGCGGTATCTTCACAATCTTCTTCGGCGGTCCAATTTTCACAAAGTGTTGAGATATGTTACTAAAAAGATAAATGACTCTATTATTATGGAACGTACCAAAATGGCAAAATGACACTATGCTATGGAACGAAGAGGGTATTTATTTGGGCCGCTAAAAAAATGTACTGCAATGTGCATGAAATGTGGGCTGCTAAAATTGGGCCAAAATGTGGGCTGTTAAGTTGGGCTTGACGAGTATTGTCCTGCAAAATTATATCCATCTATTTGGATTTTTTTTGTTTTTCTCATTTTATTATCACACAGTTACACGAAGTTCATGTATTTAGGAGTATTTCACATTTTCTATTCTATTTCATTCTTTCTTTACTTATCTATTTCATTTCCTATTTCATTCAATTTTCCTCAATTAATACATTAAATATTTATTACTTAATCTTCATAGATAAAAGAAAAAAAAGTGGACAAAAGGAAATTATAATCAAATATAGTACTCCTAATAGACAATATATATAATATAAATAAGACTTCTATTATATTAGATCACTACCCCACAAAGATATACCTCATCGAACACCCGATATTGTTCGCAACTAAAAACGTGTTACTAAAGGTGGATATCCTTACCAAAATTGAGTAGAGACAATTTTTCAAAAAAAATCAAATAAGCCCCCACCATAACAAATTAGAAAATCCAATTTTGGTATATCATCACACGTGGCATAAAACAGCTGGACCACCTTACTTTTCCATATTATTTCAAACAATTATCTTTAAATTAAATATTTCCTTCGCATCATTCTAATTGAATCGTTCCATTGCGGTTATATCAATTATAATAAAATTCAATACATTTAATCTCGTTTACTTTACATTTGTTTTAATTATCTCCTACTTTACTACCATTGCTTACTTATATTTTCGTTCCCTCTTTCATTCTATTTTCATTCCAATGAACCCACTAAAATTTTATTCCTTAATTTTCGTATACTAAAAAGAAGTATGGGCAAAGGAGAATACAAAAAAGATATCATACACAATCTATACTTCATAGATAAGACTTCTTTTATATAAACTCACAACAACAAAAAAATGTTAAAGGTGTGATCCATACAAAAATTTGAGAAGAGACAATTTAACTAAAAATTCATATAAACCCCACCATTGAGGATCACCAATAATATAATCAAATTTAGGTATACCATCACGCATGGCTCAAAACATCTGCAGCTAGCCACCTCACTTTTCCATACAGAATAAATGGAGGGAGTATATTGTTTAACACGATTATCTTAAATTAAATGTTCCCTCCAGTCTTATTACATCTTATTACAGTTGATGAAATCACTGGCGGATTGTTGGATATTTTAGTGTAATTGGATTAACTTGATTGATCGGTTATTGTTATAATGATACATCATTTAAGTATGGAGGTGCGGAGTGCACACTTATTTGAATTCATTATGACGTTAGGGGCGAAGCCCCTAAACAGATGAATGGGGGTCTAGGGGCAGCGCCCTCGGGTAGCGGGAACCAAGGGGCGGCAGCCCCTGGCGGGGTCCAAGGGGCAGAGCCCCTGGCTGGGGTCGAGTTGTATTAGAAATTCATCCGAAAATATAATTTCTGAAAGTCAAAGGACTAATTTGCAATTTTGGAAACCTTTTGAAAATCAGTTATTTTCAGTTAAGATTCCCAACGGATACACTGTTTCGTCAACAGCTGCACCGGTTCGTCTTGTTCAAAATCTGATCAATTCTTCTGGTTCATGATCTCGAATACACATGAATTTTCTGCATTCTCTGAATTTTATCCGATCAAATAACTTTGGTAGAACCACCGAAATTGATTTGATCTGAAAGTGATTATCACGACTTTCAGATATCCGTTTTTCTGTTCTATATATTGGATCTCCCTAACAATGATCAAATCAATAATGTCGAACAAAGAAACGATGAAGGAAAGAGCGAAAGGTTTCGCGAAGTTGGATAAGTTTGCTGGCCAGGATTTTAGACGCTGGCAAAAGAAGATGCATTTCATGCTGACAAATCTCAAGGTGGTGTACGTTCTGAGTACTCTCATGCCCGAGGCTGTTGAAAACGAAACTCTGGAACGGACGAGGAGGCGGATGAAGTGGGAGAACGATGACTACATATGTCGTGGTCACATCTTAAACGGTATGTCTGATTCTCTATTTGATGAATATCAAAATGTTGAGTCTGCTAAGGAATTGTGGGATTCCCTTGAAGCCAAATATATGGCAGAAGATGCCTCTAGCAAGAAATTTCTTGTTGGTAACTTTATTAACTATAAAATGGTTGATTCGAGGCCTGTCATGGAACAATACAACGAATTGTTGAGGATATTGGGACAGTTTTCCCAATATGATATGAAAATGGATGAATCCATTTCTGTCTCTAGTATTATTGATAAACTGCCACCTTCTTGGAAGGATTTTAAAAATAATCTGAAACACAAGAAGGAGGAATTGAACTTGGTCGAACTTGGAAGTGATTTCCAGATTGAACAGTCCATACGAGATATGGAAAAGAGTTCTGTTAGTAATACTAAAAACATGGTTGGTTCTTCTGTGTACATGGTGGAAGAGGGTGAATCCTCAAAGGCTGGTAAAGAGAAACGTAAGTTTTAAGGGAAACGGAAATTTCAAGGGTATAACAGTAAGGATGGAAATAAGAAGCCTAAACTGACTTGCTGGAAATGTGGTAAATCCGGGCACTTCAAGAAGGATTGTAAGTCTAGAAAGGGTGGAGGAAAGGGGAAAAACGAGGCTGGTTCAAGTGGATCCAAGGATCCTGAAAAGCAATCAGGTTCGTTTTCTTTACCTAATAATCATTCTGTTGAGAATTATTATGCATCAATAATCTCTGAAGCATTTTATGCGCAGGATGATGATCTGTCATGGTGGATTGATTCGGGTGCAACATGTCATGTATGCAAAGATCGTCAATGGTTCAAGGATTTTAAACCAATTGAAGATGGATCTTCGTTGAAGATGGGCAACGTTGCAACTGAACAAATCAAGGGAATAGGAACTGTTAGCCTAGTATTTACTTCTGGAAATTCCTTAGTATTAGAAAACGTTGTATATGTACCTGGTATTCGTAAGAATCTAGTTTATGGAATTGTATTGAATAATTGTGGTTATAAACAAGTGTTAGAAAGTGACAAATACATTCTGTCAAGGCATGGTAATTTTATTGGTTTCGGTTATCTATGTGGCATGTTTAGGTTGAATCTAGACGTCTCTTTTGTTAATAATTCTGTTTGCATGACTTCTACAAGTATTAGTAATCAACTTAGTAAATCAGAATTGTGGCATGCTAGACTTGGACATGTACATTATAAGAGATTGAAAGATATGTCGAAAATGAGTTTAATACCAGCATTCGAGTTGAACAATGAAAAGTGTAAAACTTGCATGTTAACTAAAATAACTAGACAACCTTTCAATAAGAATGTCAATAAAGTTACTAAGGTTTAGAACTTATACATAGTGATTATAGTAATTTGTGTGATTTTCATTCAACTCCATCACTTGGTAATAAAAAGTATGTAGTTACTTTTATTGATGACGCTACTAGATTTTGCCATGTCTATCTCGGTCATTCCAAAGATGAAGCTCTTGATAAATTTAAAATCTTTAAAGAAAGTGTAGAGCTTTATTATGGTGTGAAAATTAAAACTCTTTGCACTGATAGGGGAGGTGAGTATTATGATCCAGCGTATATTGAATCGACTGGTATAGTACATCAAACGATTGCTCCATATACACCACAACAAAATGGTGTAGCTGAAAGAAAGAATAGAACGTTGAAAGAAATGATTAATTCAATGTTGTGTTATTCTGGCCTAAGTGAAGGATTTTGGGGTGAGGCTATGTTAACAGCCTGTTATTTGTTGAATAGAGTTCCTAACAAAAGGAACAAGATAACCCCTTATGAACTTTGGCATAAGAAACCACCAAAATTGAGTTATCTCAGAGTTTGGGGTTGTCGAGCAGTGGTAAGACTAACTGACCCTAAATGAAAATCATAGGTCAAAGAGGTATAGATTGTGTGTTTCTGGGGTATTCAGAGAATTCTGTTTGTTATAGGTTCTATGTCTTAGAACCCAATGACTATGTATCTGTGCACTCTATTATTGAGTCAAGGGATGCTGAATTTGGCAATGAGGATAGATTCACGTCTATACCTAAACCTGGAGGCATGATTGCAAGGTCTAGTAACTCTGATGATGTAACTGGAAAAGTGATGGATACACCTCCTGAGGCTAGGAGAAGTAGTAGAGCAAGAAAAGCTAAGTCTTTTGGAAATGATTTCCAATTGTACTTACTTGAAGGATCAAGAAATGAAATTAATTTTCAATATCAATATTGCTTTACTATTGGTGATGATCCAAGGACATACAAAGAAGCTATGGCTTCAAGAGATTCTGCATTTTGGAAAGAGGCAATCCAAGAGGAGATGGATTCTATAATCCAAAATGGTACTTGGATACTGACGGACTTACCACCCGGTTGTGAAGCTTTAAATAGAAAATGGATCTTCAAAACGAAGATGAAGGTGGATGGAAGCATAGACAAATATAAAGCCAGATTGGTTATCCAAGGCTTTAGACAAAGGGAAGGCATTGACTACTTTGATACATATGCTCCTGTTGCGAGGATTTCCACAATTAGATTATTGTTAGCACTTGCTGTTATACATAATCTTGTAATTCACCGAATGGATGTTAAGACTGCCTTCTTGAATGGTGAATTAAATGAAGAGATTTATATCAAACAACCAGAAGGCTTTGTCATGCTTGGTAATGAACATAAGGTTTGTAAGTTGGTAAAATCTCTTTATGGACTAAAGCAAGCCCCCAAGCAATGGCATCAAAAGTTTGATGACGTGGTGTTGTCGAATGGTTTTGTATTAAACCAAGCAGACAAGTGTGTATATTGCAAATTTGATGCTACCGGTAAAGGAGTTATCATTTTCCTATATGTAGAAGACATGTTGATCTTTGGTACTGACCAAGATCAAGTTGATAAAACAAATGAATTTTTGTCATCTAAGTTCGAGATGAAAGACATGGGGAAGGCTGATGTGATTCTTGGAATTAAGATCACACATGGAGAACAAGGAATTTCTATTTCTCAATCACATTATATTGAGAAGGTGTTGGAAAAGTTTAACTTCAAAGATTGTTCTTCAGTTAAGACTCCTTTTGATCCTAGTGCAAAACTCGTGCATAATAAAGGAGTTGTTGTGAATCAGCTTGAATATTCAAAGGCTATTGGATCACTAATGTATGCTATGATTAGTACTAGACCCGATATAGCCTTTGCAGTTGGAAAATTGAGTCGATATACTCATAATTAAAATTTAATCCATTGACAAGCAATGAATCGAGTATTTAAGTACTTAAAAGGAACCATGGATTATAGGTTGACTTATTCTGGATTTCCTTCTGTTCTTGAAGGTTATTCGGATGCAAGTTGAATCACCAATATGGAAGATCATTCTTCCACAAGTGGTTGGGTATTCCGGCTTGGAGGTGGTGCTATATGTTGGGCATCAAAGAAACAAACTTGTATCACGAATTCAACAATGGAATCGGAGTTTGTGGCATTAGCAGCAACTGGTAAAGAGGCTGAATGGCTAAGAAATTTAATATATGAAATTCCATTGTGGCCTAAACCGATATCACCTATATCTATCAGATGTGATAGTGCAGCTACCTTGGCTAAGGCATATAGTCAAGTGTATAATGGAAAGTCAAGACACTTAGGTGTTAGACATAGCATGATTCGTGAACTTATTATGGATGGTGTGATATCTGTGGAGTTTGTGAGAACTCGTGATAACTTAGCCGATCATTTAACCAAAGGGTTAAGTAGAGATCTTGTGCACAAATCGGCTATAGGGATGGGATTAAAGTCCACTACAAATCTCTGATATTAAGATACCCAATTCCCATTTAGTATGACACTAGATGCAGAATTCAATGTGGAAAACTTAATCTTTGGAGATTGGAACACATTTGAAAATCGTCCCAAGGTATGTGTTCGGACCTACAAGTTAAGGAGGTTGAATATATATATCTTAATAGTTCTTTTGAAAAATTGCAAATGTAGGTGCAAGAATAAAGGAGCTACCTATATAAGCATGAAGTTTAGCCGCTTCAAGAAGCTGGGACTTGGTTTCGACATGTTTATGAAGGATAAGGACATAGGCTAGTAAAATATAGTGTCAAGATAGAACATATTCTTATGTAAACTTTTATTTCGTGTATTCAATGTGAGTTCCCAGGGTTCAATCCTTAGAGACACCCGGGGTATTCGAATATTTGGAATGTGTAAATGTACTAATATGGAATTCAATCGTTACGATATTTCATTTATGCAAAGTTTGAATGTTTGAGATGACTTGTTTTAGTTAATCAAGGATTGCACTAAAATAGGGGAGGATTGTTGGATATTTTAGTGTAATTAGATTAACTTGATTGATCGGTTATTGTTATAATGATACATCATTTAAGTATGGAGGTGCGGAGTGCACACTTATTTGAATTCATTATGATGTTAGGGGCGAAGCCCCTAAACAGATGAACGGGGGTCCAGGGGCAGCGCCCCCGGGTCTTGGCTGGGGTCGAGCTGTATTAGAAATTCATCCGAAAATATAATTTCTGAAAGTCAAAGGACTAATTTGCAATTTCGGAAACCTTTTGAAAATCAGTTATTTTCAGTTAAGATTCCCAACGGATGCACTGTTTCGTCAACAGCTGCACCGGTTCGTCTTCTTCAAAATATGATCAATTCTTCTGGTTCATGATCTCGAATACACATACGAATTTTCTGCATTCTCTGAATTTTATCCGATCAAATAACTTTGGTAGAACCACCGAAATTGATTTGATCTGAAAGTAATTATCACGACTTTCAGATATCCGTTTTTCTGTTCTATATATTGAATCTCCCTAACATGGATTATGGGGGAGGGGGCACGAGTAGGAGTGGGAATACGGGTATCCGTGGATACCCGACCCGAAAAAACCGGATACCCAAACCCGAAAATCATCAAAATACCCAATACCCGCCCCGACATATCTTCGGGTACTCCAATACCCACCCCGGGTATCCATACCCGACCTATCGGGTACCCAAATAACCGACTCTTTACGTGTGTTAATAACTAATAAAAAAAATTAAATTTTATATAGAAATATAGAAATATTTAAATTGACTAATATCTTTAATGTTTCATTTATTTTTGTAGTATTAAACTAAAACAAAATGGATCACTTTTATTTTAACTATAAGATTACATTTATGGGAATTGATTATGCAATATGTAAATAAAATAATAAAAAGTACGCATTTAATAAAACTATAGAAGCTCAAACAACTAATAATATAATTCAAAAATTAAAATAATTAACTAAAATATAAAAACCACATGAGTTGGTTATGCAATACATAAAAATTATTAAACAACTAAGCAAAATATAGAAGCAGGCATTGCTGAAAGGCAAAAAGTCGTCATTCATGCCATTCAAAGATTCATCCAAAATATTAGTTCTCATTAGTAAATAAATTAGCCCAATTCTTAGAGTTCAAAATGGCTAGACCTAATTTAAAATATACTTTAAATAATAAATTGGATATTCGGGTAATACCCGATACCCATTCGAGTTATCCAATACCCGATTTATGTTATATTTCAATATCCAATCCCATACCCAATCCCATAAAATTAGATATTGGATATCCAAAACCCGGTAGATATCGCGTTGGGTACGAATAAATCCAATACCCGATATCCGTATTCTCACCCCTAGGCACGAGAGGCGGTCGCCCTTATCAGGATGTAAAATTACCATGTCCGCCCACTCCGTTTGCCTCCAGCGTCGCCCCGGACAAAAAAAAAATAGTCATGTTCGCACTAAATCAAGCTAATACTATATATTCCGCCACCTCCATTTCCGGATCTTGGATCCGCCACTGGATGAAATTCACATTTAATATAATTTACTTTACTCTCCTTCTTATTTTACATTTTCTTCGATCATCTCCGTCTTTATTATCTTTTTTACTTATATATTTCATTCCCTTGTTCATTCAAATAGCCCACTAAACATTTATTCCTAATTAATCTTCGTAGTTAATAAAATATCGTAGACAATCTATAATTTATAAATGAGACTTGTTTTATATAAACGTACAAAAATTGTGTGGACACAATATCCCCACACTGCCACACATATAAACGTGAGAATGTAGACACAATTTCAAAAAAGGTGCATTAATCACAAAAAAAAAAAAATCGTGTTACAAAAGGTGTACAAATTGAAATTGATGAGTAGAGACAATTTTACAAAATATCAAATAAGCCCCAATTAGGAAAACCAATTATTACTTAGATATTCCGTCACACGTGGCACAAAACAACTGGCGCCACATCATTTTTCCGGATTGAATATAAACGGATCACACAACCCCCAACTTCTATATATAGCATATAAATTAATCACAAAATCAACACACACAAACACACACACTTCTAAATTAAATATACTATCAATTAATATTCCCAATGGCATCATCCATGACCATGACCGCATCCTTCTTTGGTGGCGCCGTCGCACCGAAGCCGGCCAAGGCCACCACCCGTCGCAGCCCACTGGCGGTGAGGGCCTCGGCGGCAGAGAGCAGCAACACGACACGGGGCCTCACGTTGGCCGGGTTGGCCGCAGCAGCTGTGTCATCCGACCCAATTAAAGTCGCATTGGCCGACGTTTTCCCAGCGTATGTCCCTACTTGCATTACAATACCTAAGAGTATTATTTCCTGTGGTTTGTAAAAAAAATGGATGAAAAAAGTTATATTGAAATATGAGGTCCACTTATTAAAAATAGTAAAAGTGAAATAAGATATTCATGTAAACTGTCCAAATAAGAATTTATAAGACATTTAATAGTGGTTCACTTTATTATAAAGATTGAAATATTGAATCATTTTTTATCTATGAACTAATCTTTTGATCCCCCGACCTCAAGGCGCTGACCCCCCTCGATCCTAAGGCACTGGACATTATTACACTCTCAAGATTTACGGTGTCAGAATACAACAAACGGATTCTGGCATCGGAACCGGACAATCTGGAGCCGAAGCTCTTGACATTTATGTCTGTGTTAAAGGCTGACAGTGTTAACAGCATTGCTGGGTATTACATTACCCAGGTCTTGGCTACGGAAGGTTTAGGCATTTCGACCTCATTCAAGAAGTACACCGCATATGTCCTCACTGTAGACGAGCCTGGAACCGTAATTTTCACTCACTTGGAACGCACTTCTTAGCTATCTTTTCGTGATAAAGTGCTGGCAGAGTCCTAAAAGCAATAGAGTATCAATTATTAAAGCGTGTGAAAAAACTATCTCCAGTAGTTGAACACTTTTGTTAGCCTCTGTATGAGGCCTTTTATTGTACTCCCGTCGTCCATTAATAAATGTTCCATATTTGACTGGCTTGTTTGACTTTGTAAAGAAAAGTGGATAGAAAAAGTTAGAGAGATGTGAGTCCTACTTTTACATATTACTACCTCCGTCCACCAAAATTTGTCCCATTTTTCCATTTCCGTCCGTCCCTCAAAATTTGTCCCATTTCATTTTTACCATTTTTGGTAGTGGACCCCATATTCCACTAATTCATTCCTACTCACATTTTATTATAAAACTAATATATAAAAGTAGGACCCACAATCCACTAACTTTTTCAACTCACTTTCCATTTACGTCCGCGAATAGGAGTCTCGTTTTTCCATTTTAGTCCGTCCGCGAATAGGAGTCCCGGTTCATAATTATCATAAATGGTAAAAAGGCCTCACACTCCACCAACTCATTCCACTCACACATCATTTAAAACTAATATATACAAGTGGGACCCCTATTCCACTAACTTTCTTCCACCCACTTTTCTTAACATTTCTTAAAACCCGTGCCGGAAACAAATGGGACTCCTATTCGCGGACGGAGGGAGTACATTTCTTAAAACCCGTGCCAGATCAAAGTGGGATAAATTTTGGTGGATGGAGGTAGTAGTTTTATAATACCTAATATAGTAAAAAGTCATTTCAAAATAAAAAGTGAAAACAAAATAAGATAAAGAATTTTGCATAAAAATTAAATGACTCAACTACCTTAGGAGAACCCAAAAAAGAATACGACTCAACTACCTTAATATGGAGTGAATATATACAATCTCAATTACTTTATATTCTCTCTTTACATTTTCTTGAATCATCTACTACTTTATATCTCTTACCTATCTATTTCATTCCATTTTTCACTCCAAATAACACACTAAACATTTATTCTTTAATTATCATACTCAAAAGAAATATGACAGAAGGTGAATACAATAAAATTAACATATATAGTCTATAATTTATATTCCCTCTGTTTCATAATAGTGGAGCCATTTCTTTTCAGCACGAAGATTAAGAAAAATTGTATCAAGTGGGTTAAGTAAAGGAAGAATAAAGTAGGAAATGAAAACAGTAGAGAGATGAAGAGAGAATAAAGTAAGAGAAAGCAAAGTAAGTTAGAAGAAATGTGTTGACTTTTACTAAAAATAGAAATGACTAATTACTATGGAACGTACCAAAATGATAAAAATGACTCCACTACTATGGAACGGAGAGGGAGTAAACATAACTGCACACCTTTTTACGTTTGTGACTCAACAGCTCGTTGTATTTCCACTCAACAATTGTGTCTGGATTCTGTGACTGCAGTTCAAGCATGTAGCTTGGTAACTGTTAAAATGATCCCTCCCATCCACCAAAGACAATCTCTAAAGCCTTTCTCCGTGCTTACCATGCCTTCTTGTAACTGATTAGCACGTTGAATCTTTCATGAATATAGGTTTTTATGTTCGAGGCCTTGAAAACAACATCTTCTTGCACTTGATAACGAATACACATAGCAATCATCAATGATGAAAAGTTAGCATGTCCTCTATTCACACGATGACCTTCACAAGTATGTCGTCTCACCCACTTCCTAACTTTCCCCATATCATCATGGACCCTTTGTGTAACAGAAACTTCCCACGAACATTCATTCGATTTTTCAGCGTCGATCTTGCTGATAATAGCTACCCCATCTTCTGTCGTTCCTGCTGGAAATTTGCATACGACATGCCACCTTCTTAGTTTGCTCTCAACGACTTAAACTGTCTTTGATGCCACAAACTCCACACAGTCATAGCCGTCTCCACATGCAGCTTGGAATCAAATTTTGTTCCCATAGCAATTCGATATGGATGTCTCTCATCCCAGTACATGTTGTTGTGTTCATTACCAACTTCATTAGGTACCTCAGAAGGATCACTTGGTATCTGCGAAAGAATTTCATCCCCCTAGGAACGTATTTTGGAAGTGGTTGTTCAACTTGCACAACGGGTTTACATACTACTATCTCATCATCAGAAGCATCACCAGGAGAATCGTCACTTAGACTGACATCTGCCTCAGATGGTGCTGGCGACAATGGTTCATCATTATCTCGTACAATGCAAGTATTATCATCACAGGTATCTGCAACATCTAACTCATCATTCATTCCAACACCAACATCAACAACATCTGCAACATTCATAACACGATCAGAGCTCACATGTTCAACCCTCGCAGATGATCCAACACCACAATCAACAACGCAATAATCAACTGCTGGTGTGATTTCTGAACTTCTCACATGTGAATACTCAACAAATAACTCAATACAACAAGTAGAATTTTGAGCCTCGTTGAACATAAACTCAACACTTTGATGGTATAAATCTCAGTACATATATAACTCATACTGGATGCAAAGACTAAACAATGTCTCCATGACATATGAATGACGTGTTGATTCATATCTATTCTCATCGCACCACATATCATTGCAACTAATTCATAATACGAAACACACGAATTCAATATAATGGAACCTCTCGCCCGAGTTGGATCATAACAAATATCCAACTATGGAAGTTGAACTATTTTACTACTCCAATACAAACTCACAAATATTTGCATGATTTCTGCATAAGAAAATATAACAAATACTCCCTTCGTCCCACTTTAGGAGTCCCGGTTGAGTTCGGCATGGATTTTAAGAAATGTAAAGGAAAGTTGGTGAAAAAAGATAGTGAAATGTGTGTCCTACTTTTTTATATTTGTTTTATAATAAAATGTGAGTGGAAAAAGGTTAGTGGAATGTGGGGCCTAATACCATATATGAAATATTCCAACCGGGACTCCTAAAGTGGGACGGAGGGAGTACAAAAATAGGGATATTTTTTCCTATAAACCCTAATTTAGTAAATCACGGAAAACCAACATAATCTAACAATATAATGCAATAATTAAGAATAACAGATAAACTTACCGAAATCTAACAACAAAATGGAAGAAATCGCCGGGAAAACGGAAGAAAATCGCACTGCCCCCTTTTCTCTCTTTCTCTCGCGCAGAATGGTTTTGCCTCTGTTTCATTTTGTTTGAAGGAGAGACGCATGACACTCATGCGTTTTACCTAGAGACGCATGACCCTCATGTGTCTTTCAATAAAAAATTTAAAAAATTAAAATGCGCATGTCTTTCATGCGTCTTTCCTTAAAACGCACGAAAAGATGACGGTCATGCGTTTCTCACTAACTGGGAAGCTAAAAAAACGCAGTATTAAGATGGATTGCCTAATGTGTCCTAGAACGCAAAAAGAATTACCCCACCAAAAATAGTAAATGTGATTTACTTTCCGTAGATGGAGGGAGTATCATTTTTATAAAATGGGTGCAGAAAAGTGACTGGGACTCCTAAAATTGTTCATACATTATTAGTGGTCCTATTCTTATCCATCTAAACTAATCTTAAAAATATATACTCTACTCTTTTATTTGGTGATGGGTAGGTTACTCGGCGGCTGGACGCCAATCCCCGGTCCAAGTGCACCGGAGATTTTACAAATCACGATATTCGCGGTGTCGGAACACAACAAAAAGAATAATGCGGACTTGGTTGTGGAGTCGGTGGTAAACGGTGAGCAAGCGATTGCGTCTGGTATGAAATACCGGTTGGTGATCGTCGCCAGGGATACTCGCACCGGCCGCTCCAACAGCTACCTCTCCACTGTTTTCAGCCAGGCCGCGCCTACATTGCTAGAGATCCTTTCCTTCGAACCACGTATTGGCTAGCTTTTCCTTGCCTCTATATAGTTTGTTTCGTCAATAAATGGCATTCCCCTCTTTTCTCTTCTGTCCTTGTTCGACCGTTTCTTCACAAGAGTATCCTATGTTGCTTAACTATTCCCTAAAATTTGTGTTCTACCATTCAACTCTTTTATGATTGACTTCGATGATTCCTTTGGGAATTTCACTGAACAGCTGGTGGGCTTGACAGAGTTAGTTTTAATCGGACTTATATCGAACAATTGCTGTGCGTGCTCCCGAGATGCTGCAGGAAAAACAGTGATATATTTGTTTGGGACGCTAAAATTGGGCCAAAATGTGGGCTGTTAAATTGGGCTTGACGAAGCAAAATTAGATCCATTTATTTGTATCTTTTTTGTTTTTCTCATTCTTATTATTACACAGTTACGCGAAGTTCATGTATTTAGGAGTATTTTCACAGAGTTTTATCCGTAAATTAAATTTTCTCAGCGTCCCATTACAGTCACCTTTGGAAAAATTCAATACTTACTAAATTACTTTTATTTTTTAAAATTATTTATTTTATTTTCTCTTCTATTTTAGGGTAGTGTTACATTGCTAATTTTCTCATTCTTTCTTTAATAGACAATATATATAAGTAAGACTTATAGGGAGTGTTACATTGCTAACTCATAACTTAATTGCTAACTGCAACTAAATAATAGCCATTAGATATTTAAATTAAGGGCTTAGATCATCAATCTTTAAATATCAATACAATCAACGAAAAACATCAATAAGGCCATAGGATTAATTCCAAAAAATATCAATAGAGGTATAAATGTCAATTAACTACATGTTTAGTTGAAACTAACTTTTAAAAGAAATCCCAAAACTTTAAATTCATATAACATATATCAAACTAAAGATAATTTCATAAGGATTCCAATGATATCCTACATGCATATGTTCCGACGTCAAAATTTGAAAAAAAATTCAAAAATTTTTAATTTTTTTTTACAGCATAAATGTCAATATACTATATAAAATATGTCAATATAATACATGTAGAATGTCAATATAAACAACGAGTTAACATTCTTAAAGTATTGTGTTGACATTCTCAAAGCATTGTGTTGATATTTTCGAAACACTATATTGACATTTTCATCCAAAACCCTAATTTGGAGGGTTTTTTTTATCTTTTTTATTTTATTAATAAAAACGAAAATTACACGTGGCAAATTATAGACCACACGTTTTCTAAAATCTTATAGCCTTAAATTAGTTGCAGTTAGCAATTGATCACTCTCATCTTTCTTTTATGTTAGATCACTTCCCCACAAAGATATACCTCTTCGAATAGCCGATATTATTCCTAACAAAAAACGTGTTAATAAAAGGTGGATATCCTTACCAAAATTGAGTAGAGACAAATCTTTTGAAAAAATCAAATAAGCTCCCACCATAACAAATGAGAAAATCCAACTTTGGTATACCATCACACGTGGCATAAAATAACAGGAGTCACCTCACTTTTCTATATAGAATAAACGGAAGGAGTGTATTATTTCTAACAGTTAGCTTTAAATTAATGTTCCCTCTGTATCATTAAATTGAGTCGTTCCATTGAGTTTTGCAATTATAACAAATTTCAATACATTTTAATATCGTTTAATTTTTTTCTCTATTTTACTTTATGTTTTTTTTAATCAACTACTACTTTACTACTATCATTTACTTATAGGGCTGCGTTAGTGTGCTAACTAATTTACAATAATAACTAATAACTTTCAATTCTGTGTATTAAAATTATCAACACAAAGACATAATTACATCAATACAACATGTAAATTTAAATATCAACACAAACACATAAGTTTATCAACACAAGAATATTGATAAATTTATAACTTTATGTTGATATTTTTAACATACAAAATTGATACTCCCTCCGTCCCGGAGTATTAGACTCACTTCTTTTGGGCACATGATTTAAGGAATTGATATTTAAATAGTTAAAGTGGAGAGAGTAAAGTATGAGAGAGGAAAAAAGTAGGGGAGAGAAGAGAGAAAAAAGTAGGTGGAGAATAAAATAAGATAGATGCTTTTTGCTAAAAAAGGAAATGAGTCTAATATGTTGGGACATCCCAAAAAGGAAAGTTGGTCTAATACCTTGAGACGGAGGGAGTATTAGTTATTATTATAACTTAGTTAGTATTTATCACAAACCCTTACTTATAACTTACTTATATATTTCGTTCCCTCTTTCAGACTATTTTCACTCCAATTAACCCACTAAAAATTTATTCCTTAATTTTCGTATAGTAGAAAGCAGTATGGGTAAAGGAGAATACAATAAAAATATCATACAGTATATAAATTATAAATAATACAACTTATTTTGTATATATAGACATAAAAATTTTGAATGGAGACAATTTCCCAACACATATAAGAGCATCCGCAATGGTGCTTAGGCCAGCCATTCTCTCCCCTGCCACGTCAGCAACACTAAAAAATCCACCTGCCACATCAGATTTAGGCCAGCCATAGGCTAGCCATAGGCCAGCCGCAATAAAAATAATTCAAAATATACTACATTTACGGAATTAAAATTACGATAAAAATACGGAATTAGATTTACGAGACATATACGGGAAAATTCATTAATTTTATATTTAAATAAAAAAAAGTACATTAACTAAAAATCATAAAAATAACATAATAAAAAAAAATTCGGGCTTCCACACACGAGCCACCTTGAATCTGTTATAGTTTGCCGCTAGCCGAACGGGGTCTCGCTGACCGGGGGCGACGCCCCCTTGCCATAGGGGTCCGGGGGCGCGGAGAGGCCCCCGGCCCGACGGTATGACATGTTTCTGTTTTAGGTCTTAATTTTGTATTGGGCTAGTTGTTGTTGTCCATCGCTAGATGTTGCTCTTGTACAGAAATTTAGAGATAGAGAAAATCGCGTTTATATAGTTTTTCAAAAATTTTAAAAAAGAATTAAAAAAAATTTAAAAAAAGAATTAAAAAAAAAAAACAAAATTCGGCGCTGGCCGATCGGGCCTCCACAATGGCGGCTAGCCGATCGGCTAGCGCTTCGGCCAGCGACGAGCGATCGGCCAGCCCACGCCGATCCGCTCGCCGAAATCGCCCTCGCCGATTGCAATGGTTCGGCTAGCCGATCGGCCAGCGCGACGAATCGGCTAGCCGGTCGCTAGCCGACCATTGCGGATGCTCTAAACGTGAGAATGTAGACACAATCCCCAAAAAAAGCTGCATTAATCACAACAAAAAACGTGTTACAAAAGGTGTATAAATTGAGTATATACAAATTCACAAAAAAAATCAAATAAGTCCCACCATAACAAATTAGGAAACCCAATTATTTATGATACTCCATCACACGTGGCATAAAACAACTAGAGCCACCTCACTTTTCCGGATAGAATAAACGATCCACATATGCATGAAACCCCAGCCCCCAAATTCTATAAATAGCATGAACAATTAATCACAAAATCATCACAAACACACACACATATATTCACTTGTAAAATACCTATCAATTCCCAATGGCATCATCCATGACCTTGACCGCCTCATTCTTTGGTGGCGCCGTCGCCGCGAAACCGGCCTCCTCCACCACCCGTCGCTGCCCGCTGGCGGTGAGAGCCCGATGGACTTGGAGAAGTCGGTGGCGGAGAGCAGCAACACGAGACGGGGCCTCGTGTTGGGGGCCGTGGGCGCAGCAGCAGTCTCATCCATCGCGAATGTCGCAAAGGCCGCCGACGATACTAATAGCCCGTATGCGCCTATTTGTGTTACAATGCCTGCATGAGAGTATTACCATTTATTGCGTTTCATTATAAAGATTGAAATATTAAATTGCTTATACTACTCCCTCTTCCCCTCCCTATTAAATATCTCATTTTTTTTAAATCCATCCACCAATAAAAAGGTCTCATTTCACTTTTTACTATATTTAATAAGTGGACTTCATATTCCACTAAATCACTTCCATCACATTTTATTACTCCATCTGTCCCTCATTAATTATCCACTTTTGTCATTTTGGTACGTCCCTTTTTAATTGTTCACTTTCACTTTTATGGTAAGTAAGTCACACATTCCACTAACTCGTTTCATAAAACTACTCGATGGAGTACTATATAAAAGTGGAATCATATTCCACTAACTTTTTCAATCCACTTTCTTTTACATTTCTTAAAAACCGTGCTGGAATCAAAGTCGACAATTATAAGGGAATGAAGCGAGTGTAAAACTAACTTTTTCTACTACTTTCTTCTACAAAGTCAAATAAAATCTGAACCCTAAATAATATCTTAAAATCCGAGCCAGTAAAAAATAGGACATTTATTGGCTGACGTAGCAAGTATTATTTTTAACCACTCTTTTATTTGCTGTTGGGTAGGACGATCGGCGGGTGGAGGCCGGTCGTAGCAGATACAAATGAGATTTTTCTTATCGCAGTATACGCGGTGTCGGAACACAACAAACAGAAGAATGCGTCCTTGGTTTTGGAATCTGTGCTAAGGGCTGAAGTGCAGGTGGTCAATGGTGTGAATTGCAGGCTCGTGATCGTCGCCAAGGATAGTAAAACCGGCCGCTCCAACAACTACCTCGCCGTTGTTTACGGCAAGAACGTGCCTACAACGATAGAGCTCACTTCTTTCGACGCACTTCTTCGCTAGCTTTTCCGATCGCCGGATTGTGTATCGGTTATTAAAGTGTGTTAAAAAAACCATCTCCACTGTTTGTTTAGTACTTTTCCTTTCCTCTATAGAAGGCCTTTTATTGTAATAATTTGGAGATAGTTATTTTCACAATATATTCAATAAATGATATTTCCTTATTTTCTCTTCTTTTCTTGTTCGACGGTCATGTTAAAATACTACTAACTTTATTTCTCAATGATTTAAAGACTAAAGAATTCTAGGATTTATAGAAATATGTTCTAACTCTCTTAATACGACTTGGGAAATGACAGTCAAAGAAAATATATATTCATGAAACTAAACGTAATCTAGACTAGATAATGAATCTTTCGGATAGAACAAGATTCGATCTTATCTTCCTACATGGTCACGTAATCCTTCCATCTTGCCGGTCTCATGGATTTCATTGCTCTCACTCGATACAAGGATTATGGCTCTAGAAAGAGATCTTGGTGATTGTAATCTTTTTATTGTCTGAGTCGTAGATTAGATTTATGTTTATTTTCTTTGGTTTTTTTGTTGGTTCTTCCTTGAGTCATATTAAGAGAGTAAGAGAGTTAAACCGCATATGGTTGTAATAGCATATTTTGTCACAGAAGTATCTTTAAATTGAATGTTCCCTTTGTCCTATTACCATTGAGTCGTTCCATTGCAGTTGAGTTAAATCTTGCAAAATTTCAATAAATTTAATCTCGTTTGATTTATAATTTCTTACTTTAAATTTTATCATGTCATTTCCTGCTTTATTATCTCTAAAGTACTTAACTGTTTACATCCCTTTCCACTCCAAATAACCCACTAATCATTTATTCCCTAATCTTCATACTCAAAAAAATATTGGCAGAATGAGAATATATAACAATAAAAATATCATAGACAATCTATAATTTATAAATATGAATTCTCTGGGATAAACATACAAAAATTGAGTGGAGACTATTTCCCACACATATAAAACGTCTCCTAGCTAGTACGTGACAATGTTGAAATCTAGTCTCCGTGTTGGTTCGAACACTCATGTATTAATCACAACAAAAACGAGTTACAAAAGGTGTGTTTCCATACAAAAATTGAGTAGAGACAATTTTTTAAAAAAATCAATCAAGCCCCACCATAACAAATGAGGAACGCCAATTATTTAATACAATTTAAAAAGGTATACCATAGCACACTACAAGAAAAAGAGGCTTTCCCGAGCACCAAGTGGTCGGAAATATAAGGCAAAGTGCTCGGAAAATCGAGATATACCGAGCACTTTCCTAGCACCGAGAGTGCTCGGCTTTCGCTTCGTCGGAATTTTTATACGAGCACCTTAGAGTGCTCGGACATCCGAGCACCCGATTGTGCTCGGAAAATGCCGAGCACATACCCAGGTGCTCGTAATATTCCGAGCACTTACATGATTTTCAGATTTTGGAACATGGCGAGCACATACTAAGGTGCTCGGACATCCGACCACCCGATTGTGCTCGGAAATACCGAGCACATACCCAGGTTATTGAAATATTTCCATTTTCCAAGCACATATAAGTGCTCGGAACAGGTTATTTCTGTTTCTTTTTAATATATATTTTTTATTATTATTTTTAAATTAATAAAAAATCAAAATTATTTAATGAATAAATAAAGAAAACAAAATTCAAATAACATTAAATTAAATAAAATAGTTTTACAATTGTTTTATTATACTATTCCTCCTACAACATCACAATTTGTTTACCCGGATCCATCTACACTTATGTTAAGCTAATCTAAATCCGCTTGCACTTCTCCAATCTGCAAGTTGTATGAGTTTGCAGCCCCGTTCATCCTCCATAGAGCGTCCTGTCGATGCTCCTTAAGAAATCTACACAATAGACAAAACATTAACATAGATATGAAAAAAGGTTTATATTCTTGCTGGAATTGAATGCAAACAAAGATGACATACTAAACAGATGAAGGCAACAATCCCCTATTATCTCCATGCATCATCAACTTGGAGAAACATATGATTTGACACAAACTTATCATCAAAATCAAGAAAATTTCCACCAGGAGAAAAAAAAACGAAAAGAAAATTAAACTGAAAATCAGTGTAGACTATACCTGACAACAGCCAGAAGAACTAGATCGGGCAACCTGATTTTGACACACTTGGCAACCTGAACAAGCAAGGGAAGAGGGATCAGGGCACAATGGTTTGAGAAATGGAAAGGGAAAGCTAGCTTCTAGAAGAGATCTTGGCATATGCAAATGCTGGTTCAAGAGCTTCTTGGCTAGTTCGAGATATGAAACGGGGACTAGCTCTGTATCCAGAACCTAAAGGTGCATTAGCTCTGCATGAATGAGGAACACTGTCTGTATGAAATGAGAAAAACACATTTGGAATTGGAGGAAGTGCATACCCGAATGAGTTTTGTTTGATAGTCAGCAACTCAACGTCCAGCTGCATAAAATTCATAAGTAATATCCTATATTTGGCTGTCTCAAAGATGCAGAGTAATAAAGATACAGAACCTCACCTCAATGGTTGTTGCATTGGGAGGAATTTCCATATGCTACCTCAAGAGGTACAATACAATCAGCAGTCTCTGCATGCAACACAAGCTAGCATTGAGTAATCAAATTTAAAGCATGTGGAAGATTATTGATCTGAGTCTCACCTAGCCCCAGCACTCATGCCTTCAACTCCAAGTCTAATTTTTTAAGAACTGCTCCTCTCTGAAATTAACCAACATCAAATCCACACAGCTACAACAGAACATTTAATAGAATATATTAACAGACATCATAAACTATTATCTGATAAGGTTCTGAGGTTACATCCGCCGTTAGACTTTAAACTTAAATCTTTCGAAATGTATTATCAGGGTAATAATAGCTACCTTTACTCCAATTGATTCTGTAAAACAAATACATTAAATTCAGTGATAATTGACTGTGTCAATTCTGTAAACATTGAGTTTAAGCGTGTTATATACATCACCATAGACCATACTTCCTTCTGTGCATAGCCAAAAGTAGAAAATATGATAAATCATTGAGTGCACATTTATACCACTCTTTAGCAGAGTACATAGGAAAATAATTCCAAGAATAAGCTTATGGACAACCTCACGTGAATAAATTATACACTCTAATGAATACTACTACTAGTACTACATGCATAAGTGTTACCTTAACAACAAGAAGGGGATATATCGCAACTGTAGTTCCAACTTTGGCCAAAGCTCCTACCAAAAATATTTAACCTTAATACTATTTTAAGAACCAATAGCACAATACTGTATGAAAATCTGGAGAAGCCACTTGGATTTGCAAGAGAAGCTACATATTTATACAATAAACAGCTAAAATCATACACAAAATAGTAGGACCACAAAATAGAAAAAAAAAAATTGCATCAATTGTACAAATTATGTACGAATTGCATCAATTACATCAAAATTAGAAAAAGGAAGGTCAATTGCATCAAAATTACGTACGAATTGCATCTGAAATTACAACAATTGCATACAAATTGCATCAAAATTACAACAATACGTACAAATTGCATAAAAAATACAACAATTACATAAAATTGCATTTCAAATTACACGAAATCGAACCAAATTCATCAAAGAAAAATTAAAATTAAGAGAGAAAGGGATTGCACCTCAGAAATAGTGTGAGGGAGAGAGACCGGGTGGGCGAGGAGTCTCTCGGTGGAATAATGTGGCTCGCGATGGCGGTAGAGAGATGAGAGGGAAACTGCCGATTGAGCGATGGGAAGAGAAATCGAGAGGGAAACTGCCGATTGAGCGATGGGAAGAGAAATCGAGAGGATAAATATAGGGCGGTTTTCCAGATCGGCGGAGAGAGGAGATATATATTTCGCGGTTTTAATTGGCATTCCAAGCACCCTGACGATGCTCGGGAAATTAACTACTTGCAGTGTACCTCAAATTTCTATATGTAATTATTCAAAATAAATCTTAAACGAGCACTTATACGGTACTCGGAATTTACCAAGCACATGTATGGTGCTCGGAACTAATGTCAAAAGTATTGATATTTTATATTCAAAATAAATTTTAATATTTGATAAATAATTTGCAAATTTTTATACATACAAATTTATTGAGATATTTCTATGTACTAGTAAAAAATACTATTAACATGTTTTAAATTATTGTTGTTGTGAAATAATTATTACTTAAGTATTTTTAATAACTTCCGAGCACTTACATGGTGCTCGGCATTTTCCAAGCACATATATGGTGCTCGGCTTTATTACTTAAAAATATTAATATTTTATGTTCAAAATAAATTTTAATGTTTACGGTAAATGATCCACAAATTTTTATATATGCAAATTTTTCGAGATATTTCTATGTACTAATAAGAAATATTGACATGTTTTAATTTATTATTGTTGTTAAATAATTAAAAATTATAGTATATTTTTTTATACTTCCGAGCACTTACATAGTGCTCGGCATTTTCCAAGCACAAGTACGGTAGTCGGAATTATTGCATAAAAATGTTTATATTCTATGTTTAAAATAAATTTTAATATTTATGGTAAATGATCCACGAATTTTCATGTATGCAAATTTTCCGAGATATTTTTATGTACTAATAAAAAATATTGACATGTTTTAATTTATTATCGTTAATCATTAAAAATTAATTTTTTTTTATAATTTCCGAGCACAAGTACCGCCGTCGGAATTGATGCATAAAAATGTTAAGATTATATGTTTAGAATAAATGTCAATTCCGACCACGATAATTGTGCTTGCTTTTTGCCGAGCACAAGTAGAAGTGCTTGGTATATTGCGAGCACACGTAGAGGTGGTCGGTATTTTCCGAGCACAAATAAAGGTGCTCGCTAATTTCATAGATGATTTAATAGGTGATGCGATTGCGTTCGATACCACGAACAATATTTTTTTAATATAACTAATCGTTCTCACGAAAATTTGAATCAAATAATTGGTTTATAATCCGTATCAACCGTTCGGACCGGCCACGAGCGGGCGGTTTCGTTGCGCTATTGCAAGCAGTTTTAGCTTGGCTCTTTGTTTAAAAATAATTTAAATACATTTTTCTATCTTTAAGTATCTTCATTCTCTTCTATACTTGTAGTTTTTGAAATAGTGTTGCCATTTTATTCTATATTACAAATTTCCGAGCACAATTAAATGTGCTTGCTTTTTGCCGATCACAAGTAGAAGTGCTTGGTAAATTGCGAGCACACGTAGAGGTGGTCGGTATTTTCCGAGCACAAATAAAGGTGCTCGCTAGTTTCATAGATGATTTAATAGGTGATGCGATTGCGTTCGATACCACGAACAATATTTTTTTAATATAACTAATCGTTCTCACGAATATTTGAATCAAATAATTGGTTTATAATCCGTATCAACCGTTCAGACAGGCCACGAGCGGGCGGTTTTGTTGCACTATTGCACGCAGTTTTAGCTTGGCTATTTTTTTAAAAATAATTTAAATACATTTTTCTATCTTTAAGTATCTTCATTCTCTTCTATACTTGTAGTTTTTGAAATAGTGTTGCCATTTTATTCTATATTACAAATTTCCGAGCACAACTAAATGTGCTTGCTTTGTGCTGAGCACAAGTAGAAGTGGTCGGAATTTTCCGAGCACAGTTAAAAGTGCTCGCTGGGTTGCCGAGCACAAGTAAGAGCTAATCGTTGGTTTGCCGAGCACAAGCAAATATGCTCGGTAGTTTCCGAGCAATGGTAAAAGTGCTCGGTAGTTTCCGAGCACAAGTAAAGCTAATCGTTGGTTTGCCGAGCATAAGCAAATATGCTCGGTAGTTTTGCGAGCAAAGGTAAAAGTGCTCGGTAGTTTCCGAGCACAAGTAAGAGCTAATCGTTGGTTTGCCGAGCACAAGCAAATATGCTCGGTAGTTTTGCGAGCAAAGGTAAAAGTGCTCGGTAGTTTCCGAGCACAAGTAAGAGCTAATCGTTGGTTTGCCGAGCACAAGCAAATATGCTCGGTAGTTTTGCGAGCAAAGGTAAAAGTGCTCGGTATTTTCCGAGCAATGGTAAAAGTGCTCGGTAGTTTCCGAGCACAAGTAAGGTGCTTGGCAAGTGTTGGTCGGAAAACAGTGTTTTTTTTGTAGTGGCACGTGGCACAAAACAATTGGAGCCACCTCAATTGTATTTCGGAGTGTATTATTTCACAAAATTATCTTAAATTAAATGTTCCCTCCGTCCTACTACAATTGATTCGTTCCATTGTAGTTTCAATACATGCAATTTTGTTTACTTTATTCTCCTTTTTACGTTGTCTTTATTCAATCACGTGCTATTTATCTATTTCATTTGAGTTCGACAGTTTCCTTCGGGAATTTCATTGGAACAGCTGGCGTGCTTAGCAGAGCTCAATTAACATTGGTAGGGCTTTTATTAAAAAATGTTTTAATAAAACTAAGCAAGCTAAATGAAACTAAGAAAATTATTGCTACGAGAAAAAAAATGTGTATGTGCCAAAATGTGGGCACTTTGGGCTATTACATTGGGCTCAAGCCCAAGTTAAGGAGTAGTCGTGCAAAAACTGGATTTAATTGGCTCTTTTTAGGCCCAAATTGACAAGTAGTCTTGCAAAAAGGAGTATTAAAGTTTCTATAGTCCTATATATTCAATGAATTGATATATTTTTATGATATCTTTAATATTGCAAACCCAGACAAACTCGGCCCGATGCTTTCCTAGAAATCGGGCTCGGTTAGGCGGGTTGAAAATACATCGAGCTGAAAATGGAATCCAACCCAAAATTTCATCAAGCCTAAATGTTTGGACCCAATCCAGTCCAAATTTGATCTAGTCTGAACTATCGGACTAGGTTTATTTTGTAAGCCATTACAACGTTATTATGAATTTATGAGTTTTCAAATTCTAATTGATGTTTAACTTGTTAAAGTAAAATTGTAGTTAGTGAGGTTTGGTAGATTAGTTAAAGTTGCTACTCCTTTTATTAGTTAATTTTAGCACTTTCTCTAGTCTATAAGGCTATTGTTGTAGTTTGTATATGACTTTCCTCCAATGTACTACTACATCCGTTCTTTCATAGTTTAAATATTTCCTTTTAGCAGAGTTAAGAAATGGATATTTAGTGAATTAGATGGTTATGTAATAAAGTAAATTATACAGTAGATAGAATAAAGTAGAGAAAATGAAGTTATAAAAAAATGCGTTAATTATACTCCCCCTGAACGCGAAAAAGAGTTTCATTTTTTTCATTTTGGTCTGTCCGCGAAAAGGAATCCTGATTCATAATTATCATCAATAGTAAAAGACCTCACATTCCACCAACTCATTCTCACGTATCATTTAAAAATAATATATACAAGTGAGACTCATATTCTACTAACTTTCTTTCACCAACTTTTCTTAACATCTCCTAAAATACGTACCAGAAAGAAATTAGACTTTTGTTTGTGGACAGAGGAAGTACCATAACAGAAATGACACAACCATAAGAAAAACGTTTTGAAATGTAAAATTGACAATATTATGAAGAAACTAGGGAGTAGTAGCTTTCAATAGATTAATCTTGCTTGTTTCTATTCCATGGTAAGGGCGAAACATAGCATGTGATTTCTGCTACCATCAATAAATTTGTTTGGTACTTTTGCAGGAAATAGGTGAATAATAAAATTTTCTGGCCAAATTTTACTAACAATTATAATAGCCACAACCAGCTTTCTTCCTTCCACCGCCATTCCACCACTACCATGACAAATTATGGTGCTATTTTTTTCAATTAGGAATATGTGATACAAATATTTGTTTCACATCATCTAAGTTTCTTCATGAATCTAGGATATAATTATTAATCCCTCTGTTCCATTGAAGATGACCCACTTTTCTTTTTGGTTTGTCCCAATCAAGATGATCCATTACTTAAAATGGAAACACTTTTATCTCTACTTTATTCCATCTCTCTTACTTTACTCTCTCCTCTTACCACACAAAATATAACTGCATAAACTCCCGTGTCGTCCAAGAAATGGGTCATCTTCCTTGGGACAGAGGGAGTATTATATATTTTCATAAGTTGTTAAGCTTTGATTTGCTCTAGTTTGTTTTATTTCCCTATCATTTTGTACCATATATATTAGAAATATAAGTAGTCTTTTATTATTACTAAGAATAATGAATGAATAAAATAATTTATCGATCATTCTGTGGTTCTCTTCCATCTCCTTAAAATTTTCAAATCTCTTTTCTCCTACTCTCAATTCTTATAATTTCTCTTATATGTGTTAATCCCAAATTAATAGATTAATAAGTACTATATGGGAGTGATTTGGTAGCTAGTCTAATACTCATGTTGTAAGAATTTTAATATTTAGCCAATGTGTGTAGACAATAGTATCGTCAAAATAAATTAGATTGTATCTCGATTTATTCAGTTGCGTTTGGAATGTGATTAATCTGAAATGAAGCCACTAAACATTTATTCCCTAATTTCCTTTCTCAAAAGAAATATGAGCAGAAGGGGAATACAATAAAAATATAGTAATTGAGAATAATAATTTATAAATAAGACTTTTTTTATATAAACATAACAAAATTTTGTGGAGACAATTTTCCCACACACAGATAGGTGAGAATGTAGACACAATTTCAAAAAAGGTGCATTAATCACAACAAAAAAACGTGTTACAAAAGGTGTAGAGTAGAGACAATTTCAAAAAAAAAATCTAATAAGCCCCACCATAACAAATTAGGAAACCCAATTATTTATCGCCTTTCAAAAAAAAATCTAATAAGCCCCACCATAACAAATTAGGAAATCCAACTATTTATCGCCTTTCACAAAAAAAAAATCTAATAAGCCCCACCATAACAAATTAGGAAACCCAATTATTTATCGCTACAACTTAGATATTCCATCACACGTGGCACAAAACAACTGGAGGCTGGAGCCACCTCACTTTTTCGGATAGAATGTACTACTCCCTCCATCCCGGCTAAGATGACACATTTCTTAGTCGGCACGAGATTTTAGGAGTTATTGGTTAATGTGATTAATTAGAGAGAGAAAAAGTGGATGCAAGTATTCAAGTAGAGAGATAAAGAAAGATGGACATTTTAATAGGAGAGAGAAAAAGTATTTGAATGTATTAATTAGAGACAGAAAGTTTTCGAAAAAAGAAAATGTGTCATCTTAGTTGAGACAAACTAAAAAGGAAAACGTGTCATCTCAAGCAGGACGGAGGGAGTAACATTTACTCCCTCCCTCCCGAAATAGAAGTCATATTTAGTTATGACACGAGTTTTAAAAATGTAAAGAAAAGTGAATTGAATAATTAGTGGAATATGAGTATCAATTATATATACTTTTATACTAAAATGTGAGTGAAATAAGTTATTGGAATGTGGAGTCTACTTACCATTTATGATAAAAGTGAAATAACTCTTATTGTGAGACGAACAGAATTAACAAAACATGACTCTTGTTATGGGCCGGAGAAAGTACATTCCAACCAACTTCTATATATAGCATACACATTTAATCACAAAATCAACATACACAAACACATTCACTTATAAATTACCTATCAATTCCCAATGGCATCATCCTTGACCATGACCTCCTCGCTCTTTGGTGGCGCCGTCGCCGCGAAGCCGGCCGCGGCCACTACTCGTCATAGCCAGCTGGCGGTGAGGGCCTCCATGGACTTGGAGAAGGCAGCGGAGAAGAGCAACAACACAAGACGGGGCCTCATGTTGGCCGCGGCTGGCGAAGCAGCAGTGTCGTCCGTCGCGAATGTCGCGATGGCGGCCGATAAAATCCTGTAAGTGAAATATTTAACTAAAGTGTGTGGACAATAGTATCGTCAAAATAAATTAGATTGTATCTCGATTTATTCAGTTGCGTATGGAATGTGGTTAATCTGAAATTAAGCCACTAAACATTTATTCCCTAATTTTCGAGAAAAAATTCAGCGGTCCAGGCATACCATGTTGGCACGATGACATGGTATGTCCGGCAAACAATATTTTAACAAGTGGAAGTAGATCCATGTCATACTCTAACTAATGAGACACAATCTTTAATGGAAAAATAAACAATTTTAATATATGGTAATTGTTAAACTTTCCATATATAATATTGATACATCCATCCATGTATAATTATCTTACATACAAGAGTACTTACTACGCAAGGAGCTACACTATTTTTGAATAACATAATAATAATTCATTTAATAAATGATGAGCAATGATAAAAATAAAACAAGAGCTAATCTATATAATTTACTTTTAATTAATGATGTGCAACGATTAAAATAAAATTATAAGAGCTAAACTATATAATTTTCATTTAACTAATGATGCAATGATAAATAAAATAAGAGCTAAATTGTATAATTTTTATATATTAATATCAATATGGAATGCTAAAAAATTTAAGTTATAAAAGCAACAAATTTAAACTATGATCATACTTTTTAATTCTCATTTTTCACACATTTATATACTGCATATAATAAGAGAGAAAGCAATTTCATATAATTTTCAAATTAATGGCACAATATAAATACTCCATTTTAGATTATTACAATTCGTCACATATGCGGTTATATTGCATAAATGAATGTGTGTGTATAAATATAGTATAGGAGGTAAAAAAAAAATGTTTCCATATTAGAAATTTAGAAGTGAATCTACATTTAATATGAATATTAAATTGAAAGTAAATCTTCTACAATTCCATATGTCAAATTGTTATTAGTGAAACGTACCATGTAATCATGCCAACATGGTATACCTAGACCATTAAATTTTTTCTCCTAATTTTCTTGCTCAAAAGAAATATGAGTAGAAGGAGAATACAATAAAAATATCATTGACAAAATAATTTATAAATAAGACTTCTTTCATATAAGCATAAACAAATTTAGTGGAGACAATTTTCCCACACAGATAAAGTTAGTAGATGAGAATGTAGACACAATTTCAAAACACTACAAAAAAAATGCTAGGTAGTGACGGAAATTAGTGACGGTGGCTGCTAGCTCAACAATAGTGACAGAAAAAGCGTCAGTCACTAATAGTGACAGAAAATGGATTTAGTGACGGAAAATATAGATGACTGCTTTGTTTTAGTGACGGAATAATCTGCCACTATTTTTGACTGAAGCTTTTTCCGTCACTAAGCTAGCAGCCGCCGTCACTAATTTCCGTCACTATCTAGCTTTTTTTTTGTAGTGAAAGTTGGGGTCTACTTATTTAAAATAGTAAAATGAGATATTCATAAAAACTGTCCAAATAAGAAATTATAAGATATTTAATAGTGACAGGAGGAAGTATAATTGTTTATAGTGGTTCACTTTATTATAAAGATTGAAATATTGAATCATTTTTTTCTCTATGAACTATTCTTTGAAAAATCCTTTTTATTTGATGATGGGTAGTGTTACCCCCGACCTCAAGGCGCTGACTCCCGACCTCAAGGCGCTGACCCCCGTCAATCCTAGTACACTGACATTATTGCATTCGCAAGATTCACGGTGTCGGAATACAACAAAAAGATTTTGGAGTCGGACCCCGACATTCTGGAGCCGAAGCTCTTGACATTTGTGTCTGTGTTATAAGCTGACAAGCTGGAGACCATTAGTGGGTTTTACAGAATCGAGATCTCGGCTAGGGAAGGTTTAGGCCCCCCCAAGAAGTACATCGCAACTGTCTTATCGCTGGACGAGCCTGGAACCGTAATTTTCACTATCTTGGAGTCGTGATAAAGTGCTGGTGGAGTCCTAAAAGCAATAGAGTATCTCAATTATTAAAGTGTGTGAAAAAGCTATCTCCAGTAGTTAAGCACTTTTGTTAGCCTTTGTATAAGGCCTTTTATTGTAGTCCATTCGTCCATTAATAAATGTCTCATATTTGACTGGCTCGGATTCAAAGTTTTGACTTTGAATAAAGTTGAGGTTGCACTAATAGCAAATACTGTGAGAATGTGCGTTAAATTCATGTGGAAATGTGAATTATTTATTTAATGGCGAAGTTAACACTAAGAAATTATATTATTTCAAACAATTATACTTGAGTAAAATATACTCGTATATGATGGTCATATAAGAACAGTGTATTATTCTATCGGGGTGTATTAGGGTTCTTACACCTCCTTAGTATCAACACAACATATATCGCAACCCTCAGATCCTTGAATTGGATGGTTGTGATAAACTACATTATTACACTAAAATGCTACTACATTATTTTACTAAAATAGTACATTATAAGCTAAGTTATTATTAGACTAATAATCTACATTATTAGATGACATGTGACATTAATCTAGCAGTTAGACTAGATAATAAATCTTTCGGATAGAGCAAGAATCGATCTTATCTTCCTACATGGTCACGTGATCTATCGCATGCTTGGGCCGGCTCATGGATTTCATTGCTCTCACTCGATACAAAGATTATGGCTCTAGATAGAGATCATGATCATTAGATTCGTATTTATTCTCTTTGGGTTTTTTTTCGGTTCTTTCATGAGTCATATCAAAAGAGTTCAACCGCATATATATGGTTGTAATAGTACTCCCTCCGTCCCACTTTAGGAGTCCTGATTTACCATTTTTTTATGTCCCACTTTAAGAGTCCCGGCTGGATTATTCCATATATGGTATTAGGCCCCAAATTCCTCTAACCTTTTTCCACTCACATTTTATTATAAAACTAATATAAAAAAGTAGGACTCACATTTCACTATCTTTTTCATCAACTTTCCTTTACATTTCTTAAAACTCATGTCGAACTCAACTGGGACTCCTAAAATGGGACGCAGGGAGTATATTTTTTCACAGAAGTATCTTTAAAGTGAAGGTTGTTAGGTTTGGTATACTGAAAAGCATGTTTCGAGCAAGTTTCGCGCGAATAGAATCTTGCTTGTATACGTAAAACTCTACAATCCACCTTTAACCCGATTCAGTATTATTCGAGCAGTCTCGCACGAATAGAATCACTATTATTATTACATTGTGTTTGCTTGTGCATTTATAAGATGTTTTACAAACATTTAAATGCATAAGAAGTAAACAAAGTCTAAGTCTTTTGCTTAGTAGACCGGTTGTGGGCGTCGTCCACTTTAAGGTAACACGGTCAGATCTATGCAATGCTTTGCAAAAGAAAAAGAAGAATTTCACAACCTAGATAGGCTTTGGCTACCTATCGTGAAAGGTTGCAATGTCAGTCCGCATATTTCTAAGCCTTACTGAAATAAGATGACATTGGTGTGGTATAGCACTGAACGGATCTAACAGCAAGACGTGTCTTTATGCTATCTACTGAAAGATTAGGTCTTGATAAAATACTATTTCTTAATCTACATATGTTAGCATTGAGCATACAGTATTGATTATGCACTACTTTGACTTATCAAATGGTGCGGGTTTTTCGCAACCCAATAATCCTGATATATTGGGGTAGTGGTGATTAATATCTAGCGGTGCTAGGATTGCTATTATGTTGAATCGTGCACGAGGTGAGTCTCGTTTGATAATGTCCTCAAGAGGAGCTTGAACAAGGTTTTATTATTCGGAAAACTGGCCAGTTGGAGTTTTATTACTCTATGAATAATAAATAAATGTTTCTTGCTAAGTCCACTCTTGAAATTAATAAGATATTAATTAATTAAGTCCATAGCAGACATTAATTAATTAATGGACATTTATATCTTAAGCGCGGGAAATAAATAATAAACAAAGTGGAAACCTGGATTACTTATAATTTCGGATTTGGATGGGGAGAGTTCAATATTACTTCTGTAGTGGCTGCTCGTAATATTCCAATATAAGCTTGTATTAAATTGTGGGTTCAATTTAATTAGTAAAAAGCTAATTGGGCGAGCCCATATCCAAAACCTTCCATAGATCCCTGTCTGGGCCCATAAGGAACTTAATATAAATAGGAGAATAAAGGAGACAAAAAAAACATAATTTTCATTATTTGTAATTTTCGAAAATTTCAGCTTCCCCAGTTGTAGGAATTTTCGAATTCCACTCCTTTTCCCAAAAGGATTTCTTCTGTCTTCTTTATTCGAGTCCTAGTATTTTGATAAGATCAGCCCACCCTGATGTCGAGATACAGTTCGGGAACCAGAGAGAAGATCCATGGTCTAGTATTGAAGATCATCATGTGGAGAAGGCGCGAGCAATCGACGATTCTTTGAAGAATCAAATCGGTAACCCTTAACCATAGAATACCTGTTTTTGGATTTATTTTCTATGAGCATGAATTGTTTGCGTTCTAGCATGCAATTATCTGTTTAGCATGTGAATTGATTAATCGCATAATCGGTCAAATAGATCCTTATCTGATTTATTTGTTTTGTACAAGTCTTCCGCTGTGCAAGGGGCACCAAACTCAAGCAAAGGTTCCCTTTGTCCTATTACAATTTAGTTGTTCCATTGCAATTGAGTTAAATCTTGCAAAATTTCCATACATTCAATCTTATTTGATTTATTATTTTTTTACTTTAAATATTATCCAGTCAACTCCTGCTTTATTATCTCTTTAAGTAGTACTTATCTATTTCTCTCTTTCCACTCCTAATAACCCACTAAACATTTATTCCCTAATCTTCATACAGAATGAGAATACAATAAAAATATCATAGACAATCTATAATTTATAAATATGAATTCTTTTGGATAAACATACAAAAATTGAGTGGAGACCATTTCCCACACATATAAAACGTCTCCTAGTTAGTTACATGACAATGTTGAAATCACAACAAAAACAAGTTACAAAAGGTGTATTTCCATACAAAAATTGAGTAGAGACAATTTAAAAAAAAAAATCAATCAAGCCCCACCATAACAAATGAGGAACGCCAATTATTTAATCCAATTTAATTAGGTATACCATCACACTTGGCACAAAGCAATTGGAGCGCTGGCTACCTCACCTTTTTTGGATAGAATAAACGGAGAGAGTGTATTATTTCACATTATTATCTTAATTAATAAATATGCCCTTTGATCCACTACAATTGAGTTGTTCCACTGCAGTTTAGTTAATTTTGAAAATGTTCAATATATTTTAATTTCATTTACTTAATTCTCTCTTATTTGGCCTTTATTCAATCATGTGCTACTTTAATCTCTCTTAAGTACTTATTTATTTTATTTCCTCTATATTTTATTTTCACTCCAATTCTCTCTTAATTCTCTCTTATTTGGCCTTTATTCAATCATGCACTAAACATTTATTCCATAATCTTCAACTCAAAGAAATATATAAGCATAAGAGAATGCAATAAAAATATCATAGACAATCGATAATTTATAAAAAAGACTAGTTTTATATAAACATACAAAAATTGAGTAGAGACAGAAAAACCTCTCCTAGTTAGTAGGTGAGAATGTAGTTTGGATTGCTGAAATATTATCTAAAATTCATCTCCTACCATTCAACTCTTTTTGATAAATTTCTGTTAAATTATTCCTAACCCAATTATTACGTTCGATAATTTCCTTTAGGAATTTCATTGAACAGCTGGCGTGCTTAACCAGAACTCAATTAACTTTGGTCGGGCTTTTATTAAAACAGTTTTAATAAAATTTAGCAAGCTAAATGAATCTATAAATATTATTGCTACGAGAAAAAAATGTGTACCGAAATGTGGGCCTTTGGGCTAATACATTGGGCCCAAGCCAAGTAGAAGAGTAGGCCTGCAAAAACTGGATCAATTTAATTGGCTCTTATTTAGGCCCAAATTGACGAGTAGTCTTGCAAAAACTGGATCCATTTGCCTTAGATGGATGGACATGAAATGAAAATGTATTTCTTTTTTTTGGTTTGGCCATGGGTGTACCGAACTCACCTTTGGCGTTCTGACTAATTCTGCTCGATCGGGTTTGCAGATTATTGGATTGTTACAAAATCTAAGTAGATTAATTTATGTTGAGTTCTTTTGAGGATTATAACTTCACTGGATTATATATGGATTGAATAATGTTACCCAGATAAAATACAAATTCGGCCCGATATATTGTCAGGCTTTCCTAGAAATCGGGCTAGGTTAGGCAGGTTGAAAATACATCTTGCTGAAAATGGAATCCAACCCAAATTTTCATCAAGCCTAAATCTTTGGACCCAATCCAGTCCAAATTATCAGACTGGGTTTATTTTGTAAGCCATTACAACATTATTATGAGTTTTCAAATTCTAATTGATGTTTAACTTGTTAAAATTGAAAAGTAAAATTGTAGTTAGTGAGTTTTGGTAGCTTAGTTAAAGTTGCTACTCCTTTTATTAGATAATTTTAGCACATTCTCTAGCCTATAAGGCTATTGTTGTAGTATGTCTATAACTTTCCTACAATGTACTTCATTCATTCTTACATAGTTTAAACATTTCTTTTAACCACATAGTTTTAAAAATGGATATTTAGTGAATGAGGTGGTTATGTAATAAAGTAAATTATGTAATAGATAGAATAAAATAGAGAGAATGAAGTTATAAAAAAATGAGTTAATTATTACTCCCTCTGTCCGCGGACAAGAGTTCCATTTTTCCATTTTGTTCTGTCCGCGAATGGGAATCCCGGTTCATAATTATCATCAATAGTAAAAGGATCCACATTCCACCAACTCATTCCACTCACGTATCATTTAAAACTAATAAGTATATACAAATGAGACGCATATCCCACTAACTTTCTTCCACCACTTTTCTTAACATTTCTTAAAATACGTGACGAAAAAAATGAGACTCCTATTTAGGGACGTAGGAAGTACCATAACACAGAAATGACACAACCATAAAAAAAAAGGTTTTGAAATGTAAAATTGACAACTATGAAGAAACTAGGGAGCATAGTTTTCAATAGATTAATCTTGCTAGTATCTATTCCCATGGTAAGGACGAACCATAGCATGTGATTTCTGCTACCATCAATAAATTTGTTTGGTACTTTTGCAGGAAATAGGTGAATAATAAAATTTTCTGGCCAAATTTTACTAATAATTATAATTGCCACAACTCAACCAACATTTAGCCACAACCAGCTTTCTTCCTTCCGCCACCATTCCACCACTACCATGACATGGTTTTTAATTAGGAATATATGATACAAATATTTATTTCACATCATCTAATTTTCTTCATGAATCTAGAATATAATAATTATTATTATTATTTATTTTCATAAGTTGTTAAGCTTTGATTTGCTCTAGTTTGTTTTATTTCCCAATAATTTTGTACCACATATATTAGAAATATATGTAGAGTCTTTTATTATTATTATTAAGAATAATGAATGAATAAAATAATTTATCGATCATTCTGCGGTTCTCTTCCATCTCCTCAAAATTGCCGAATCTCTTTCGTCCTATTCTTATAATTTCTCTTATATGTGTTAATCCCAAATTAATAGATTAATGGAGTACTATTTGAAGTGATTTGGTAGCTAGTCTAACATCATGTTGTAAGAAATTCAATATTTAGCTAACGTGTGTAGACAATAGTATCGTCAAAATAAATTAGATTGTATCTCGACATTTTAGTTGCGTTTGGAATGAGATTAATCTGAAATTAACCCACTAAACATTTATTCCCTAATTTTCTTGCTAAAAAGAAATATGGGCAGAAGGAGAATACAATAAAAATATCATTGACAATAATAATTTATAAATAAGACGTATTTTATATAAGCATAAAAAAATTTAGTGGAGACAATTTTCCCACACAGATAAAGTTAGTAGATGAGAATGTAGACACAATTTCAAAAAAGGTGCATTAATCATAACAAAAAAACGTGTTGCAAAAGGTGTTGAGTAGAGACAATTATATATCGCTACAACTTTGATATTCCTTCCCAGTGGCACAATACAACTGGATCCACCTCACTTTTCCGGATAGAATGTACTCCCTTGGTCCCTTGCAGCAGATGTATTTCTTTTCAATATAAAAATGGTTTTAATTATGTTAAATAAAAAGAGAATAAAGTAGAAAGGAAAAGATTGAGAAAGGAAGAGAGGGTAAAGTAATAGATAATAAAATACATTTTGCTGAAAAAGGAAATAACTCATCTATAATGGCATAACTCAAAAAAGAATAAAACTCAGCTATATAGGAACGGAGGGAGTAACATTTACATTCAAACCAACTTCTATATATAGCATATATAAACATTTCATCACAAAATCAACACACACAAACACAGTCACTTCTAAACTGCCTATATATCAAATATTCCCAATGGCATCATCCATGACCATGACCTCCTCGTTCTTTGGTGGCGCCATCACCGCCAAGCCGGCCGCGGTCACCACACATCGCAGCCAGCTGGCAGTGAGGGCCTCGATGGACTTGGAGAAGGCGGTGGCGGTGGCGGCTGAGACCACCAACACGAGGCGGGGCCTCGTCTTGGCAGGGATGGCCGCAGTAGCAGCATCATCCGTCGCAAAAGCTGCTACGGCTGACACGTATGGTTCATTATAAATATTGAATTGTTTATATTATTATTATTTATATTCATCTAAACTGATCTCAACAATATACTCCACTTTTTAATTTGGTGATGAGTAGGAAAGACGGCGGGTATACGCCGGTCCCCGATCCAAGTGCACCGGAGTATTTAATACTGGCGACATTCGCGGTGTCGGAATACAACAAGCAGAACAATAAGGCATTGACTTTGAACTCCGTGACAAGGGCTGAGACGCAGGTGGTGGCTGGTGTGAATTACAGGCTGTCATTCTCGGCCCGGGGTGATATAAACCCGAACGCCACCTACCAGGCAGTTGTTTACTCCCAGGCCGCGCCGACATCCCTACAGCTCACTGACTTCGTGGGAATTTCTCGCTAGATTTTCCGATCGCCAGATTGTGTATCGGTTAATAAAGTGTGTGAAATAAATATCTCCACACCTTTCCAAGCCTCTATATAAGGCTTTTTCATCAATAAAATTTCCCTCTTTTCTCTTGTTCATATAGGTTTCTTCCAATTTTACTTATCCAATAGTGTTGGGATATGTATGATATGTCTTGAGTTGGACTCTCTACGTAACATAAACATGAAATTAAACCTAATTTTAGACTCGTGCGATAATGAATCTTGCGGATGGAGCAAGATTCGATCTATCTTCCGACTTGGTCACATAATCATTCCATCTTGGCGGTCTCTTGATCGCAAGTTTTGGGTGCCGGCTCATGGATTTCATTGCTCTCACCCGATACAAAGATTATAGCTCTAGATATAGATCGTGATCATTGTAATCTTTTTATTATTTGAGACGTAGATTAGATTCATATTTATTTTCTAAAGTTTATTTTAGTTGTTGGTTTTTTTTCAAGTCATTATTCAGAGAGTCGAACCACATATAGTTGTAATAGTATAACATTTCACACAATTATTAAAAATTAAATGTTCCATCCGTCCCACTACAGTAAAAAAATTCAATACATGTAATCTCATTTACTTTATTCTCTTTCTTATTTTACCATTATTGCTACTTTACTAGTATCTCTTATTATCTACTCTTCATTTCCTCTTTTATTCTATTTTCACTCCAATTAATATACTAAAAATCGTTAATTTTCGTACTAAAAAACTATTAGCGAAAGGAGAATAGAAAAAAAAAATATCATAGGCATTCTATAATTCATAAATAAACAGTACAAAAATTGAGTGGAGACAATTTCCCTACAGAATGCAGACACAATTTCAGAAAAGGTGCATTAGTTACAAAACAAAACGTCTTACAAAATGTGTATATCCATACAAAAATTTAGTATAGACAAATGAGGTACACCAATAATTTATTCCATCACACGTGGCACAACACAAGTGGAGCCACCTCACTTTTTCCGGATAAAATAAACGAATCACAATTGCTTGAAATCCAACTTCTAAATATAACCTAGTAGTAGTAAACAGTTAATGATAAAATCAACACACACACACACATACACATACACATACAATTGTAAAATACCTATCATTATCAATTCCAAATGGCATCATCCTTGACCATGACCGCTTTGGGCTCTGGTGGCGCCGTCGCCGCGAAGCCGGCCGCGGCCACCACCCCTTGCAGCCCGCTGGCTGTATGGGCCTCGATGGAATTGAAGAAGGCGGTGGAGAAGAGGAGCAACACTAGACGGGGCCTCATGTTGGCCGCAGTGGGCGCAGCAGTAGTGTTGTCCGTCGAGAAGGTCGCGATGGCCGACGATAAAAACACGTAAGCACCTATTTGTGGTGCATTATAAAGATTGAAATTTTGAATTGTTTGTGCTAGTCCACTTATCTATAAAAAATTTAGAAAGCTAAATGAATCTATAAATATTATTGCTACGAGAAAAAAAATGTGTGCCAAAATGTGGGCCTTTGGGCTGTTACATTGGGTCCAAGCCCAATTGAGGAGTAGTTCTGCAAAAACTGGATCAATTTAATTGGCTCTTTTTAGGCCCAAATTGACGAGTAGTCTTGCAAAAACTGGATCCATTTGCCTTAGATGGATGGACATGAAATGAAAATGTATTTCTTTTTTTGGTTTGACCACATGTGTACCGAACCAACCTTTGGCGTCCTGACTAATTTTACTCAATCAGATTTGCGAATTATTGGGTTGTTACCAAAATTTAAGTAGATTAATTTATGTTGAGTTCTTTTGAGGATTATAACTTCACTGGATTATGTATGGATTGAATACTGTTACCCAGATAAAATACAAATTCGGTCCAATATGATATTGTCGGGCTTTCCTAGAAATTGGGCTAGGTTAGGCGGGTTGACATACATCAGGCTGAAAATGGAATCCAACCCAAAATTTCATCAAACCTATCTTTGGACCCAATCCGGTCCAAATTTGATCTAGTCTGAACTGTCGGACTGGGTTTATTTTGTAAGCATTACAACATTATTATGAGTTTCAAATTCTAATTGATGTTTAACTTGTTCAAATTAAAAAGTAAAATTGTAGTTAATGAGTTTTGGTAGATTAGTTAAAATTGCTACTCCTTTTATTAGTTAATTTTAGCACTTTCTCTAGCGTATATAAGCCTATTGTTGTAGTTTGTATTTAACTTTCCTATAATGTACTAAAGTTTTAGCACAGAGTTTTTAAAAAATTGATATTTAGTGAATTAGGTGCTTATGTAATAAAGTAAATTATATAATAGATAGAATAAAGTAGAAAGAACGAAGTTATAAGAAAAAGAGTTAATTATACTCCCTCTGTCCGTGAACAAGAGTTTCATTTTTCCATTTCGGTCTGTCCGCAAATAGGAATTCCAGTTCATAATTATCATCAATAGTAAAAGGCCTCATATTCCATCAACTCATTTTATTCACGTATCATTTAAAACTAATTATATACAAGTGTAACTCATATTTCACTAACTTTCTTCCACCCACTTTTCTTAACATATCTTAAAACACGTGCTGGAAAGAAATGAGACTCCTTTTTGCAGACGGAGGAAGTACCGTAAGAGAAATGACACAACCATAAAAAAAAACGTTTTGAAATGTAAAATTGACAACTATAAAGAAACTAGGGAGTAGTAGCTTTCAATGGATTGATCTTGCTAGTATCTATTCCCATGGTAAGGGCGAAACATAGCATGTGATTTCTGCTACCATGAATAAATTTGTTTGGTACTTTTGCAGGAAATAGGTGAATAATAAAATTTTCTGGCCAAATTTTACTAACGATTATAATTGTAACAAATCAACCACCATTTAGCCACAACCAGCTTTCTTCCTTCCGCCACCATTCCACCACTACCATGACAAATTATGGTGCTATTTTTTTTTTCAATTAGGAATATGTGATACAAATATTTATTTCACATCATCTAATTTTCTTCATGAATCTAGAATAAAAAATATTATTATTTATTTTCATAAGTTGTTAAGCTTTGATTTGCTCTAGTTTGTTTTATTTCCCTATCATTTTGTACCACATATATTAGAAATATATGTAGTCCTTTATTATTATTAAGAATAATGAATGAATAAAATAATTTATCGATTATTTGTGGTTCTCTTCCATCTCCTCAAAATTGCCAAATCTCGTTTCTCCTAACTCTCTATTCTTATAATTTCTCCTATATGTGTTAATCCCAAATTAATTAATAGATTAATGGAGTACTATTTGAAGTGATTTGGTAGCTAGTCTAATATCATGTTGTAAGAATTTTAATATCTAGCTAACGTGTGTAGACAATAATATCGTCAAAATAAATTAGATCGTATATCGATTTTTTCAGATGCGTTTGGAATGTGATTAATCTGAAATTAACCCACTAACATTTATTCCCTAATTTTCTTGCTCAAAAAAAATATGGGCAGAAGGAGAATACAATAAAAATATCATTGACAAAATAATTTATAAATAAGACTTCTTTTACATAAGCATAAAAAAATTTATTGGATACAATTTTCCCACACAGATAAAGTTAGTAGGTGAGAATGTAGACACAATTTCAAAAAAGGTGCATTAATCGTAACAAAAAAAACGTGTTACAAAAGGCGTAGAGTAGAGACAATTTCACAAAAAAAATCTAATAATCCCCACCAATTATGTAAAACTACAACATAGATATTCCATCACACGTGGCACAAAACAAATGGAGCCACACACAAACACATTCACAAAATCAACACACACAAACACATTCACTTCTATATATAGCATAAACATTTCATCACAAAATCAACGTACACAAACACATTCACTTCTAAATTACCTTTCAATTCCCAATGGCATCATCCATGACCATGACCTCCTCGTTCTTTGGTGCCGCCGTCGCCGCGAAGCCGGCCGCGGCCACCACCCGTCCCAGCCAGCTGGCGGTGAGGGCCTCGATGGACTTGGAGAAGGCGGTGGAGAAGAGCAGCAACACGAGACGGGGCCTCATGTTGGCTGCGGCTAGCGCAGCAGCAGTGTCGTCCGTCGCGAAGGTCGCGATGGCGGCCGATAAAATCCCGTAAGCGCGCCTCTTTGTGCTACAATTTAGAACATTAGTAGTACTCCCTCCGTCCCATTGAAGATGACCCACTTTCCTTTTTGGTTTGTCCCAATCAAGATGACTCATTACTTAAAATGGAAATCCCTTTATCTCTACTTTATTCACTCTCTCTTACTTTACTCTCTCCACTTAACACACAAAATAAAGTTGCATAAAATCCCGTGCCGCCCAAGAAAGGGGTCATCTTCCTTGGGACGGAGGGAGTACTATTTATTGTTTCGTTATAAAGAATGAAATATTGAATTTTACTTTACCTGTACCTTAAAAAAAAAACTTTATTCATTTTAGTCTGTCACTTAGAAAACTTTTTTTTAGGTGGGACCCATTCTCTTCTTCTTCGGTCCCTTTTTTTCTTTTTTTTTCTATCATTTTCTTACTTTACCAATTATTATGCATTAATACTCGACTTTTTATTTGGTAATGAGTAGGATAGCCGGTGGCTGGACGGAGGTCAAGGATCCAAGTGCACCGGAGTATTTAATACTGGCGACATTCGCGGTGTCGGAATTCAACAAACAGAATAATAAGGCCTTGACTTTGAACTCCGTGACAAGGGCTGAGACGCAGGTGGTGGCTGGTGTGAATTACAGGCTGTCGTTCTCGGCCCGGGGTGATATAAACCCGAACGCCACCTACCAGGCAGTTGTTTACTCCCAGGCCGCGCCGACATCCCTACAGCTCACTGACTTCGTGGGAATTTCTCGCTAGATTTTCCGATCGCCGGATTGTGTATCGGTTAATAAAGTGTGTGAAATAAATATCTCCACACCTTTCCAAGCCTCTATCTATATAAGGCTTTTTCATCAATAAAATTTCCCTCTTTTCTCTTGTTCATATTGGTTTCTTGGCATTTTACTAATCCAATAATGTTTGGATATGTAATTATGTATAATATGTCTTGAGTTGGACTCTCTTGATACGAATCGGGAAAGAACAGTCAAAGAAAACATAAACATGAAAACGAACCTAATTTTAGAATCGGTAACGCATCTTGCAAATGGAGCAGGATCCGATCTTATCTTCCTACTTGGTCACGGTCACGTAATCTTTCCATCTAGTCGGTCTCATGATCGCTGTAGGCTCATGGATTTCATTACTCTCACTCGATACAAAGATTATAGCTCTGGATATAGGTCGTGATCATTGTAAACTTTTTATTATTTGAGACGTACAATAGATTCACATTATTTTATTGGTTTTTTCCTAGGTCATATTTAGATAATCGAACCGCATATGGTTGTAATAGTACTATAATATTTTACAGAATTATCTTTAAATTAGATTTTCCATCGGTCCAATTATAATAGAGTCATTCCATTGCAGTTGAGTCAACTCTGACGAAATTCAATACCTTTAATCACATTTATTTTATTCTCTCTCTTACTTTAAATTTTCTCCGGTCAACTCCCACTTCAGTATCTCTTAGTACTTATCTAATGCATTCCATTTTCACTCCAAATAACCTACTACACATTTGTTGCTTAATAAAAATATCATGGAGAATCTGTCATTTATAAATAAGACTTGTTTTATAAACACATGTACAAAAATTGAGTGGTGACAATTTCCCCACACAGATAAACCTCTAAAAAACGTGTATATATCCAGACAAAAATTGAGTAGAGACAATATAAAAAAACAAAAATCAAATAAGCCCCACCATACAAATGAGGACCACCAATAATTTAATCCAACTTATAAGGTATACCATCACTCGTGGCACAAAGTGATATACATGTAAATCAAAGTAGTATGAATTTTCTATATGAATTCAAGAACTACTGCACTGATTTCTTGGTATTAGGCTTAATTTCACATAAATTAATGATCAGTGTTAATGTGCTATATGGTTGTCACCTCAATTTAAGGATAATTATGTGAATTAATATACTATTGTCTATTGCATCAAATTTGGTTTGCTATTATCGAACATTTGCTGCGCGTGCTCCGGAGTGATCAAAATTAAGAAAAGTTTTAATGTAATTTAGCAAGCTAAATGAAGCTAAGCAAATAGAGATACATTGCTACGAGAAAAATTTGTAAATGTGCGTGGGCCTATTGGTCTGTTACATTGGGTACAATCCCAAATTGACGAGTAGTTTTGCAAAACTGGATCCATTTAATTGGCTCTTTTTAGGCCCAAATTGACGAGTAGTTTTGCAAAAAACTGGATCCATTTGATTGGCTATTTTTTATTTTTCAAGTTTTGATTCTTGTTTAGGTGTATATACATGATATGAAACTGTATATCTAATACTAGTACTATATATTCAATGAATTGATATATTCTTATACTATATTTAATGTAATAGACAATTGTAGTATATTATTTCACATAATTATCCTTACCTTAAATGCTCCTTTAAATAGTAATCACTTCATCCCATAATAGATGACAACATACTTACGAAAACACGAGATTTTAGGAAATATTATTTTGTATGTTAGGTGGAGAGAGAAAATAGTATATTTATATTAATATGAGAGAGAGCTTTTTTCCAAAATAAGAAATGTGACATCTTTTGTTAGACAAACTAAAAACAAAGTGTGACATCTATTATGAGACAGAGATAGTATTTTTTGAATCATCTTATTATAGTTGAGCCAGCAAAATTCACCACATCTAATCTCTCTTTTATTTTACGTCATCTTCAATTATTTATTTTATTCATCTCCAACTTTATTATCTCTTTATTTATCTAGCTATTTTATTACCTCGCCAATTAACTCACTCAACATGTACACTATTTCTCAATATCCATATCTAAAAGGTGTATCTAAGTTATAAATGGATCAAGAGAGAATATAATAAAAATAGAATAGGCAATCTATGTTTTATAAATAAAACTTTTTTTTATATTAGTTCATGAAAATGTAGAAAAAGGAGTGTAAGCAACAAATAAATTAGTCTTATAAAATCTATACCCATACAATGATATAAAAAAAATGAGTAGAGACATTTTCACTAAAAGTTGGATAGCCTCACCATAAGAAATGAGGATCACCAATTATTTAATCCAACTTAGATACACCATCACACGTGGCACAAAACCATTGGAGCCACCTCACATTTCCGGATAGGATAAAGGATCACATTTGCATGAAACCCCATCACACATCTTTCAAATATAACACAAATAACTTATCACAAACACACAATTCTCAAATCAAATCCCTATCAATTTGCAATGGCATCATCCATGACCATGACCGCCTCGTTCTTGGGCAGCGCCGTCGCGGCTAAGCCGGCCGCGGCCACCACCCGCCGCGGCTCTCTGGCGGTGAGGGCCTCGATGGACTCGGAGGCGAAGGCGGCGGAGACCGCCAACACGAGGCGGGGCCTCGTGCTGGCGGTGGTGGCCGCAGCAGCGTCGTCTGTCGCGAAAGTCGCGATGGCCGACGAGGAGCCGAAGCGAGGAAGCATTGAGGCTAAAAAGAAGTATGCGCCTATTTGTGTTACAATGCCTACGGCTCGTATTTGTCGCAATTGAATTTGATGGTTCGATGTTAATAAGGGATTTGATGTTCGGAGAAATGATGTAAAATCGTATTCTTGTTTGATTAATTATGGTATTTTTATGATGCTTAATGTTGTTTTGTTTATGGTAGTGATTTTTTTAAATAGTTGGTATACATATATTGCTAATTATTATGGATGGATATATGGTGGACTTGGCTTTCTTTAGTGGAATAGTATTCAAATGAGAGTTTACTTTTCATTGATTTTTCCATTATAAAGTTATATATGTGGATTAGGTTTATACTATTGTATTAATCTATCTAAACTAGTTCACAAAACTTTTTTAGAGTATTTGCTAATGGATAGATTAAATCTTATTAATGTGTTTGTACTCTCTATTTCTTGTAGATGGAAAAATGTCATAGTTTATTTAGAATTTAATTAAATAGAAAAAAGATAATTAAATATATTAATTATAAGAATAAATAATTTGAGTTTAACTTAAAAGATAGTTAGATGAATATATTAACGATGATTAATTTAGTTAAAAATAGAAAATTTGATAAATAATGTGTCATAGTCCCTTTATGATTTAAGTTTCATTTTAATTTTATGCAGATTTTAATACTGTATAAAAAAATGAGTAAAAGAAATTAATGATATATATATGATTTCTATTTTTATACACTCCTATTAATTATTAATGGAATACAAGTCTATCCACCCAAAAGTTGGTCGGTAAAAGTTTGAAAAGATAAAATAAGATATTATCTCGGTGGTAAAATAAAATTGTCATCTTCCTGTGTTTTCCTATATGACATGAAAAAAGATAGAAAAATCAGATTGTCACAATTATTAATTTCATGTAAACAACCCATAATACTGCAATTACTAAATTTTGAAACACTTAATTTGATATTGCAGTATAGCATCAAAAAATTTAAACAAGTCTATTGTGAGCCGATTTATAATATATATGGGACTAACAGTTGAAAGTTGGTAGTTATCGCTAAGGCAGTACCATGAAGCCTAATACCTATATGATATCTGGTTGGAATTTCTTGGCACTAGAGCTAAGTTTGTTATATGGATGGAGTTTCTAGCTTATTATGGAATACTAAATCCTAGACTATTCTAATAATTTAATAATACAAGTTGCATGACAACTTTAATTTAATCTTCTTGAATCCTCCGGCAACTTCATCATATTTAATTGTTAATTGACATAATTTCATCTTTTCTCGACATAATTGCCCCTTTATTTCTACTTTACTAATTACATATTAAAATCTATATCAATATTATATTTTTAGAAAATTGAAAGAGTAAATTTTATAATTATCCCAAAAATTACATATTAAAATCTGTGTCAACTCCAAATAATATATTTTTATAGAATTGAAAGAGTAAATTTTATAATTATCCCAAGACTACTTGATTATGCATCCAACACCAATCAAGCTCTAGATAGATTCCTTTTTCTCAAACCACAAGACAAAACTATATTACTATATTTGCAGAAATCACATGCTATAGTTTAGTCAACCATATAGTAGTAATTTTTATATGTTTAATTTAATTTTTAATATCTCAAGAATTATGATATTTGTCATATTAATAATACAAATCAATTTGTTTTTTCTATGGTTTCAAATAAATGAATAATGTAATCAATTATTAAGAGAGAGAACTACTAGTTCTGTCCTATAATACGAGTCGTATTGGTGTGGGGGTCGACTCCTTCTACGACCACGGAGTTAACCTAATAAGTTAGTTATATATAAGAATTCTAATAAATCATTATTTGTCTATTATCCATTGCCAGTGAACATCACATTATTTGTCCGATATGAGTCATGCCAATTAGATAAGCTTAGTTATTAGAAATCTGATAAATCATCTTTGAGAAAGTGGCTAATGTGTGAAAATTTTGAACTTTTGGGCTGTTGTAGGGCTAATTAAAATAAGAAATTACGTAAATTAATAACGCAAAAGTCTGATTTCCTTATTGTATTTGTATGGTTGACCTTTAGGCAGATATACAAAAACTGTATTTTTGGGTAAAAAGGCGAAACACAAACACAAATTACTCCAAATTTCTTCCATCGTTTCAACTTTTATTTGAGGTAAATGACTAATTTTTCTTTCAGTTTCACTTTTTCACTAACTCCGTTCTACATTTCTACGTTTACACTTAATGTTTGCTTTGCAATTGATGATTTTAGTTTGAGTTTGTATCTTAAGCTTATTTGAATTTTCCCCAATTTGCTTGTATATACATTTAGTTTCCGCAATAGTTATTTGAAAAAGAGTACCGTTGTTAGTTTCTTAGATTGCATAAAACCTCAGACTCAGTTGAGTTCATCTTGTCCTAAGCTAAAATTGCAATTTTGATTTCAATTTCCAAGCAAAAATCATAAGGGAATTCATTGGCTAAGGTTTTAAGATCAGATCAACAAACTCTCCACCACCAATTATCAAATCAAATTGGCCATATTCACCATTGTTTGTTTCTTAGATTGCATAAATCCTCAGTTCCTCTTGTCCTAAGCTAAAATTGGTATTTTGATTTACAGCTTTCAAGCACTAAACATTACTGTGGGGTTTCGTTTGCGAAGGTTTTAGGATCAGAGGAATGACTACTTATGGTGCACTAATTTCCCTTCAGAACACAATTGACCATATTCTCCATTCGTCTCGTATTAGCCTGGTTGGCCACTCTATAGAAATCATTGTTGTTGCATACAAGGCGTTGCAGCCGTTGAAAGAAATTCTGGAAAGATTGGACAGCACAAGCAAGAGCAGAAGCCGGAAGAAGGTGAATGATTTGGATCTACGAATCAAAGAGAGAGTTTGGGACTTCGAAGACTTGTTGGAATCCCTCATCTCAGAGAAGATTCTTTCACAATCTAAAAGTAGTGGGGATAAAGAAAAGGATGTATTGGTATTCGCTATTGATCTACAGGGCCTACAAGGTGATGTTGGTTCCTTGATCCGGTCACTCAAGGATATGGAGGAGGAATACATTTACGAATTAGAAAATATGGCTGAAGACAACGAGGCTAGTTCCTCAATGATTGGTTTTAGTGGAACAAAGTCAAAGATGATTGGATTATGGGATGAGTTAGAAGAAGTCAAGATGAATCTTCTGCGTGAGTTTTTTGGAAAGGATGTTTTTGTACTTGTTGGAATGGCTGGCGTTGGGAAGACCATTGTTGCAAAGAAACTCTATCAGGATCCACAAATCTTGAGCCAGTTCGAGTGTCGTGCATGGGTCACAATAGGCAGAAAGCCTCGACTTAGTCAAGTTTCACAACACATTCTAGCTCAGCTCATTGATGGAGATGGAAAAGTAGGCAAAAGGAGACTGAAGGGCAAGAAATGCCTCGTTGTGTTGGACGATGTGTGGGAGAGAGAGGTGTTGGATTACTTGATAAGTAACTTACCACCAATTGAAAATGGATTTGTTCAAATCTTAGTTACTGCTCGAGATAGAAGCGGGATTATAAATATCACCTCAGAGAATGGTTTTTATAATCACCCAGACGTATTTGGTCCTACTTTCAAAGTGGTGCGGTTTTTGAGTGAAGTAGAGAGTAAGAAGCTACTATGTGAGAAGGTGTTTGGTGAACCGGATTGCCCTCATCAACTTGACAAAGCCGCAACCAAAATTGCCAAGAAATGTGAAGGTCTTCCTCTTATGATACTCGCTGTTGCTGACATCTTATCAAAATCCCATCTAAAAGATGACCCCAATTACTGGGATGAGGTTGCAGAAGAAAGAAATGCAGTCTTCAAGGATGCATACGAGGAAATAACAGAGGTATTTTTCCCAAGTTACGACTACTTACCTCAATATCTTAAAATGCCTTTTCTGTATAAGGGAGTCTTTCCTCATGGTTATGATTTCCCACCATCCAAGATCATGAATATGTTGACAGCTGAGGGCTGGTTTCTTCACACAAGCAAAAAGCAATCTTTGGAAGGATCTGTTTGGGAATGTTTGCACGAGCTTTGTACTTCTAAGAATCTTGTTTTATTCAACAAAAAGAGCATCTTTTGGCATGAGAAAACAAGTTATTGTCGCATGTATAAAATCTGTCGGCTTCATTCTACATGGCGGCATGTGTGTAGAGGAGAAGCTTCGAAGAACAAGTTTTATCAAGTCTTAAAGAAGCTTGTTGATGATGAAGATATAAAAGGCCATCGCTGCTTGTGTTTTGAAAATAATATTTTATTTGGCATCAAAGGATTTTGCAAATCTGTGGAACTGAACTATATACGCTCTGTCCTTTTTTTGGGTCCTTACCACCAATATCCAATCCCAGTAGATGTCGGTTTCAGTTTGCTTAGGGAACTAGATGCTCTTAACCTGCGTTTCTACACTTTCCCATCAGAAATTTTGGCTCTAGTCCACCTAAAGTACCTTGCTCTAACTTGCAATGGACAACTCCCTGCAACCATATCCAAACTTTTCAATCTTCGAGTCTTGATTGTCCATCCACACGTCAACATCAAACGTTTTGATGACCCCTCATACGTGCCAATACAAATATGGGATATGCAAGAGTTAGAGCACATTGAGATCTTGGGAAAGAGCCTTTTAGCCCCACATCATATTGCTTCTTTGGAAAATCTTTTGACACTTGTAGGTGTAAATGCTAATATTGGCACTATCTTGGAACTCTCCAGAAAAATTCCTAGTGTAAGGAAATTAAGAGTTCAAATCGAGCTGAGACCTCGTGATGACCATAATGACCTTCTTAGTTGCTTTCGCAGCATTTCAACTCTTGAAAGTTTGGAGACTCTGAAATGTTGTATCATAAATCCTGTGATTCAGCATGGCCATAGTGTCCCTACAACTCATAGTTCATTAATGATGCCACGTGGATTGATAAAGCTACATTTGAGTGGAATGGGTTTTCCTTGGAACCACATGGATGTCATAGGCTCTAACTTGCCATTTCTTCAAGTACTCAAATTACGATCCTATGCTTTTCTGGGTTCAAAGTGGGATGCACAAGAGGTGATTTTTCCGAGACTTGATTTTCTTCTAATTGAAGACAGTGATTTGGTATTCTTGAACTTAAGATCCACGGGCTTCCCCAAGCTCAGTTACCTAAGCATGAAACACTGCTATAAACTGAAAGAGATCTGCTGGCCGCCAGTGTCTGGTCGTAGACACAGAAAGATTGAATTAGTGGATTGCAGTCCTTCAGCTTTGAATTGTGCCCAGCAATTGCTACTGAGTCAAGATGGCATTGTTAATGTTATTGCCTCTACAACTTTTGATGAGAAGCCGGTGACTTCCGAGTTCCAAAGGTTAGTCCTGTAACTGCAAATTCATTTCTCCATCTTAATAATATTTCCAGAATTAACTGTGGAATTCCAAATTCTTATTACATCCACAATATTCTCTGGTCTAAAAATGAGGATCTCATTTCACAAGTTGAATGAGGGAGGTGTTGCTCCAATGTGTGCTTCGTTTGTAGGTTTATTTTTCTCGGAATAGTTATGCAATATGCATGCTCATACCCTATGTTTGTTTATGAATTTTCAGTTACGGAAAACCACAGACGCAATGGCCAGCCACAGACCCCATTTCATTATTTTTTTCCAGCCCTGAGTCTACAAAGCCAAAACAGTCACTGTCAATCTCAGCGACCTCTGAGCATGTGTTTTGGATTGCAGTAATCATATTCCTGACAAGTATTGCTTGGTCTTCTAAAGTTTTTTTTTCATTTGTTTTTCTTCTTATTTTGCTTTCTATGTATTTGACTCGGGAAAGCTTAATGGCGGGGTTTCATGAGGGTAGTAACAAGGATGGTAATGGAGATTTGCCCGATGGAGTAGATGAGAGGGGCAGTATTCCAGATTTGTCCGATGAAGGAGAGGGCGAGGACGGTGATGGAGATTCGGCTGATGGAGTAGAGGAGAGGGGCAGTATTCCAGATTTGTCCGATGAAGGTGAGGGCGAGGACGGTGATGGAGATTCAGCCGATGGGGTAGAGGAGAGGGGCAGTATTCCAGATTTGTCCGATGAAGGTGAGGGCGGAGACGGTGATGGAGATTCGGCCGATGGAGTAGAGGAGAGGAATGATATTCCTGATTTGATTGATGAAGGTGAGGACGAGGACGAGGACGATGGCAGTGATGGAGATTCGGCCGATGGAGGAGAGGATGATGAAGGTAAAATCTATGTGAATATGTGAAAGGAAGAGAGTAGTAGCTTTGTAAGAAATATGTGAGCTCCTAAGAAAGCGGGAAGTTATATAGACAATCATCACTTTGGATTTAGGTTGTAATAGCCACTTGTTCCATTACCTAGCCACTTGTTTAAGCATTTCTTATGTACAGTTCCTCCACCTAATTTGATAATGGAAAATAAATAGTAAAACTGAAATGCTTAAATGATAAAATTGGATAAATACAATGGAAATCACTCCAACAATAATACACAAACTTCACTTCTTACTACAGATTAATTTACACCAAATTCACTCGGAATCACAACTGAATCTTGTATGTGTTTGTGTGATACATATAGATGGATAGGGAGAGAGGATTCAAGGAGTGAGATAAACAGTGAAATGAGTGATGGTTTCAACTCCATCAGTGGTGTGCTGATCCACCTGCGGCAGAGCTTCAATGGCAGCAAATCCCTTCGCATTCTCATACTTCCCAGTCCCACCAACAACCGCAATGTGAGAGATCGGCGTCGCCGTCCGGTGCACCCCGAAGAAGCTCACCGTGTCGAAGACCTCGCCGCCGTGGAACATCACCGTCAGCGCCAGCGTGTGGCTGCTGCCGTCGCTGGAGCTCGTCAGGTAGAACCCCTGCGCCCGCCCGAGCACGGCCGACCCCAGCTCGTGCCCCGCCGTGATCTCGTTGTCCACCACTGTCACGGAGCCGAACGTCAGCTGCTGCAGCGTCAGCCCCGCCGGGAGCTGCCCCGCCGTCACGAAGGGCTGGCTGCCTCCGCCGGAGACGACGTTGTTGCCGTTGTTCTGGACGACGGTGTTTGACGGGGAGCCGTTGAGGCCGACGAGGAAGGGGAGGTTGTTGTTGTTCACCACGCCGTTGACGGTGTTGAGCGGCACGCCGCCGTTGATTGGGAAGAATTGGTTGTTGTTTTTCGAGAACGGGAGGTTGTTGGCGTCGGAGTTGGCCACGATCCCAGCCACCGCCCTGCCGGACGGGTTCGAGCCGCCGAGGATGTCGTGCATGAAAAAGGAAAACGTCGGACTACCTCCAGAAACTCCGCCGGCGCCGGCAACTCCTCCGCCGGAGGGGGTGGTTAGTGGTGGTGTGCCGGAGTTGGGGTGTTCGGGTACGGGTGCAACGACGGGGGCCGGCTCATCAGGGACCGGCGCCACCGCGGGATTGGCGGTGGGGGTGGTTAGTGGCGGTGCATCAATGGGGGCTGGTTCGTCGGAGACAGGTGTCGCCGCAGCATTGGTGGGGGGAGAGGCGGTGGTTAGCGGTGGAGCGTCAGTGTTCCCAACTTCGGGTACGGGTGCAATGACCGGGGCCGGTTCGTCTAAGACGGGTGCCGCCACATCGTTAGCGGCGGGAGAGGTGGTGGTTAGTGGCGGCACGTCGGAGTCGGGGATTGGTGTCACCGCTGCATTGGTGGCGGAGGCGACTGCAGCAGGTGTCGCCTCTGCCTCCGTGGCGGGGATGGGTATCGGGTCGGGTAATGGGGTGACATCGGTGAGGATTCGGGTTGAAGTGGCCAAAGTGGTGGCTAGCAATAGTATGGAGAGAATAAAGAGTTTAGACATCTTGATTTCAATGAAGATTGGTAGTACTATGGAATGGTGTTGGATTTGATTAGTTGATGTAGGAAGAATGAAATAATGAGGTATATATAGATTATCTAGTGTTGATGTAATGAATAAAATGGACCTAAGTGAAATGGAGTTGTTATAGGTATTTGTTTAGTTGAAGATTGTGGGCAATGGTTTCGTTGATGCACATGAGGTCACCCACTCCAAATCAGAGTTTAATTTTCTTTTACATTATTATAATTTTATACTAGTATTTCATTTGAGGTACACACATAATTGTGCCTTCAAATTGTAAACTACCAACTTCATAATATTCGATGAATGAGTTTGAAAGACATCTCTCAAGAATGTGAGATTATTATTTTAGAATATTGAAGTACTACAACTATATGTTTTTGAACTTCTATCAGTAGTAGATATAGAATTATCTAAACATTATGGATTTTAACGAATACTACTACTAAAGTCACTACTATTATCATAAAATATGGGTGAATTTTGAAACTTCTCAAGAATTAAAATCCAATCCGTTGGAAATACTGAGTCCATGAAATTAAATCATACTCTATGTAACCTTTACGGATTAATACATGACCTTTATAGAATCGAATCTATTCGAACAAAAGGAAGAAATTCAACAAAAAATTACTAACAAATGCAGGCACTAAGCACTCGACTCTAAATGTCGTCTAAGAACTTATAGAAATATCCTCTAAGAATAAGAAAATTTTAGGCGTGAACCCTAATTTTATTTGGGCGGAGGTTTCATCACTTTCATCGCAAACATTGCCTGAAACGTCGCAAACATTGCCTGAAACGACGACGTCGTTTGCAGATATTCAAAACACCATCGTTGTTTTTCCCATCCGATTAGTCCTCCTTAATTATGCGACGAGCTACGTATGAATCAATTTTCCTAAAACGTCAACTATGAAAATCTCAAATACGATCAAAGTTCATGTTATGACAGTTCTAATTCGCGAAAAAAATCCAAAAATTGATCATTGTTTGTAAAATTAGGGACCAGTAGCCCTTAAATTAACGTGTAATCTTATGTAAATTGGTGTTAAATTCCATTTTTATATGTTTTATTAGTCCTTAGTTACCTCCAATCCGTTGGAAATAATGGTCCAAACACCCAACGCATAAGAGTAAGACAATGATTTTTCATAAACATACAACAATTTGAACATTAAATTACATTACATTACACACCAATGTGCAGAAAAGGCAGTTGCCAGACATAGCAAATCCCAGAATAGAAAACATTCTTCAGCTACAGATAGACATAGAGGCCAACTTAAAAATTCTGCGAAAATATGGCCTCAACAACACCCTTAGCTATAGGGTGATAGCCCGCGCAAGCCTCGGAGAAAATCCTCCTTGCAAACATCTTCTCCCCGTCCCTTCCCGCGCCCTGGACCAGTGCTGTGTAGAGCGGCCGGAGATACTTCATCCGTCCCACTTCTTTCAGAGTTTTCTCAACCTCGTTATAGTAACTAGTGCACCTAGACACAACGGCCCGCTGAAGAAACGCAACCTTGACCTCGTAATCTCTTGATTCCGCCAGCCTGTAGCGCTTGTCCAGCGCTACTAGCTGTGATATATATGACCAACATGATAAACACACAAAGTGACTATCAGTATACGTCAGACAAGATAATAGTAAGATACGATATTATAAGATTAACCAAAATGAGATAGTTTATCAATCCCTGTGTCAGATGACTCAATTTTCCACTGACAATATTTCAATCAGTATTTCATAATAACACAAGTACGTTAAGGAGTTCTTTTTCATTTAACCGTACCTGTGAAGCTTCGACGGATTTAGGCAAATTTTCTAAGTAAAGCTCCCATTCCTGTCCTCCCCATTGCGCAACTTCGTCCTCACTTGGTATCCTACCCGACTTAAACTCGTTGGCCAACAACACGATCTTCGTATAAATTTCTGAAACGGGCTCCATTGCATCTGGAGGTATGCCAGTTCCCTCAGTCCATACTTTTAGATCAATTTGATCTTCAATCCCGGGAATATTCGCTTTCAAGAAGTCGAGAAACATGTCGGTGTCGATAGACTGGAACTTGAACTTGGCAATGTACTTTAGAAGAAACTCATCAAATGCAGGCCTCCCAATCTGTTCATAAGTTACAAACCAACACAAAATCTCAAAGAAAATACTCCTTTTTTGTCTCAGTATAGTCGAGTCATTTTTCTTTTTAGTAAAAAAACAACTCATATAATCCAGAGTACTTTATTCTCTTTCATACTTTACGAATCAGACATAATAATTGCAACAAATTAAATACGCGTTTACCTCTCTCTCAATGCGCCACAAAAACTGGAAACCCTTCTCATAGGGTACGCGAGAAGATATATCGTCCGGATCCACCCCTAGCTGGTTGGTTTTCAATTTTGTGAACTCCATTTGGTTCTTAAACCTCTCCATTTGCTCAATAAGTTCTCTCCAACCAATTCCAATGTTGAGTATGGCCCTTTCCTTTCCTTGCACAACCTCAACTATTCGCCGCTCGGCATAGGTTGTGAAACCCTGCAAACACGGGCTCAATCATAAACCCGAAGTGATGCAAACATACCACAAGAATGACCGAACTGATAGAGAAAACATTCAATATTTTTAAATAGTTTGTAACTCGAAGAACTCAAAGGGAAATAAAACAAAATTACGGAAATTAAAAATATATCATCCAACAATCCAACCAATGAGCCAATATTACCTCATTCAACCAGGCATGATCATTGCTCTTATTCGTAATCAAATTGCCCGTCCAGCTATGAGCAAGCTCGTGCGCTACGACCTGCGCCCCCGTGGCATCCCCCTTGATCAATGTCGGGGTCAAGAACGTTAGCCTCGGATTCTCCATTCCTCCATAGGGAAAACTCGGGGGCAGCACCAACAAATCGAACCTCTCCCACTCATATGGCCCGAACAACGCCTCCCCGACCTCAATCATCTCCTCCGTCCTCGCGAATTCCCTAGCCGCGGCGTCCAACACCGCGGGGACATCCTCCGAGTACACCTTGTTGGCAAATGAAACAAAAATATATATAACAATATCCCACGTCATAGTAGAGATAGAAAAAAAACACTAGTCCTCAAAAATAAGTTCTTGAACGAAATAAGAAACTGATTGACCCAAATATATGACGAATTTGGTCCAAAACATTCACTTTTTGAAAAACGGGTCATAACAAATGAAAATGCCGACCAGTTAGTCCTTTTCTTGATGGTTCCGTCAAAAAACTAACGGTCAACGCTAATTGCACAGTGGCATGACCGTTAATTTTTTGACGGAACCGTATAAAAAGGACCACTCAGACAAGGATTTCATTTGTTATAGACCTGTTTTCCAAAAAGTGAATATTTTAGACCAAAATTATATTTGGTCATATATTTAGGACTAAAATTAACCTTTACTCAATATTTATACTATTTGGCCTTTAAATATAGGTTAGTTCAATAGTGGATTGGCTCAACCATCAAAAGAAAAGGACCAATCATGTTGACCTTGAAGGGTTTCTAATAGGAAACAAAAATAATACGCTTTTTGTCCTTTAAGGTGGTGTTCGGTTTACTAGATAAAATAGTATAAAAATGTAATCTAGGATTGAGTTGTGAGATTGAATTTCATGAACCAAACACACTGCATATTTAATCCTGAAATACAATCTTGCTAACCGAACACCCCCTAAAAATAGAGTTTGGTGCGTCACGAGTTTTAATGCGATATTTGTAAAGGGATACTGGAAAAGAGAAAAGAGAGTTGAAGTAGTATTCTCGTGTTTAATTAATAAAAAGTTTTATTAAAAAGTTTCAAAATATTTCATGGACCGACAAAAATGAGAAAAATATAGTAAAAGTGAAACCATATAACTCTCATGAGCCAGTATTTTTAATTTTTTTATCACCAATTGGTATTAAAGTGGAACTGTATGGATTTCTATCATACCTTCGTCCTCGGACCAACCTCCCGAAACCCGAGCTCCCCAACTGCAAACGCGAACAAATAGGGCGGCACGGGCTGCTCCATCACAAACTCCTCCACCACCCTCCCCTCCGCACACCACAGCGCGTCATCACACGCGCCGCCGCACTCTCCTTCAACCGGCTCCCGCCGCCCCACGCGCCTGGCCGCCATGACCGCGGAGAGCTCCCGCGGGACGTTGAGCCTCGCGGCGAACCTGACCCGCGCGGCCGGCGTGTCCTGGCAGGGGAAGATGGAGCGCGCGTGGACGGCCTGGCACTGGGTGAAGACGAAGGGGTGGGACTTGTTAAACGTCTGCGGCGGCGGGAGCCACTGCAGGGCGGAGGCGGACGGCGCCGTTTTGGAGAGGATCAGGAGGTGGGACTGGTTGGAGAGGGTGAGGGTGAGGGACTGGCCGAGGATGGGGTCCGGGGAGGGGGAGAGGGAGAAGGGGATCGGGGAGGCGGTGGAGGGGTCGAGGGCGGCGGAGATGGAGAGGGAGCGGGTGTCGAGGGTGAGGGGGCCGGAGTGGGGGGAGGAGAGGGAGATGAGGGCGGAGGAGGAGATGGTGGAGGAGGGGAAGTCGAAGTAGAAGGAGAGGGAGATGTGGGTGGTGAGGGGGTGGGTGGAGTCGGTGTAGGAGTGGGGGTCGATTGGAGCCATTGTGATCAGAATAGCGGCGGCGGACGGTGGCGATCGGCTGTGGGGAAGTGGTTGAAGGAGGAAATGGGAGATGAGAATTTGATGAAGAAAGGTTGTTAAGGTTTAAATATTTGGAGGGAGAGAGAGAATTTGGAAATGAAAGACAAAAAAAGGGAATAAAGTAGTTAATCCCTTGTACCACTATAATAGACTATATACCCTCATATTCCAAAAAATATACCTAATGATTAGGAGGCAAATATCATATTTTGATCCAAGAAATACTCCTTTCGTTCACCATTTAAATAGTCATTTTGACTCGACACAAATTTTAAGAAATTATTTGACTTTGTAAAGAAAAGTAAAGGGAGAAAGTGAGTGGAATGCGGGACTCATTTAAATTTTTAGTTTTATATTGGACTGAGAGGATAAAAGATTGGTGGAATGTGAGATTCGCATACTAAAAGTGGAATAAATAAATTTGTTTAATAAATCATGGACAAACCAAAATGGCAAAATAATTCTTTAAACCGTGGAGAATGGAGTAGTAATGAAATGAATTAAAATATCAAAAAAAATTATTTTTCACATGAAAGCAGTATTTTTTTCTGTTTGAGTGCAGTTAGATCATATTCTTTTTTTATTATTCTATAATAATTGAATTATTTTTTAAATAAAAATATTAACATTTTTAATCTGTTTTGCTTTATTATTTCTTTTTAATAATTTTTTATTTTTTTTCTCTTCTTAACTTGATAAACACTTTTTTCCTTAAATCTTGTGCTTAAAATTGATACGTAATTATAATGGGACGAAAGGAATACCAACCACTCGATTGTCCTACCCTATTTGATATGTAATCAAGTTTTCTCTTTATATTCATCCCAAACCAATCACAGTTAGCAAACTTTATCTATGACAACCTAACCACTCAACTGTAGCATTTTATAAAGTCATAAATATAGTGCATTATATATTCTTTAAACATTAGAATGATTTATAACAAAATAAAATACAAAATCACACATTATAACTTGTTGAGGAACAATGCATTATACGCATGTTCATAAAATAATTCATGTGATAAATAGTTTATTCAATCAAGAGCTATCATATAAATGAGTTTTATAAACATTACAAATATAAAATTATATGCTGAAACACATGAAAAATGATGTAAGCAGTGATGAAGTCAATAATATTTTCTTTTTGTCTAATGAAGTCGCACACCTGAGACGCGATTTATACGTAGGAAAACAACTTTCAAAATTTCCTTAATTGGTTTGAGTTATTAATTCTCGACAACGCTATTGAAGATTATACGAAATTCCAAACTAAAGCAATTTCAAAAAATCCAGCGTCATTAAATTTCCGACAGCATTCAACAATCTATATAGGTCCCTGAAAATTTTCGGTAGCTGAGGATTAAATTCTTGAAATTTTTGGGGAAAATTTGAAAATTTTAGAATGGACGATTACACGAGAGAAATGATGGATTTAAAAACCCTGGTTACTCGCACATTGGAGAAGAAGGGCGTTCTCGCCAAGATCCGTGTTAGCATCGATACCCTCGTTGATATCATTCCCATTTGCTGCGATGATGTTTCTCAATCGTGATGTGTTTGGGTGCTTTTTTTTGAATTGATTTGTTTGTTTGTGTCTGTGTTCAATTGTTGTGTGAATGGACTAATTGGATCGCGTGATTTTCGATTTGCAGTTTGTAGATAAGATGAGTTGGAGTGTTTTTTAGATTAATCTGTGTTTAATTGGTAGTAGTTGTTGGTTAGCTCCAGATTTGAGCTGATTGGAGAACTGAAGATATGACCTTTTTTGTAGTTTTTGTGGTAATTGCAATTGGGACTTTTTATCCGCTTGTTGTAGAAATGTTACTTTGTCGTAGCTTTCGACTTCCTTTGATGGACAATCGGTGAATGTGTGGTGTTTCGTAGCTAGCTTGTTTCTGTGAAGGTTATTATTGGATTTAATATGTTACGATTCAATGTTGATGGAGTGGGGTTTGATGAATTGTAATGATATTTATCAGAAGAATTTTTGGAGTTATCGATCTGCCTAACAAGTGAATACGTGTCTATGTGTGTGTGTGCCTGTGCCTGTATGTTTTCTCGAGTCTACCTAAGAAGGAAATATGAACCTATGCTTGTATGGGTGTGTGTGCTCATGTATAACATGTTTTCTCGGGCTAATATGTTTTCAATCTACCGAACAAGTAGTTATGCACCTGTGTGTGTGTTGTGCTCGTGCCTAATATGTTTTCACTCGGCCTAACAAGTAAATATGTGCATATATATGTGTGCGTGTGTGTGTCCTCATGCCTAATACGAAGGGATTCACCTTTATGTATGGCTCGTTAAGGTATGCTGAAATAGTTTTCTTGTAGGCTGAGCTTAGAGCTAGTGTGTTTGAAGCGATCGAAGAGGAAGATCAAGTAATTGAGAAAGAAGATGGATTGCCTCCTGCACTATTGGGTAGCTGCAATGATCGTGCTAAGCAGCTTCATAACTCACCTTCAGGTAGTTTTTGTTGCGACTGCCAGATTTTGATTTTCTTTCTTCACGATTGATCTATGGATTCACGTGGTTTACAAATCAATAGGATAATAACTTATACCATGTAATATGATTTCATTTTCAGGGAGGCTTCTAACTGCTTTAATATGTGAATATCTCGATTGGTCTCAGTTAAACCACACATTAAAAGTTTACTTGCCAGAGAGTAATATGGTATTTTCTTGTTACTTTTATTACCTGATGCTTCACCGTGTGGTTTATTCGTTTACGATTGCTGTTTGTTGGTCTTTTGCTTTTGATTTCAGCCAAAAGATTCCTGGAAATCCGAGCTAAAAGATTTCAGCAGCAAGAATGGCTATGACTTGAACCGGCATGGAGATAGTGGGCCTTTGCTTTTGGACGTTCTTGAGGGCTTCTTGAAGTTCGAGGTACGGTGGTTGAATTTAGAGCTAAACGAATACACAAAGTTTATGTATCCAGAAAATGTGCTATGCCGGTTTTGGCAGCATGTGTAAAATAGGATTAAACTGGTATTCAAATCTATGGCTTCTCGAGTACTGAAAATGTGTAGGCCAAATATGATTCTCAAAATACGAACTAAGTGACCTGTTTGGATTTGCTCCACCGCGAGTTTATGGATATCTGTTTCTTTTGCTTTCCTTCTCTCCTTGGAATGAATTAGCTATTGTTTAGTGCATCTCCATGTAGAATCTGTCTCAAGGAAGAGGTGCGAATAGGAGATCGACCGCTTCAGATTCTGAATCTCTATCAAACTTGGAAGCACGCAACGCTAGGAGACCTTCACCACCAGCAGTTGCTGTGGGTATACCTCAACTAGGAAGGTTAACGATCAGTTTCAATTCCAATTTCTTCCTTTTATCTTCGATTTTTTTGTTGCTGGTCTGTAATTTTTCGTAAAAATGGCTCCTTGCAGGCATAGTGCTGCTTCACAATCATCTGGTAAATAGTAAAGAATTTAAAGTTGGTTCGACAATGCCAATTGTAGCTGTTTTCCTCATATCTAATCAGTCTACATTTCAGATCGGAGAGCTGGATCATCTGCGTCAGGCTACCGGAGAGATGAATATAATCGGAGGTATGAAAATGATGGACATTCTGAAGATGTCATCCGTGCTTCTGCTGCGTTAGAGAATCTGCAATTGGAGAGAAATGCTCGTCGTGGGACCACATCTTGGAGGTTTGTTTCGTTAGAAGTGAAAAGAAATTCATTTTACAGCATAAAGATTTGCAAAAATGAAGGAATGATCTCAATCTTGTTTTGTGAATTGTAGGCGTGGAGGAGATGATATGTCCGAAGACGATAGCACTGGATAGACGTGGGTTATGTGGATTCGTTGATCCACGTTCATTTCAGCCTTGCAACGGCACTAGTTCATGTAAGGTCAAATCTGCCCCTCTGCATTTCACATTCGAACAATTAAGCTAAGGCTTCTCATGTATTCTCCTCATTCCCGTTCACGCCTTTATCTTGGTTCGTCTCTACTTTTCGCCATTCTCCCGTTGTATCATACCCTAGCCCGAAAACGAATTGCCTATAGGGTTGTAAAGATTTGACAACCTAACATTATTTTGAAAGTCTAGATTATATTTGGCTGTTTGCACTGCTGAAGATACTACCTCTGTTTCTTCAAGAGTTGTTTCATGTTTGTGTATGCGACTGTAGAATTCGATCAATGTAAACAACGGAGATAGGCCGTGGTGTGGTTAGATGATTTGTTTTAGAGTAGAGGTCAATTTTGGTCCTAAACATATGGCTAAAATACGAAATTGGTCTAAAACATTTACTTTTTGAAAATCGAGTCATAAACAAATGGAAATTTAGTCGGAGTCGTCCTTTTTTGATGGAACCGTCAAAATCTAACGATCAGGCATCGTCGTGCAGGATGTCCAAGGGCCACGACCGTTATATTTTGACGGTTCCGTCGAAAAAGGACTACTCTGATGACATTTCTATTTGTTGGGACTCGATTTTCAAAAGGTGAATGTTTTGGACTAATTTCGTATTTTGGCCATATGTTTAAGACCAAAATTAACCATTACTCTTTGTTTTATGTACAATTCAATGGTCCATATCTGTTTTTTGAGTTGCAAAACGCACACCCCACATAAGCACTAGGTGGCTCGAACTCTCGACTTATTGATTAAGGTGGTGTTTTTATCAATTATAAGATGTGTTATGTCATGAAATTTAATTTACCGTCCACTCTCGCTTAACATTGTTTGTTTTGTTACATTTAGTTGATTCTAATACTTTAAAATTATTATTGACATCATTACTTTATAAATTACTCCCTCCGTCCCAAAAAAAAAATGTCACTTGTGGGACGGCACAAGATTTTAGGAGGTTTTGTTTTGTATGTTAAATGGAGAGAGAGAAAATATAATTTTTATATTCATGTGAGAGAATTTTTTCTAAAAAGGGAAATGTGACATCTTTTGTGGGACAAACTAAATAGGAAAGTGTAACATCTTTTGTGGAACGGAGGGAGTACATAAAATCAAAGCGCAATTTTATTTATTTAAAATTATTAAAAATGAAAATCATATTTTAATAGTTATGTAATTTAACAATTAATGATTTCAACACTAATTTGAAGTATTTGAGTTAAATAAATGAGTAAAAGTAAACAAATAGTGCTAATGTAGCCTAAATAAGAACAATGCTAAATTGCACATCAAATGCTACTTATACTTCTCTCTCACTAAAATCAATATCATCAATGAAATAACAGACAAAAACTTCAAAAATATTACCACATTCTCTTTACTAAAAAGAACATATACTCAAATAGCACAACATAACTACACAGCCAAAGAGGGGAATCTGGTTCCATTTCTTTTCGAGCCGCCTTCCAACTACACGTCTCCTACACCGGGACCTCAGCCTGCACGTCACTCACACTCTTCTCTTCGTTTGGGAGCTTCGCATCGTTTTGCTCCTCAAGACTCGCCGGTTTCTCCTGTTTCATTCAACCTTTACTTTCAAGAAAACCAACACAGCATTCTTCACCCAAATTTGTTTTGTCAGAGCATACTAATCTATTTCTTATCAAAGATATGTCAATTTTGAGTTGGGATTTCAACAACAAATATGATTAATGCAAGCAAACATGACTGCGCCTACAGGCAACGAGCACACGGGTCATAGCAGGAAGTTCTCGTCTTAGGATTGCTAGGATTTCTTGCAAGAGACGAATCAGAATCCACTAACCTTGTTCTTGTCTCGCCATCCTAATCCGAATGGTCTGGCTAGCAAACTGATCTTTCTTGCCGGCACATCTTGTGAAGGTTCTTGATTACTTTGCTGGGTCGATCTTAATCAGAACATGTAAAAGAATGCAGATTAGGCTCGAGAATTAATGGTAGGGCAACACGAAAAGGGGGATGGGCAAAAGTATTAGACGCCAAGAATACAAAAAAACCAGACTATAGAGAGAAATTGGCAAGAAAAATATGATCGCTACCGAGGGGATTTTCGTTACCGAGGGGAAGACATCGCTTTGGTTTGCCCAGACTGGTACTGCAGTGTAGCTTCGAGCATGGATTCTGCCATAACTGCCCTCTGTTCCATCTCGGCCAAGGCGAGAGCCGCCTGTTCGCACTTCGCCTGCACGTACTCATTGCATTAGTACAGCAGAAACTCGATAGAACAAGAAAATTGGAGTTAAATTAGAGAAAAAACAACACAAATTATTCAAGTGATGTGAATAAAATCAAATCTTGTGAGTTATATGCGCGTTTGATAAATGTGGCACGTTGTCATGGATGAAAAAGAAAATCGGCATGCTGCAAATCTGAATTATCACTAACCTCAAGCACTTGAGCTGCGTATCTCTGGGCAGCTGCGTCTTGCTCAGCATATATGCGAGCATCTTCTGTCACCTTCTGCGCTTGTTCAACCCTCATTAAAATCTGTGAACAGAAAACAGAGATGGATACATCAATTCCTGTGGAGAAGAAACCATACCCATCAAGTGCTGTAGGAAATTATGCTAAATATATCGATATGTCTTACCTGAAGCATGGCGTTCTCTTGTTCATGCTTTTCAACTAGGGCGCTCCGCAGCTCAGACAACTCTCGCTGCATCTTTTCAACCTAAAACCCCAACATAGATGCTCAGCCAATTAGGTTGAGTTGTTTAAGGAAATTTCAAGAATAAGATGTTGGCTTAAAGAAAGGTTTTTCAAGTGGGAAAATTGGCGCGCACGCACACGCAGTATAATTTTATATTTATTCTTTCAAGTTAACAGCATAGCACATCAAGCTTCGTAGTTACCTTAGCACTCAATTGTCGACGATTATCCTGCTTAACCATCTCCATCAGTGCTATTTCGAGCTCTTCTGCTCTGCATATAGAAAAGGGAAACATGAGAATATAGCGTGTGCACGTTTTTATCTCCTTTAGTGAACTAAGAAATCCCATATTTTAAGAATTTGTGTTTACTCAAACTTAATCACGGCTGACATACTTTGGCACGAATCTATGGTTAAACACACACACGTTCTTTAATTAAATGAAATGACGTGGTCGAGATGCAAAACACACGAATGCAGTTCAGAAAAGACAAATATCCGAGAAGAGAAGTGTAGCCCGGTCTCAATATTCAAAGACACTATATCCCCTGAAAATAAAAGTGAGCCGCACAGGTTGGAAGAATGTGCACGATCATAGAGGGGGCTGGTCTAAGGCAAAGTTTCTGTATCGACAAGGGATTAGGACTTTAAAAGCTATAGAGTAGGGTGCACCTGAGTTCAGCTGACCGTTTTTCCTCAATCAGCTTGCACTGCTCGACCTTGAGCCATACTACCTGAATAAAATTATTTCATAGAAAGTTACACGAGCTGTTTGATATGACATACTGTATACATTTGTCTCTAAGCTCGTAAAAACAACTTCATAACTTTCAAAATGTTGGAACCAACAAAACAACAAAAAATCAAAAGGAGGTAAAGAAACTAAGCTTTATCGATTAAAAATACAACTAAAGTGAGAAAACACCTAAAAAATACTAAAATGCGTAAAAGAAACTTATAGAAAGATAGGCGAAACAAAATATAGCTACCTGCTCCTGAAGATCTTTAGCAGGATCCATCTCCACATCACCGTTCACGAAAAGCTCATCCCCATCAGCAGGTGAACCATCCAAGTGCGACACATCACCGTTCGGTCCTTCTGGTTTGTCAGTTCTTATGATTGAACCTGCGTCCTGCTTGAAACTATACAACTTTGACGACAGACACTGAGAATCCCTCCAAACTCTCATGCCCTTTGACCTTTCTTCCAACGCAGCTATAACAGTTGGCCGATGCTTATTTCTTAGTTCTTGTAGTCTTTCCTCAATAACGTTTTGGTAACCCGAGCAAGCTGTCAAGACAAGTTGACTGCTGTCGAAAGTGGAGCCAGCTAGTGACTGAAGAAGCGTGACTGCGTCTCCAGCATCCTTTGTTGTAACTAATGCAGGTCCTGCAGAAAGCTAAAGATAAGTTTGGTTCATAAGCCCAAAAGCACAGCATCTTGATGTACTATTACATATGAGATTCAGAGGGCAGATATTATGTTCGTATCGGATATAAATAAAATGGCATTGCTGGCCAGTACCATATAGCTCCATCAACGCAAGTGCTGTGCGGAATAGCATTACACGGTTTCCTTGGAAGAGGATCACATCCCAGACTCTAAGAACTGAGAAGCAGATCGAGTTAATCAGTTTTATCGACTTAGAATCTGAATAAACAAATGGCTAGAACTAGAGTTATAGCACATCGCTTTGAACATTGGAAAAGTTTTTTTCAAGATTCTCACCACTTTCCCATGGAAGCATATTCATATATATTGTGAGGAACCACGGGGCAGTCACCCACGCCACCTGCACTCCCAGGTAATCCAGATGGTTTACTGTGGTAAATACAAAGTTAATAACAATCAGAGAAATTGACGGCCACTAGAAGTCTTGTTAGGAAAGGTCGTGTATTAGAAACGTTGTCAAAGAAACCAACCCAATTTCGGGAACTTTTCACGGACCAACTCCTCAAGAACAAGCTGATCAACCTGAGATTCTACCATTTCTTCAGAGTAATAGCCGTCAAAATAATCATCTAGAAGTCCCACTAAGGCCCTGGAATAAGCAATTTATTAGGTTTCTAGCGGGAACAAATACGTTTTTGTGCGGCCAAATTTAATTACATAATACAATAATTTACATAGTCAAAATATAGCGTTCCACAAGGGTTTGAAATATAACAGAACTGTAACAGGATTTCAACCCACCAAAAGGCATTTTCCTCCGACATTAAAAGCAATAACAAGCCCGCGAAAAAATTCATTGCCTGCATACAACAGATAATGCAATAAGGTTAAAATATCGCGCATGCATGTACTTTGGCATTATTAGTTATCATGTAAATGGCATAAAAAGAACTCTTTATAATAGGCGTACCTGGCAGTAACCAACAGAGGGATTATGGCGGGCATATGCTGTGAGTAAACGCCTTAAAGCATTTCTACCGTCCTCGTCTAGAGCAGGGTGACCAGGAAAAGTTCGAGGTAAATCCTGCGTGCATAAAGTTGGATTACTAGATGGAATTGAATTTAAGGAATATAGGTTTATAGAAGTAAACTGCCACCAGAACTCAAGAAAAATGAATGACCTTTTCAATCTGGCCTCTCCATTTTTCAGATATTACTACATTCTCTAGATTTGAGTCGTGATTCTTGTCCTTTAGTCGACTGCTCTTAGTTTCTGTGTTAGTGTCTGAAGCAAGCAGATTTTGATAGTAATTCTCCACCCGCCGTGCTCTTACACCAACAAAGGCTTGCCACAGCTGTAATTTTCAGTGAAAACAAATGATTAAAGATTTTAGAATGCACAAATCGAAAGAGAAAAAAATTTGGATGTCAGCTTTTTGTTACCTCTCCCCTCAAAGCCATCGGAACGCCCCCTTGAACGAGACATTCAAGCTCTTCCTTCCAAGGAGGTGGAGCTTCTGAATGAGCAGCATGGCTGGGAATCTCTGGAGCCGAATCTGATTCTGATCCTGATCTCTCCACATCATAGAACTCTTCCTCGGAGTCTTCTTCAGGTGCTCCTTTTCCAGGTCTTGTCTCATCAATGGATTGAAGTGGCTTCTTTGCAGCAAGATCAGACTGGCTTTTATTGAAACTCACTTTCTTTTTCACACGAGAGCTCATGAAGTCCTCTATGGCACATAGAGATGATCTAATCTCGGTCCACGTTTGTACTCTATGAACTTTTCCATCCTTTTCAGATCGCAATTCCGAATTTTCCTCATTAAAAATATTTGGCTTAGTCTGGTTGCCATCAGAATCAGGCACGTTATTTTGACTATCATCAGCGTTTATGTCGGTCGATTTATTTACAGGCAACTGTCCAGACCCTGATTGCCTTTCCAAAAAGTCCTTCCACCTATCCGACCTCTCCTCCTCTTCTTCCTAAATAAAAAAAAATATGAATTAATGCCAACTCCGATTGGTATGCTTCCAAGATAACACAAAAGGATGAATTTAAGCTACAAACCAATGATTTAACAGCGAAGATAGGAAAACCAAACCTTGTATATATTAGCATATTCCCGATATCTTTGCAAGTGCTGAGGTCTCACTGCAAACCCATAAGCATCCCTGTATATGCAATTTTCCAAAATCAAACACAGTACAACAAAAAGTTAACAAGATTTATCCAGATATCGGGCCTCCATCGCCCTTCAACATAAATTATGTTTCGAACAAACAGACTTGGGGAGTATCTCCCACACAACATATAAATTCTTTCTTGGATACATAATAAAGAAAGAATCAAATCCAAACCACAAATATTCATACAGTTTTGAATCAGCAACCATTACTTCTCCACATGCCCATTTCACATTTCATATACAACATCAAAACAAGACTCCATTTTTCCTTTTTTGCATTCAAATTTGCAACTAAGCAGATATTAATATTACTACGGTTGTTTTTAATCTCAGTAAAGGCCCTAAATTTGGTTCAAAGCATCAGGATCCATTGCTAAGAAAATGTGGGCAGATTCAGTCCTCCTTGACAAAAAAGCAATCATTCAAGAAAACACCCAAATCCCATGTACATCTAATTGTCGGCAGAATCAACGCAACAAAACAATAAAAAACTAAAAAATGCTGCAGAAAAATGTGAACTACAGATTGACACTAAAGCAACTGAACAAAACAAAACAACACAGCTTTGCAAAAAATCCCAAAAATGAGCTACATGCTAAAAAACACAATACCTCTTATGCTCAAGAGGAACAGGATTCAGCACCGCCGCCGCCGCCGCCGCCGCCCCTTTGGCCTTCATTCCCGGTGCCGGAAAAAACAAAACCGATTTCAACCGCAAAGATCGGTGCTTTTCTCGTCAAAAACAAATGGGTCTCCCTATTTTGACGAGCTCGATCTATGCAATCAATAATTGCTGCAGCAGAGTAAACCAAATTAAAACAGTCAAAACAAATTTGAAAGTGAGTCCTCCCTCTCTTGACCAAGACACATAGTATATCTAGCTAGCTATGGAGTAGGGGGAATTAGTGTGTGTGTGTGTGTGCTGTGTGAAAAATCGCGGAGATTAATAATGGCATGATGGGTTCGTGGGGTCCATAATCATCACATGGAAAAGCGCGAGATTACCGTCGCATGAGGGAAAAATGGCGATTGCCGATTGCTTTAGCGCGACTTTCGCGGGATTAGCAGAGGAGGAGGAGTGAATTTGCAGGCAGAAGTTGAATCAGAGATCTGAATTTGGGCAAAATTTGCTCATTGCTTCGAACTGTGAAAATATAAGTGGTCATGTTCATGGATATATAGTTTACTCCATTTTGCTTCAAATGTTATTTGGTTTAAATTTTGTTTAATAATTTTATATCCAAAATTATTAATGTCATCTCAATTTAGGCTAGACTATTTTACTCCATATTTATAAAAAGTTTAGAATAAGCATGGTTTGCTTATTGTTAATTTAACTTTTGAGAAATAAAATGAGTCGAAACATTGAATTTGTTCTAAATTTGAATGGAGTTATATTTATGACATACAATTACCTCTATCACGACCAAATGTAGCTACAAAATTTCACAATCCATGTGTAATTTAGAATTGGGATATATTGGTCCCTGAAACATGAACTTTGGCTAAATTTTAGTATTTCTCGTGAACTTTAAAATTGGTCTACCATATTAAAAACTTTGCATTTTGTTTTTTATTTTCCGTGACAGTTAAATTACTATACCCGACTAACTTACATTCGTATTTTTATCCTACTTGGAACTACTAGATTAACGTGGTTTTTTACGTAATTTTTATCCTACTTACCAAGAACTTAAATGGTGGTCTATAATATCGTAAATATTTCACGATTGCCCATGCAGAATTAGTTTTTCTCTTTATTTGAGTTGAAATGGGATATAACAAACAAAATGCAAAGTTTGTGATATTATATACCAATTTAAAAGTTCGTGTGAAATACCAAAATTTGATCAAAGTTTATGATTTTAAGGACCAATATCCCTTTAAAATTTGCGAATTTGTTTACATAGTCGAGAAGTTCAACTATATCCTAAATCACATTATGATTACAAAAATATGCAATTTTGAAATTTGATCAATCATTGTTACCATATTTAAATTCGGGTAAAAAGCGGTCATTTGTCAATTTCCTAATAATTAAGCGCCAAAATGCAAATAATAAAAGTTACTAAAACAGAAGCCAATCCATGATTGCCTAATCTCCTTCTCCACCTGGCCCTGCGATGCTAATGTAAGCGCCCTCCACGCTAACTTGAGCCGCCCGCGCGCATTTTAATCCACACCCACCAAACCACCATCATCAAATCATGCCAAGCGCTCTCAAATTCACAAATTTCTTCATTCTCCACGCCCATAAACCCTACAGATTGAAATTCGCCAATTTATCCTCTCCCTCCCACGCCGCCGCCGCCGCCGCCGTCGATTCAACGAATATCCCGCGGCTCAGCTATCTCTCCAGCTGGCGATGCAGGGCAATAACCCTATTCCACACCCCCTCGCGCGTTAGCCCCGCCCCCAAATTCTCCCACGCCCAGAATCTCTGCTTCTACACATCCGATTCGGGGAAATGCGGCCATTTTGATCGCGGCAGGAGCGATAATTTGGGGACTCCAATGGGGGGCGCTGTTGATGGAAAGGTGGAGACCGAAACTCGCGAAGAATCAGATTTGCCGACGCCGCCGCTGAGCCACGACGAGAAATCGCCGCGAAAGTCGACGAAATTGCTCACGTTGCCTACGATCCTGACGATCGGCCGCGTCGCTGCCATACCGATTATCGTTTACAGTATGTGCTTAAATTTATGATTTTGATTGCAAATGTGTCCGAAGATGAAGGTGGAATTTTTATAATTGAGCAAAATTGACAATGTTGTGCGTTCGGTTTCAGCAGTTGTACCTTTTACCTTGATTATTGCCTTGCAAACTGTTGTATTTGATGTTAAATGTTTATTTTTTGCACCATTGATGCATGAAGACATTAATTATGTATGTATGTTTACATGAAAGATCTGTGCATTTTTTGCTGTTACCGCAATTCCAAATTAAATATGATTCCTAGTTCTGCCTCGTTACTGTTGAGGTAGAATTTCATGTGAATCTGACTTATTGAAGCAGCCTTCAATGTTGAGAGCTGGTTTTGAATTTGAATTGTATTCAAATCTGTGGTGAATGTTTTATAGTGTGTGATAAGTGCATGAAAAGGAAAAAAATCGATTGAAATTGCTCTACTTTACCAAGAAAGGAGATCAATGCAGTTGTGCTTATGCATATGGCTTCTTTACAGCTGCATCTGTTTTGTATAATTGCCACTATTTGGTACGGCCATTTTTATCGGTAGTGTTCACTAAATTGACATGCTAGTTTCTTTTTTGCTAGCTTTTTATGTCGAAAGTTGGTGGGGACCATCAGCAACTGTAGGAATTTTTGTCGCAGCTGCCACTACCGATTGGCTTGATGGATTTCTCGCGCGAAAGGTGCTGGCTTTTCAACCTTTAAGTTGTATCTCTATTTTTTTTTATTTCCTGAATTACATTGCGGCAATTTTGGTGTAACAGATGAAATTGGGTACTCCATTTGGGGCATTTTTGGATCCGGTGGCTGATAAGGTGACAACCCATACTCCATGTATTTGCCTGAGTATAAATGCTAGAATGATGCGTTTAGTTCAGTGTTTGTACAAAAGAAGTGAGGATTTATAACGTGAAGAGGTGGTGGCGTGGAGGAAAAAAACTTTTTTTGGGTGATATATGTTGGGGTAATCAAGCAAAAAAACTTGAGTAGTAGGATACTCTATAGTCTATACATCTCTGAACTCCAAAAATGGAACTTCATATGAAGGGTGCAGTGATGTCAAACTTCTTCTTTGTTTTCTTTTTTTCCTAGAAAAAAAAACTTTTAAAAATTGCTGTGAAGCTAATGCGAGGGAACCTTATAGAGTTGTCATTTTCAATGTATGCAGCTCATGGTTGCTACTACCTTGATCTTGTTGTGCACTAAGCCCCTTGATGCTGGTATATTTGGCCATGGACCATGGCTATTGACTGTGCCTGCAACTGCCATAATCTGTAGAGAGGTAACATCTCGAATATCTGTTTCCTTAATTGCTATTTCAGCTGATTGGCCGAGATCCTTAATCCTTATGCTATAATTTCAAGTACGATTGGACCTCAGGATTAAGATATTTTAAGGTGGGGAATTGCACAGTTGGTAAGTGTTGGAGCATGTATTTACACCCAATCCCTCTTGGTTATTCTTTTGCATTCTCCAGAACTGCACTGTCCATTTAGTTAAAGCTTAATATTGAATCCATATCAAACTTCCCTCTGCGTTGGAGATGATTTACTCAATTTCACAAGGTCATCCATCATGCTATGGCCTGTGGAATCTATATCCAGCTTTTGTCCTGGAATTTGTTGTAGATATAGAGTCCTAGATTGATAATATCAAAGTAAAAAGGGGGGTCTACCCAATTGCATAATGGTTTTCCCATTTTAGATTATGAAACGAAAATTGTATGAATAATAGGATCTGATGCTCATTTCCTTTATAGTGTTAAATAATTCAAGTTGGTGTAATTTTTCGTGTAAAACACATCTATTACGAAGATAAATAAAATGACACAGGCGTCAAGCAGAATTGATTGCTTCATATATCTACTAGTTTGGCTTTTACAAATAATCCCTGAATATGTGACGTTTTGGTCAACCTTAAAAACTTCTTGCAAATTATGTGTTAAACTGTCTGGTTATATCTTTTATCGTTAGTTTGAGAATTAGTCGAAAGCTGAAATATTATCTTCTTTCTAGATTGATGGAACTCAATATTTACTTAGTCTTTAATTATTCGGCTAATAACATATTCTCATGCATTAACAAGTCTCTCAAAATCATTACCTTTGTAGATAACCATGTCGGCAGTTAGGGAATGGGCTGCTTCTCGTGACAAAAAGCTTTTACAGGTTGGTATCTTAAGCAAAATAACTTTTGAGTTGCAAATGTATTAAACTCGTTTACCCTCTTTTCTAATGCATAAAGCTCTCTCTCCCCTCTCAGGCTGTTGCAGTTAATAACTTGGGAAAATGGAAAACTGCCACACAGATGAGTGCATTGACTATCCTTTTGGCTGCTGGAGATGCAAGGTCTTCTTTTCATCTTTTTTATTTGATACAATTTTCATGTACATACTCCACACTCGTCTAATACATCTCTCATTCTCTTCTTTTTCTCTCTGCAGCTTTGTAGGGGACGGAACTCTTGTTTCTTCGGGGGTAGTGTTACTCTATATTTCCGCCTGGCTCTCCTTATGGTCAATGGCAGTTTATATCAAAAAGATATGGCGAGTGCTAATACTATAGTGCTGTTAACCATTCGAGGTTAGTGCAGAGTCACCCCCTGCTATATAGAGGTAGAACTACATAGGTATAGACTATAGACGGCTATTGGAGGTTCTTCAGCCTAACTCGATTGAAGAGAAAAAATGAGCTTTACATATTCGGTTGAAGACTCCTCTGCTCTAGGATTTTCTTTCCTCGATGACCTAAAAACGTCGACCAACAATGCGTGCTACTCCAAGCCCAAAACCTCTGGCAACGATTTCCTGCGAAACACCCGGTATAGATGCTCGTTTTTTCGGTTGTTATTTTGTTGATATTATACGTTGTTTTGGTTGTTGCTAGTGATTGCATTTGGTTCGTTGAAACTTGCCTTTCTTGCTTAAATTCAGTAGCTAAATGTCTATTTTTTGCAAACAGTTAGGTGGTGGCTGATTTTTAGAGCAAGGAAGACAAGTTTGTTGGTTCTTCTAAGATCTGTAAGATAAACATATTGCATTTTTTTTCTTCTTTTTTTCTTGTTTGCTGTAGTATGAAGTATAAATATTGTTATGTGATGCATATTCTTCTATTTTCAAATGTTGATTGATTTTCTATTTCTATTTAACTAGAAGAAGATTGATCAAAAGAAGCAGAAAGTCTATATCATGATAGAAGTAGAACAGTAACAGTAACTACTACAGAAAGAAGTATAAAAGAATTTCCTCTGTTTCATATGCCAGTCAGCTAAAATATGCTCTGAGTCATTTGCCAAGAATATGTATTACTATCAAGTTTGTAGAAAGGGAAATGTCAATTCAATAGTGATTTCCTAAAACTACTCATATTTCACCCCAAACTTTTCAAGTTCGCTGTCTCTATCCGGGCTGCTGCTCTTTTCATAATATATTGCGGAGAGATGGTTGCTGCTTGTGCCGGCGCTGACTCGATTGTGATCTAGGAAAAGAACAACAGCCAAGATGTTGTCATGGTTCGAACTCTGTGTAAGTTTCTTCAGCTCCTTATACATCAAAGCTTTTTTTACCAATTTCATGGCGATTCCCTGCAGGAAATGAAACACAGGAACTTGTTGGTGCAAAATATATGAATATGAACGAAATCAAGGGTGGGGTGTAGAAATCTTACCCTTCGCGATAATTTTCTCACCATAGCAACTGCTTCTTCATTTTTAAGGTATCTCCATAGCTCAGAAGATCCAAATATTATGAATTTGTCCTCTGGTAGAAGCTCATCTTGGAAGAGTGTAGGGGCATGCAAAATGCCTGTCTTCTTGTTAAGATACATATCAATAACTGATCTTTTTGTCTATATATACACATATGCATGAATATTAGCTGTCTAACTTGTTTATGGAGGAAAGTAGTAACTAAATTTAATGATATTGAGTTGAAATCCTCACCGGAATGAGGCCTTTGGCAAGCGATTTATCACTGTAGTGCAGAATGCTGTGATCCATTGGATGCATTAGTTCTAACTCTTCCCTTGGAAACTGCAGAATGGGGTGTTCGCCTGCCAGTAATGGGATGGCTTGGATGTGCGGTGTGAGCCTAGCCCATCGTTCCAGGATCAATCGAACGCGTCCTTTGGGCCTGACGAGTCGCCCCAAGACCACCTTAGCATCTCCAGCATTTGCAATGTATATCTGTCCTAAGATGATGATGGCCACCATACAGCAGGACTCTGCTTTGGCTGCCGACTTGTCCTTATCTTGCATGCGATACTTCTTATCTAACTGCGACAGGGATTCGTCCAAAATGTTTGCTGACATTTCTGTAACTTTCGACATTGAACCTGATGTAAGTAAAAAAAGATGGTTGGGATTAGCATTTCTATGAGTGTATCTTAATTCACACAGAATCGACTAGTAATTCACAGTCAAACCACCTGTTCCTTTTATAAAGTTTTAAAAAAAGACTGAAATCATTTCCAGTCTTGAACTATTCCAATAAAACATACTCCTATATAAGAGAGTAACAGGATTGTACAGATGCTAAAACAAGAACTTACTTTTCATAATTTTGAAAAAATGGTCTTTAGCAAACTCGGCAGCGTGAGTACCACCATGACCGTCATAGATGCCCACGAATGTGCCATAAGGGCCGAATTGATGCGTTCCCATTAGCCCTGACTCAGACTGGCTGTAGCCTTCTGAAATAATATTGGATTTAGCAGCCGCGGTAGAGATCTCCCCCCATTGATGGTTCTTCAACGGAAGTTCATCATAGTGATTGTTGTCCACCGTTCGCTTGAACCATGTGGTCGGCTTGCACCAGTTGGGCAACATCATTATCCTCCATAAGCCAACTACATCACAATATGCATTAAATCAGCAAACGACATTCAATCCACAGAAACATACAATATTATTTGAGTTTTCTCCCAAAACATCACAATCCAAAACACAAGAAGTTTCAGCTGAATAAGTAAAATGCAGAAAATCACCAATATATAATTTTATCCAAGAAAAAAAAACACTACATATTCTAATCAAGTTTCCTCCCAAAGCCAAAAAAATCAGCTGCGGAAGTAGCCATTCCCCTCATCCCGGAACTAGTAATAAACCAAAAACACGGACGTAGAGGAACGCGTACAAGATCATGGGGGAAACTTTCGAACTATCATTATTGATCTAAACCACACACAAAATATGCAAAAACGCAGACGGCTTGAAAATGCTGGCCAACATACTCTCCCTATTGCGTTATCCTACCTAAAGCCCACAATATACAGAAATTCAGCAAACCACATTCAATCCAAAAACACATACTGATATTATTGAATTTCCTCCCAAAACTATCACAATCCAAGAAAAATACAACATATTCGAATCAAGTTTCCTCCCAAAACCAAAAAAATCAGCTGCGGAAGTAGCCATTCCCCTCATCCCGGAGCTAGTAATAAACCAAAAACACAGACGCAGAGGAACTCGTACAAGATCGTGGGGGAAACTTTTGAACTATTATTATTGATGTAAACCACACACAAAATATGCAAAAAATTTCCATCACAATCTCAAAGAAAACACATGCGCAAAACAAGAATTAATCAGTTGCTTGATTCAATTAAACAATATAGTAAAATCGCAGAAATGTACCTGGAATCAGTAGAGAGAGGGAAGAGTATGCGCCTTCTTCGTCTTCCTTCTTCCTTTTCTTGTTTGCGGAAACACTAATGCGGGAAAAGATTGATCAAGAGAGAGAAAGCTAGCGTGTAACCAACTTTCAAATTATTTTTTACATTCTGCCCCCTTTTAATCTGGAATTTCTTTTTTCGCCCCAAAAAGCCGTTATTTTACCCCGCTTCACTATTCACTTTTTGAAAATTCATTCACGCACATAAAATAAATAAATTAATTAATCTTGTTTTGTGTCTCTAATTATTATTACCACTTTCTAGTAAAATACTAGAAATTGGTTTGCGCTTTTCATATTATATATAGAGAGAGAGAGCACACGTAAAAAAATAAACTAATCATATTTTATGTTTAAATTTGAACATAAAAAAATGAATTGGTCATACGTAAAAAAAGTGAATTAATCCAGAAGTAAATATATTTCTTTTGCGTTTTCTCTTAAAACGACTCGCAATTTGATCAACCCAGAAGTAAATCCACATTAATAAATTCTAATCCATGCACGTAAGAATTAAGTCTATAAGCTAACTAATGGTGGGTTATAATTTAACGTTCATGAACCAAATTTTAGTTTAAAATCTTTAAAAATATATTCCATACATCCACAAAAAATTATCTTATTTGTGGAAAATACGTGTTTTGATAAAAAAAATGATAAAGTAAAAGAGGGGAATAGAAAAAGATGGTAAAGTAAGAGAAATAGGTAAAGTATAGAGAGATTAGAAAAAGTGGGGAAAGTATGAAATAGAAACATTCCATTTTTAGAAATAATATTATTTTTGTGGACATCCCAAAATAGCAAAATGAGATTATTTTTCGTGGACGGAATGAGTATAATTATACATGTAAATTTATTTACATTTAGTAGTAGAGTAGTTTTATAGATCCCCACTATCTCTTTTGTGTTCCATATAACTATAAACCAAATCTCGACAGTTAGATCAAACAGTGGAAGGTTGCTATTAACTTTTCAAATTTTCAAACGTATTAGTTCACATTTGATTTATTTAAAGTAAACAGTAATAAAATTAACTAAAACGTCTGTGAAATGACTTGTGTTTTCAAAATCCATAACATCAAGACAACATGCACTATGCCCCAAAAAATACTCCAATATTATGAATATGTACGCGTGTTAAATTCATTGTGCAATCAGTTGATCATTTGCAAACCCAAATAATTTAAAATGAACTAATTCTATAAGACTTTTTCGATATCATAGAATTGGACATGTAGAATTGGAAATAGAATTTAAGCCTTCAATCCCAAATCCAAATTAATTTGTATACTCCGTTTAATAAATTTTTAGTTATGCTAGTATATATGCACACACATCTATATATAAAAGAAACAATAATAGTGTGTATTTGGATTAATTGAATAACAAATCCTACTACTACTTACTTTCTAATTTAAAATTTAAAAATTTAATATAAGCTCCAATTTGAGTAATTCTAAAAAATAATTGTAAAACCACACAAAAATAATAATATTTTTATATTATAATCCCAATTAATTAGTTGATAGTGAAGCTATTTTAGGGGATAGTTTGTTATGGATAGGAACTATGGTTTGGGTCGTAATCCCAGTAGCACTGGAACAGATCAACAATTAGGTCGATAAGAAGAGATTCAACAATTTATTTATTGAAAGTTGAGCAGAAGGAGGAGTGTGTATTTGTATTGAATATCATCATTGATCAACGATGGGATCCTGGTTTTCCTGCGATTGTGGGTCCATATATAATTACAGCTATGCTACAGAGGTTTTAAGCACTTGTCTCAATCTCATCACAAACATATCTCCTCGCTGTGTTGTACTTATATTGAATTGCATACTTATATTGAATTGCAATGCATCGTACTCTTTCCGTCTATGAAAAATAGACAAGATTGTGAATGGAAATATAATTGGTAAAGTAAGAGAGAGGAGGGGAAAAGGTTGTAAAATGAGTGATAGTGAATTGTGGGGTCCATATTTAGAATGATGCGTAGTGTTAGTATTGGTTGAAAACTTTCCTTTTTGAACTTAGTCTACTTTTTGTGGGACCAAAATGACAAAACTTGTCTATATTTCGTGGACAGATGGAGTATCGTAATAGTGAATGAATTGTATTACAGACCTTAGATTGGAGAACAAAGTCGAGCTTTTGTGGGGTGTATTACCGCCATGGCCCTATGCCTTATGGTGTTAAGGTAGTCCGAAATGCCACGGAGCAAGACGAAGACGAAGACCAAGAGTTGCGAATGGACACCAATTTTGATTGCTACTGTTGTGCAACTACTACAACACTCACCCTGCTTAAACGGGTACACTAGCTACACACTTCTTCATAACTGGATTTTGGTAATATTTCAATTTCAATTCCAATTCCAATTCCAGTTCCATCATCAAACACACATGCCTCAACAATATACTACTCCCGACTAGGCTTGAGATTATTTAGTATTTTATAGGGTGAATATCTTATAACTACACAAATTGGGAACTCGGGAGCTATATTAGGGACGAGAGACGAGAATAATGCATTGATTCCAGTGCACTTGACTTTGAATCTTAAGCCTCACCCCCTTCCTGCAGGTACCTACTGTAGTTTTTGTGTAGTGAATGAATTTAGTGATCAAATGTATCTTTCTAACTATACAATCTTCAACCACTACTATTTAGTTATGTTAATCTATATTTTTCAGCCCGAAAATGCCAGGTTGAGCCTGAGGTGGACAAGGACCCTCCCAAGCTCTCCGCGCCTTTTATCTCCCACAGACGCATCACTAATGCAGACGAGTTTGTAGTGTTAGCAACAGGCGGGGTAACTAACTAACGTCTCATTTTCCAGACATTGTTTACTATGTACTAGGAGTACACTACATTTTGTTTGCACAACAGGTTTGGGAGGTGCTCACGAAAAGGGATGTGGTAAATATAGTGGACACTTGCCCAGGACGCTGGGGTGCAGCTCAAGCAGTAGTGGACGCAGTAGTTAGAAAATGGAGGTATAGGTATCCAACTTCAATGGTTGATGATTGTGCAGTGGCCTGCCTCTTCCTAAACAGTTTAACACGACACCCATCTCCCCAACCGCATGTTGTGACGAATAAGAAGACCAACGGGATAAATATACTTCCGTTGGGAAAGAAAAAGAGAGATTGAGGTAAGGATACTCCACATAGGAGCTTTGATCCACAACACCAATATGATTCTCCATTTCTTGCTACTACTATTGCTGTTTTTTAATAACTTTTTTATTTTTTATTTTCGACCATTTTAATGTTTCGACTTATTTAGAGTAATGTCTTTTTGAGAAAAGATATGCTGCATAATTAAAATGGGCGTATTATGAGCGATTAATCCCACGCGGTCTAGTTTCCTAAAATTTAGATTTCTATCTAACAAAAACACAATTTTCTTTTTTATCTCCATGACAGCAATGTAATTAATTTTCTCTTTATCTTTCCTTTATGGATTTTCTTCCTCGCGTTCTTAAGTTTCTTCCTGCTACCATAACATCAACTTCTTCTTCCTAACATTCTCTTTCTTTCACCTAAATTACACCATTTCTTAGTTAGTTTTTTATCTTTCACCTAAATTACTACCATTTTCAATTTTTAATTATCGAATTTTTAGCTCTGGTTTGTTTTCCCCACTTTAAAGACTAAGTAGAAAACATGTAGTCCAACACCAAATATTAGAATTTTAAGCATATATGAGCAAGGACAATTAATGCTAAAAAACTAACCTCAAACTAGCACTTCTCGAGAGAAAAGATACGAAAACTATTACTAAAAACCTAGGAGAAATATGTACAAGAAGAAAAGATACGAAAACTAAACAAATAAAAAAAGAAAGATATTAGAGAAAATTAATGATATTGTTGACATGGAGATAAACAAAAGAGAATTTTAATTTTGTTAACAGACATCTAAATTTTAGGAAACTAGCCTACATGAAATTAGTCGCTCACAATATGCTCATATTAATTATGCACCAGATCTTTTCTCATGTTTTTTTTTAATATAACGCTGTATTTATTTTATTCTTTTGTCTATATAATACAACAACTATTCGGATGGGAAATTAAATTAGTTACTGTATACGCCAACTATTTGATTTTTTGATGACAAAGTGAATATAGATAATTGTAATTTTTATTTATTATCTATTTTATTATATTTATTAGGAATCGATATAAAAAAAATTATAATATATTAAACCAAGTATTCACTAGGGTATATAACTCATCCAATATTGAAACGCACAACGTTGTACGTTCACATTATTGACGAAAACAATTAACTTACTAATTTCAAGATTTCAAACAAATTTACGAAATTATGCCAATTTCATCTAATGCGATTCGAGTAACCAAATCTCTTGAATTTTCCTCACATTATTTAATACCGTGAACGGATAAAAAAATTCACCTAACTTTATCTCGCAAATAATAACTTTGGCCCAAAATTCTTAGTGGAAACGTGCAATGGCTAAAATTTTAATTTACCAACTTTTACAAGCATTGTTGTATGTTAGCTCACAATTAAAATTAAATTTCATATGCCTAACACTATCAACCTATGTTTGACAAGCCACAGTGTTCTCTTATTTACACTATAAATTTTGGTGATTTATATTTTATTCGCTACATGTTTATCATTTTTGGATATCCCCATTTTAAAAAATCTGATTAAAATATTTCATAAATAATACTAATAGGCTCCATATTCCAATTTCGGTGATTTATATTTTATTCGCCACATGGGTTTACAATTTTTGGAAGTTCCACTTTAAAGATTCCGATTGAAATATTCCATATATAATATTAATAGGCCATACTCCATTATCTGTAATTTAATACTCTCTCTGTTCTATAGTAGATGTCACACTTTCCTTTTTAATTTGTCTCACAGAAGATGTTACATTTTATCTTTTAAAAAAAGTTCCCTCACATCAATTGTATAACATCTCCTCTCGTGCCGTCTCCCTAGTGTGACATCTACTATGGGACATAGGAGTAAAGACGGAAGCCATGATTGCCAATCTCCTTCTCCACCTGGCCCTGCGATGCTAAAATAAGCCGCCCGCGCGCATTTTAATCCATACCCACCAAACCACCATCATCAAATCATGCCAAGCGCTCTCAAACTCACAAATTTCTTCATTCTCCACGCCCATAAACCCTACAGATTGAAATTCGCCAATTTATCCTCTCCCTCCCACGCCGCCGCAGCCGTCGCCGTCGATTCAAGGAATATCCCGCGGCTCAGCTATCTCTCCAGCTGGCGATGCAGGACAACAACCCTATTCCACACCCCTTCGCGCGTTAGCCCCGCCCCCAAATTCTCCCACGGCCAGAATCTCTGCCTCTACACATCCGATTCCGGGAAATACGGCCATTTTGATCGCGGCAGGAGCGGTAATTTGGGGACTCCAATGGGGGGCGCTGTTGATGGAAAGGTGGAGACCGAAACTCGCGAGGAATCAGATTTGCCGACGCCGCCGCTGAGCCACGGCGAGAAATCGCCGCGAAAGTCATCGAAATTGCTCACGTTGCCTACGATCCTGACGATCGGCCGCGTCGCTGCCATACCGATTATCGTTTACAGTATGTGCTTAAATTTATGATTTTGATTGCAAATGTGTCCGATGATGAAGGTGGAATTTTTATAATTGAGTAAAATTGACAATGTTGTGCGCTCGGTTTCAGCAGTTGTACCTTTTACCTTGATTATTACCTATAATTGACAAAATTGACAAGGTGGAATTAATTGAGCAGATGTTAAATGTTTATTTTTTGCACCATTGATGCATTAAGACATTGAAGAGGAGCGCCAGCTCAAATTTTGTGCATTCATTATGTATGTATATTCACATGAGAGATCTGTGCATTTTTTGCTGTTACCGCTATTCCGAATTTAATACTATGATTCCTAGTTCTGCCTATTTACTGTTGAGGTAGAATTTCATGTGAATCGACTTATTGAAAATCTCTTTTCAGTAGCCTTCAATGTTGAGAGCTGGTTTTGAATTTGGATTGTATTCAAATCTGTGGTAAATGTTTTATGATGTGTGATAAATGCATGAAAAGGAAAAAAATCGATTGAAAGTGCTCTACTTTACCGAGAAAAGAGATCAATGCACTTGTGCTTATGCATATGGCTTCTTTACAGCTGCATCTGTTCTGTATAATTACCACTATTTGGTATGGCCATTTTTATCGGTAGTTTCACTAAATTGACATGTTAGTTTCTTTTTTTGCTAGCTTTTTATGTTGAAAGTTGGTGGGGACCGTCAGCAACTGTAGGAATTTTTGTTGCAGCTGCCACTACCGATTGGCTTGATGGATTTCTCGCTCGAAAGGTGCTGACTTTTCAACCTTTAAGTTGTATCTCTATTTTTTTTTATTTCCTGAATTACATTGCGGCATGTTTGGTGTAACAGATGAAATTGGGTACTCCTTTTGGGGCATTTTTGGATCCGGTGGCTGATAAGGTGACAACCCATACTCCATGTATTTGCCTTAGTATAAATGCTAGAATGATGCGTTTAGTTCAGTGTTTGTACAAAAGAAGTGAGGATTTATAACGTGAAGAGGTGGTGGCGTGGAGGAAAATAACTTTTTTTGGGTGATATATGTTGGGTTAATCAAGCAAAAAAACTTGAGTAGTAGGATGCTCTATAGTCTATACATCTCTGAACTCCAAAAATGGAACTTCATATGAAGGGTGCAGTGATGTCAAACTTCTTCTTTGTTTTCTTTTTTTACTAGAAAAAAAACTTTTAAAAATTGCTGCGAAGCTAATGCGAGGGAACCTTATAGAGTTGTCATTTTCAATGTATGCAGCTCATGGTTGCTACTACCTTGATCTTGTTGTGCACTAAGCCCCTTGATGCTGGTATATTTGGCCATGGACCATGGCTATTGACTGTGCCTGCAACTGCCATAATCTGTAGAGAGGTAACATCTCGAATTTCTCTTAATTGCTATTTCAGCTGATTGGCTGAGATCCTTAATCCTTATGCTATAATTTCAAGTACAATTGGACCTTAGGATTAAGATATTTTAAGGTGGGGAATTGCACAGTTGGTAAGTGTTGGAGCTTATATTTACACCCCATCCCTCTTGGTTATTCTTTTGCATTCTCCAGAACTGCACTGTCCATTTAGTTAAAGCTTAATATTGAATCCATATCAAACTTCCCTCTGCATTGTCGATGATTTACTCAATTTCACAAGGACGCCAATCATGCTATTATGGCCTGTGGAATAAATACTATCTAGAATTGCTGAGTCTTTGTTTTCCTTGCTCTTAAAGAATCTATATCCAGCTTTTGTCCTGGAATTTGTTGTAGATATAGAGTCCTAGATTGATTATATCAAAGTAAAAAGGGGGGTCTACCCAATTGCATGATGGTTTTCCCATTTTAGATTATGAAACGAAATTGTATGAATAATAGGATCTGATGCTCATTTCCTTTGTAGTGTTAAATAATTCAGGTTGGTGTAAATTGTCATGTAAAACACATCCATACGAAGATAAGTAAAATGACACAGAGACGACTAGCAGAATTGATTGCTTCATATATCTACTAGTTTGGTTTTTACAAATAATCCCTAAATATGTGACATTTTGGTCAACCTTGAAAACTTCTTGCGAATTACTCCCTCCGTTCCATAGTAGTAGAGTCATTTGGCCATTTTGGTACGTTCCATAATAGTGGAGTCATTTCTCGTTTTAGTAAAAGTCAACACTCTTCTTCTTACTTACTTTTCCCTATCTCTTACTTTATTCTCTCTACTTTTTCTTCTCTCCTACTTTATTACTACCTCTGACCCCCAAATTTTGACACACTTTGACCCGACACGGGTTTTAAGAAATGTAATGGAAAGTGAATTGAAATAGTTGGTGGGATGTGGGTCCTACTTTTAAAATATTAGTTTTATAATAAAATGTGAGTAGGAATGAGTTAGTGGAATATGGGATCCACTACCAAAAATGGTAAAAAGTGAAGTGTGTCAAAATTTGGGGGACGGACCGAAATAGTAAACTGTGTCAAAATTTGGGGGACGGAGGTAGTATCTTTTTTTAATACATTACACACATTTTTCTTAATCTCCGTGCCGAAAAAAATTGCCCCCACTAGTATGGAACGGAGGGAGTATGTGCTAAACTGCTTATATCTTTTATATTTAGTTTGATAATTAGTCGAAAGCTGAAATATTCTCTTCTTCCTTGATTGATGGAACTCAATATTTGCTTAGTCTTTAATTATTCGGTTCATCACATGTTCTCATGTATTAACAAGTCTCTCAAAATCATTACCTTTGTAGATAACCATGTCGGCAGTCAGGGAATGGGCTGCTTCTCGGGACAAAAAGCTTTTAGAGGTTGGTATCTTAAGCAACATAACTTTTGAGTTGCAAATGTATTAAACTTGTTTACTCACTTTTCTAATACATAAAGCTCTCTCTCCATTCTCAGGCTGTTGCAGTTAATAACTTGGGAAAATGGAAAACTGCAACACAGATGAGTGCATTGACCATCCTTTTGGCTGCCGGAGATGCAAGGTCTTCTTTTCATCTTTTTTCTTTGATACAATTTTCATGTAAATACTCTAACTCCACACACGTCTAATACATCTCTCATTCTCTTCTTTTCTCTCTGCAGCTTTGTAGGGGACGGAACTCTTGTTTCTTCGGGGGTAGTGTTACTCTATATTTCCGCCTGGCTCTCCTTATGGTCAATGGCAGTTTATATCAAAAAGATATGGCGAGTGCTAATACTATAGTGCTGTTAACCGTTCGAGGTTAGTGACTACTGAAACAGAGTCACCCCCTGCTATATAGAGGTAGAACTACATAGGTATAGACTATAGACGGCTATTGGAGGTTCTTCAGCCTAACTCAATTGAAGAGAAAAAATGAGCTTTACATATTCGGTTGAAGACTCCTCTGCTCTAGGATTTTCTTTCCTCGCTGACCTAAAAACGTCGACCAACAATGCGTGCTACTCCAAGCCAGAAACCTCTGGCAACGATTTCCTGCGAAACACCTGGTATGGATGCTCATTTTTTCGGTTGTTATTTTGTTGATATTATAAGTTGTTTTGGTTGTTGCTAGTGATTGCATTTGGTTCGTTGAAACTTGCCTTTCTTGCTTAAATTCAGTAGCTAAATGTCTATTTTTTGCAAACAGTTAGGTGGTGGCTGATTTTTAGAGCAAGGAAGACAAGTTTGTTGGTTCTTCTAAGATCTGTAAGATAAACATATTGCATTTTTTTTCTTCTTTTTTTCTTGTTTGCTGTAGTATGAAGTATAAATATTGTTATGTGATGCATATTCTTCTATTTTCAAATGTTGATTGATTTTCTATTTCTATTTAACTAGAAGAAGATTGATCTAAAGAAAGCAGAAAGTCAATAACATGATAGAAGTAGAACAGTAACAGGAACTTCTATAGAAAGAATTACTTATAAAAGAATTTCCTCTGTTTCATATGCCAGTCAGCTAAAAAATTCCTGAAACAGATAGTCATCTTCTTCAACGTGCATCTTCCTGGCATAATCACTAACATGTACTATATCAAGTTTTGAGGAGAGAGAAATGCCAATTCACCAACTTAGACACTCTTTACATATCTTCTTCCCCTTTCCTGCTCATTCTAAGTCATCATTGTCCACTCCCGCGGTACCGCTAGTCCCGGCCCTGTTGATGTCAAGTGCATAAGTTCTTTCTGAGACAGTTGGCCGTCTGCGGGAGCTGCTGCTGCTGCTGATCAATCTGGAATCTAGGAAGAGAACTACCACTGTGATGTCGTCATGGACCCTTCTCCTCTCCTGTATTTCGATCTTCTTCAGCTCCTTATATTTCTGCCCCCTCTCCCTTGCTAGTGCCTTCAGCGCAGCTTTCACTAGTGTTCTTGCGATTCCCTGCCGGAAACAGAGGATTGCCACGATTAGAACATAGCTCAGTGAGCATGTTAGGTTTCTTATGATAAAACACACATGCTTTTCACGTTACATGAAGTAGAAAGCTAGGAATCATACCTTTCGTGACTTGGAGTGGACTATGTCGACTGCTTCTTGATTGGTGAGGTGGTCCCATAGCCCATCAGAAGCAAATATGATGAATTCGTCCCGAGGGCTAATGCCCCGCTCCTCCACTGTTGGGTCAGGCAAAAGGATCGGCTTATCAAATATCCCCGGCACCCTGTACTTTTCTATCAACGGCGGTCTATTGAACTCCTGCTTCTTTAGGTAAGCATCACCGATCGATCTTGAAACCTGAGTTGAACAAGATATGTGACATTAAGTATAGCTAGTGGAAAGCAGTAACCAAATTTGATGACTGAGCTTGAACTTTCACCTGAATGATGCCCTTGACACGCCAAACGCCATCCTTCTGAAAAACAATCTGTTCATCATTGGGATGCCGTATCGTTAACTCGTCCCGGACAACTTCCTCACTTGCATTATGGTCTTTCGATAATTGGATGGCTTCCATGTGTAGTTCAGGCGACGATCGCCCCAAGACCGCCCTAGAATCTCCTGCGCTGGCCACGTATATCATTCCTCCGCATACGACGCCCACCAAACAACAAGATCCGACAGACGCCAACATTGGCCTAGACTCCCACTCACGCCTGACCTTAGCAAGAAACTCTTCCTCTGTTGCCACAAATGCTCTGCCTATAACATCCGTTGACATCCCTCCCCTTTCTGTCGTTATTCCTGCATCAGGTGAGCAATATAGATAGGAATAAAATGACTCAGAATTGTGTATTGAATCTCAATATGCTTAATCCATTCACAGTTTTCAAGTAGATTGGAAACATTATCCTAAATGCAGAGTTCTTCTTTTATGAAGAAAAAAACAAGGCGAAATCATTTCACAAACTTTCAAACACAGTGTATATACATATTGAACTACAAGAGTGACTAGATTTGGGGAAGAAACAAATTCTAACTAAGATATAAATCCATCAAGATTCAAACAGGAACATCAAACGTACTTTTCATATGATTAAACAGGCGATCACTTATAAACCTTGAAGCATCTGGCCCACCATGCCCATCATAGACTCCGACAAATGTACCATAAGGGCCTGCGGCATCCATGCCCATTAGCCCCGACTCAAGCTGGCTATGATCTTCTACAACGATATTTCCTTTTATAACTGCCATAGAGTAATCCCCGTAGTGATGGTGCCCAAAATCCTTCTGCCACCACAAGGTAGTATGTCCGCCTACTCCGCTCATAGCACCCTCATCATTTCCCTCCCAAGTCGGCCTGATCCACTGTGGTATTAACTTCTTCAATGAGTTAGGGTTCACCATAGTTCACTTGATATTCTCAAATCCAACACCACCAACTTCTTGGGAAAAGGATAGTGACACCAATGATTTCAGCAACTCCAGCTGTAGAAGTAAAACAAAATGCAGAAAGTCACCAAACTATTCCATCCAAATATAATGTTTCAAGAAATTACATAATCTAATTGAATTTCCTCCCAAAACCATCACAATCCAAATAACAAAAAAACATATTAGCAAACAAGAATCATTTGGTTCAATAGAGAAATACAGTAAATCACCCATCTCTATTCCATCGAAAGAAAATACGTAACCTAACTTAATTGAGGTTTTTCTCCCAAAACCATCACAATCCACTAAAAAAGTCACATAATACAAAAAAATTCAGCTGAAGAAGCAATGCATTATCAATATCCAAGAATGCAGAAAATCACCAATCTGTTTCCATCCAAAAATTCTACTCTCTAAAAGAAAAACACATGATCTAATTGAATTTCCCCCTAAAACTATCGCAATCCAAAAGAAAACACATGAGCAAAACAACAAACAGTTGGATCAATTAAAACTGCATTAAACAAATATAAATCGAAATGCACGTATCCTACGGATTAGAAGAAGCACATTTCATCAGCGATCGAAAATTGCAGAAATGTACCTAGAATCAGAGACGCTCAGCGATGAATTGGATGCGGATGCCCGGGCTTGCTTCCCCCCTTCAATAAAGAGAGGGAAAGAGACTGCGCCTTCTTCCTTCTTGCTCCGTATGATACGAATGTGGAAGATGGATTGATCAAGAGAGAGAAAGCTAGTGAGAGAAAGTGGATTACAAGAAACTAAGTAGCGGTTTGTGTAACCAACTTTCAATGGCGGGGTGCTTTCTGTTTAGCCATTTGGTTTTAGTGGTATTTATAGAAGTTCCTCAGTAATTTTTTAAATTGCTCTTTGCACCTTTGAGATCAAAATCATTTCACTCTGACCCCTCTTGATCAGGAAATTTACTTTTACACCCAAGACTGAGCTGCAGTTGGCGTTATTTTCCCCCTCGTTCTCTCTCTGTCCCCTCAAACTCAAACGGATATTACAAAAAGAAAATAATCATATTTGAGTCTCAAATTTTTATAAATATTGTTAACTAACGTTTTCTCTTAAAAATTTCTTAACTTGGTAAAAAAATGATTTATTCTCACTTGACATAATTATGCACTTGGGTGGATCAATCTAAAAGAAAATCCACTTAAATTAAAGTTATAATCCCTAAAAATTCGCCATTAAATATCTCATTTTTCCTTTTTCGTCTATCCGTCTATTTGACTTTTACCATTTTTGGCAAGTGGTCACAGTATTCCACTAACTCACTATACTCACATTTTATTATAAAATTAATATAAAAAAATGGGTTTCACATTCCACTAACTATTTCAACCAACTTTTCTTTATATTTCTTAATATCCGTCCCACTCTAAGAGTGACAATTAAGTTGGGACGGATGGTATATAAAAAAGCAGGATCCACCTTGACTTTTTCTGCCACTTTCTTTTTATAAAGTCAAATAATTTCTTAAACTTGAGCTGATAAAAAATAAGACATCTATTGATCGACGGATAAAGTATATATCAAGCGATATAAAAATTATAATTTCGTAAATTTACTAAATTTTTGAAAAAAGCACACGATTTCAAGACATTTTTTTTTCTCAGCACGCTAAAAATTAGATATATGAAACATAATTGTCTCACACGACACACGTTTAAAGTATTAAAAGTAAAGCACTCTTTTGTGCAATTTTCCTCATCCATTCTTTCCCTCGTAACATAAGACCTCTCCTCCGGACTATTTTCAATCCAATATTTCTTCGTCATTCAATTAACTACTACCCTTTCAATAATCCGTTGAAACTGATAAAACAAGCGAAAGATTCGATCAGCGATTGTAACATCTTCATGCTGCTGCTTCAGTCTCTTCCACATAGAGTACAACAACATCATATAAATGTAGACGGCTACGAGCACAACGATGCCCACGAACACAGAGACTACCATAGCAACAATTTGACCAGGTGTTTGTGTTTCTATTGGATTGGTCATGATTGAGGAAGCTCTATAACTCACTCCGATAGATGCCATCGACACCAACGTTGTATACCATATGAGCATCACGAAAAGAGACGCATTAGTTGGCGTTCGGAAGGCAACGAGTAAGATTACAAGGAGAGATGAAACGAAAGCGGTGGTGTTAGCACGAGAGAAGAGTTTGTATAGTTTGGGATGAGAAGATGCCATCACTGCTTTGCCGGCCATGTGTGATGACGTGTCGTCCTGCCACACGCCGCCTGGGGGGTTAACGGCCGCCTGAAATGCCATTGCGGCTATGAGGGCTACCACTACCATTGTCGTGCCGGTTATCTCGCGGAAGACGTGGAGAAATGGCTGATCGGACAAACGTAGTAAGAGTCCTTCAGTTTCTGAAAATGTAGTTGTGTGTTGGGAGCTCTCTCTTAGGATATCCAGCGGTGTTTTGCCCATGGAATTATCAGTTAGCTTCTCTATTTTATTGCTTTCCACCAAATACCGTACCATCTGAGATTTTGATACAATAGCAATAGAGTGCGTTATATTGCTAACTATTTAAATTACTAATTCTGCTAACTCATCAATACAGTATATTAAAAATATCAACACGGACACACGGTGACATCAAAATGTCAACACATAATATCAATACATTATATTGAAGTTCAATAAAATTATGTGTTGACATTTTAATGTCATCGTATTGATATTTTTAATACACTGCATTGATGAGTTAACAAATTAGCAACTTAAGAAAATTAGCAATTGATCACACCCATAGCAACAAATATAGTTAATGGTGCAAACTGTACAATATGTATAGTGGAAATTAAAAACTTAATTGCATGAATTGAGACTATTCGTACAAGAATGTTGCGCACATGATTTGGAAATTTGGTATAAGTTTTAGTCATTCCAATAACAATATCAAATTGATTGCATTTACTTTAGGAGAATATTTGTCCAAATATTTGAAGAAGTGAACACAACCCCATGCACTAAATGAACCACGTTTCCACCAAACCACGTCAACATTCATGTCATATGTTGGACAACAACCGTGCGTATATTTGTGGGAATAGAGGAGTGGACATACTATTTCTCGGTTCAATAATAAGGGACAATTAAGCTCTCTGATCCGGTGGGGGTTCCCCCTAAATCCGTCACTGATCTCTTGCATGGATCGGTGATACAAATGTGGGATACTCCTTCCGTCCCACGTACAAGAGGAGTCACATTTGATGTTGGTACGTATTTTAAGAAATGTAAAGAATAATGGGTTCGAAAAGCGTTTAGTGAAATATATGGTCCACTTTTTTATAATAAAATGTTAGTGAAGTAGGTTAGTGGAATGTTGGACCTACATATTATTTATGGTAAAAATGAAGTGTGACTATTATTGAGGGACAGACCGAAATGACAAATTTATGTGACTCTTATTGTAGGATGAAGGGAGTAAGAAAAAGCTTCAATTAGCGCTTTCAGACTCTAGAAATTGAAGGCAGAGAGAGGCAAAATTGTCGAAACCGACGATGGCAAAGAGAGAAAAATTCACCTAGTGATATGAGCCCACCAGCAAGAGACACTTATAAAGAGCCCACGTGCACCGACCCAATCGAGACCACACCGGACCCCACCATGGAGGAGACGGTAGTGGCCCAGCCTGAGCTCAAGGATAGGGAGAAGTCGCAGCACCAGAGACGACCCCCGAGACGCTATCAGGACTACGTCCATGGTTAGATAATTTATTTTAAGCAATTAATGTAATCAAGAGTCGAGCATCATTATAAGTTTATTTTCGGGCTTTTTTTAGGTTCTTTATAAAACGCAAAAGAGACTAGAATAGTACTCACTCTATTCCCATTAATCAACATCAATTTCCTTTTCGTGAATGGGCTTGAATTGGGCTTGTGTATTGGCGCCCATATCAGTTCTCTTTAATGAGAAAAAAAGTGGGATAAAATGTAGTTTTAGCCATTTTCCATCATTTTACTCCAATTCGTGATAATTTTCTCCCAAATTTTCTCACCCTTTTTATCCCTCGTTTTCTCGTGATATATTGACAAACACAAGAAAGAATCCTTATTTCATGGAGTATGATTGTCGCTGCATTAAGTCGAATGTATGTTCATATATAAAAGAAAAAAAAACTACTTAAATTGGCCAGCTAATTTATTGAACTCAAATCAAGAACAGAAACAAAAGAGTTGCAGTAGTAATTACCTCAATTTGATTGTACCTAACAGCCAAATGCAAAATTGTCTCCCCATCATCATCCTTTGCTCGCACAAGATCGCCCAATTTCTCCAACAATAACCGCAGAGTCTGAAGCTGACCATGTTTCACGCACAAGTGCAGCACAGTCTGGCCACGATGCAGTCTCTCCATTGCAGGAGACAAGTCATGCTGAAGAAGCTCCTCCAAGATCTGAACATGCCCTTTCATGGCTGCAATATGAACAGGGTTCATGCCTTGATCATCGACCCACCAGCGCATCTCATCAGGGGCTACGTACAACACTATTTTAACAATCTCAACGTACCCACTTGCAGCTGCAATATGAAGGAGATTTCTTGCACGAGCAAACGAAACTTGATCAACAAGAAATGGATCTTGTTGCACAAGTGTTTGGAAAGTTGCGACATCTCCCTTAGTTGCAGAATCATGTAATATCTTTTTAGCTTCTTCTGGAACCATTGTTTCGACCAACTCTATTTTCATTTGGCCTCTTTTTTGACATATAAGCTTGTGATTTGCTAATTATTCATGATGTGTATATTTTCACACACAGAGGTGAGACTTTTAAGACAGCCTGCCGGTGTTAAAAAACGGCCTGCTAAACGTTGACTTAGAAAAGAAGATGTTCATACCTAGATGTCGATAGATGCTAAATTAATTTATTCAACTAAGAGATACTCCCCCTTCCCTTTAATTTTGTCAAGTGGGTTGAAAAAAATTAGTGGAGAGTGAGTCATATTTTTACGAGTGATGTTAAACAACCAAATTTTGTACATCCAAAATAAGGTTATATTAATAATTTGACGTATTAATTATATATTAAAATAATAAATTAAAGAGTGAACTACAAAAATGGTCCCTGGACTATGGATTTATCTCGCCCATAGTCCCTGGACTTTAAAAATATCGCCAGTAGTCCCTGGACTAAGGGTTTATCTTGAAATTGGTCCTTTTGACTTTTTTTGGTACGAAAATACCCTTTGATATTATTTTGGAGGGATTGAGCAATTTGGTCTTTTTACACTTTTAACATTTTAAATCTAATATTATTTTAGTTATGTACTAACTTTGATATTATTTCAAAATTATCATTCTTCTTCCATTTTGTTATCCTTAACTGAATTTGTTTTTTTTTATTTCAATATTAGATTTAATTTTATAAAATTAAATTTAATATTTAGATTTTTAAATATCAATAAATTTTTTTAATGAAAACTATTAATTCATGGACACTATAACTATTGATTAAAACTATTAATTTTTGTTATTTAATATAATATTCAATTGAATTGAAGAAGTATAGAAAAATAATATTAATTATGATGGAAAAATAAGAGTTATTCTATTTAGCCTCCGTTCGGTTGTTATAATTGCTTGTGATTAAATATTATGAAGTTGACTAAAAATTTGATCCTACTTAAAATTTTATATAGGGGTATTTTTGTTGAAATTTTCTAGTAAATTTTGATTGTTTTCAAATTAATAAACGAAAATTATATTAGTCTTACATTAGATGCATATTTATTTCAGAATAAATTGTGTTACATAATCTATTTATGATTAAAGCTACTATTAAATATTGATTAAAACTAAGGCGTTGTCATACCTTATTGATTACATAGTACTATACACTGTCAAATATTGATTATAACTATTAATTTTTGCTATTTAATAAATTTTTATAATTAAAATTTTTTATTGATATTTAAAAATTAAAATTTAAAATTTTATAAAATTAAATCTAATATTGAAATAAAGAAATAAAGTGAAGGATGACAAAAGAGAAAAAGGAAGATAAATTTGAAATAATATCAAAGTTAGTACATAACTAAAATAATATTAGATTTAAAATGTTAAAAGTGTAAAAAGACCAAATTGCCCAAACCTCCCAAAATAATATCAAAGGGTATTTTCGTACCAAAAAAAGCTAAAAGGACCAATTTCGAGATAAACCCTTAATCCAGGGACTACTGGCGATATTTTTAAAGTCCATGGACTATGGGCGAGATAAACCCATAGTCCAGGGACCATTTCTGTAGTTCACTCTAAATTAAATGTAGTAAGTGGAAAAATTAAAAAGACTTATTAGCCTTTAATCTCATTTTTTATTTTTATATTTGAATTTCCTTTCTATTGTTTTTAAAATTTGAATTAAAGTATGCACTAATTATATTTATGGTTCCAAAAGAGTAAAAAAATTATACAAATCATAAATATATGACCACAATATTATGCACTTTCCATGTACTATATATGCATTCATATATTTTAATTAAATGCATAAATAAACCTATTTTTATTCAAATAAGCTAGTTTTTGGTTGTACAAAATTTGGTCACATAGATTTGTTGTATTTTTATATATTAGTTTTATAATAAAATGTGAGTTGAAATGAATTAATGGAATATGAGGTCCATTACTAAAAATGGTAAAAAGTGAAATGTGACAAATTTTGTGTAATGGACGAAAATGGAAAAATGTAACAAAATTTAAGGGAACAAGGGAGTAAAAAACTAATCTATTTACATATGAGATCCCCACTTCTCTTTCTCACTTTTTTAGTGTAATTTGAAAAAGTATTCACTGACTTTTTTGGTATAAAAACAAGGAAAATTTATGATAATCATTATATATATAGTGGAAATCAAAGAATGGTGGTCACTATTTGTATATATTGAAGGATGTTTTGCGTCACGACGGGTACAACTAGTTCTCATTAATTCGTGCTAGGTGCATATGGTGCACCAAGTTAGAGAAAAACAGTTAAATCTCGTCATATCAAAATTGTCAATAATTTATTGATATTACCTAGGTGGATTGATTTGATTTCCCTCTATCTTCTTTGCATAGTTCGTGCCATCAAATCATAAGAATACGGTGTTTAAAAGTATTTGCCATGATAATGTAGAACCGTTTTGGAGGATGTCTTCTTGATTATTATTTGCTGCGAAGTTGACTGAAATTATTGCAGATATATGTAACGTGTTGGTTAATTGATAAATCATACTAATAATAATATGGTTGTTACGAGAAATCTGGTGCAACTTGTAATTTTAGAAAAGTAGTCACATGATACCTAATCGAGTGGAACCACATGAGAAATGATTTCTTCTGATTCATTATTTTCAAAGACATTTGTAGAAACATCATAGCTACTAGGTATCTTTGACCTATTTCGAAAGATATTTGTGGAGTAGGTATGTATTTCAAATACTTTTGTTTTTTTGCTGCATATTCTAATAGTAAGCATATTTTGCACAATAATAAAAACTAAATTGCTTAGAGCATCCGCAGCGGTGCTCAACGCACCGCTCGTCCGTCCGTGCCGCTGAGCACCAAGTCGTCCGTCCGCCGATGGAGCTTGTCCGTCTGTGCCAGCGGCACGGCGCTGCTCTTAGCTAAGAGCACGTCCGTGCCGCTGAGCACAATTACGTGGCAGCTGCTGATTGGCCAACGGCATAGCCGTTGGCAATTTCATTTTTTTTTTAAAAAAAAATTCGAAATTTATTTTAAAAAATATTTTTAAATAAAAAAAAAAATATTTTCCCACTTCCCAAAAAAAATATATCCGTTTTCTACCCACTTATAATTAATTTTTCAATTTTTTCCCCCAAAAATCACATTTTCATCTATAAATACCCCCACTCCAACACAAAAAAAATCACATTTTCATCTATTATCTATACTATCATCATCTACATTCTCTCATCTTTTTTCCTCCTACTCTATCATCTAAATTCCCACCACACTACACAATGTCCGGCTCCGGCGATCACCCCTCCGGCAATCGCGGTTGGAACCACGATTGGTTCGACTCCGAGGCCGGATATAGTCCGGAAACCCAATTTACGGCCCCTCCTCAAACCCAAGGTTCGCAAGCTCCGGGTGGCTACCGTCCTTACCCGTTGCACGACCTAAACGCCCTCGGGTTCGGGTGGGCACCCGAACCCGGATCGGGAGGGAGCAACAGCTCTACTCCTACTCCTACTTCTGGTCCTACTCCTCCTGTTCGTGGCACCCGCACCCCGTACACTCCGGGTGAGATGATGGCGATGTTCAAAGCCTACTTGGCAGTCTCCGAAGATCCGGACGTCGGCACGAACCAAACCGGGGAAACTTATTGGTGGCGCATCACTCGCCTCTACAATGAAACCCGGCTGGAGGGAACCATATATCGCAATGATAGTATGGTTCGCAATTGCATCTACAGATTCAACGAGGCAACCGGGAAGTTCCAGGGGATTTACCTCCAGGAAGAGCGGTCGGCGGGGAGCGGCACGAACGAGCTCGACATCATCACTGCCGCCTTGGCGGCATACCAACGGGAGGAGTACAAACCGTGTTGGCAGGAGGGGCGCCAACATCCGAAGTATAGGGGCGGCATAGCAGCATTCTCCTCCAGCTCCTCCAGCAAACGGTCGAGGTCGGTAGCTCTATCCTCCTCCGATGATGTGGCTACCCAGCTTGCCGGAACTAACTTGGGTAGCCCCGACGCTGGCCCGAGCGGTTCCCGCCGGCCGGTCGGAAGGAAGAAGGCGACGACCACCCGCCGCCGCGCCCCGACTCCATCCGCCGCCGCCCCCGCTCCCTTTGTGCCTCCTCCACCCCCGACCAACTCGTTGTGGGCCATCTTGAGTCAACTTCGTATGACCGATATGTCTCATATGCTCCGGAACAACTTGCAACACATGAGCAATTGATCCGGGGTCTCAAGAGGCAATTGGGGTTAGAGGAATAGTCTTCCACGTTTGTAATTTTTAATTTGTAGGATTTTAATTATGTATTTTTTATTTTAATTATGTATTTTTATTTTTAGTATTTTAATTATGTAATTTGTATTTTTTAGGATTTTAATTATGTAATTTTTATTTTATAATGTATTTTTATAATGTAGAAATGTTTTTAATAATTGGAGTATTTAAATTGAATAATAGAATGGTAGGACCCTTGAGCTTGTCCTTAGCTAAGAGCACGGATGTGGGTGTTGTGCTCTTAGCTAAGGACAAGGAATAAAAGTGGGTCTGGGCCCACCTCCGTGCTCTTAGCTAAGAGCACGGATGGGGATGCTCTTAGTTTTCAAAAGGTGTCAAATCGGACGGCCTAATGGGCCTATCAAACTGGGCCCATATTTACAGAAACCCCACCAAATGTTAAATGGGCCGGTTAGAACCCGCACACCCGACCCGACTTCGCTGCTTCAGAACTACGCACTTTTTATACTCTCTCAGAAACTTCCCCACTGAGAAGCTCAAGCTCTGCATGCATTTTATCTCACCAACAAAAATTGAGAGAGAGAGGATGGGTGGAGTGAGAGGGATTGTGTTGGATTCGTCTGTACTGTTACCGTCGGCCGATGATGAAGTAATCGGAGATGCTGGCCTCAGCTCCGGCGCCGAATTTCTGCTTCGCAAGCTACGCTACTCCAGTATCCCAATTGTAAAATTTCCCCCAATTATTGAGATCAACCGTCACTTCCTTTTAATTTCAGATAATATTTCATTACTGCATGTTTCTAATTGGTAGTTGTGCGCGAAAATTTTCTGTATGTGTTTGTTGATTGAATTTAGTATAATCCACGGATTTCCATGCCTTTCATGTTTTTGTAATAGTTGTTTTTTCTTCTTCAATTGTTTGTGTAACATTATGTATGAGACATTTGATAGAGCATGTAAAAAGGGGGTTCAAAATTTGAGACCTCAAATAGTATGTGCCTTAATGCGGAAAAATTGAGTGATTACTTGAGCAGGGAGGTGAAATTTAAGCTTCTGTGATCACAAAATGCAGAGTTTTAAAGCCATTTCTGGTTGTTTGTAGTGATCTGAAGTAGGAGGTACATGTAGAATTTTAAATATCATTCAGGCTAGCAGTTATGGGCTGCCATGGAAAGTTTACAGGCTTTCTCTCACATTTTGCTAACAATTTAGCTTATCATTCTTTGTATTTTTGTTATCTTTGTTTGTTAAGTCTGCTAATCCAAATTGTCTGCATATTATGCAGGGAATATCTCATGAACAGGGTCTTTCAAGCTCGAAGGTTAGTTTTTTTTAATATGCTGAATTTATCTTCTTTTAATTATGAAGTTAATCAATTGATTCATGCTAGTAGACCTTTAAAAGAAAGGTGATTTCAATTTTCATTATATTTATGGAGGCCAGAGGCCCTATTACAAGAAGATTTTATTGTTAGGGAGCTAGCTTTGAAAGGCATGTTTCCTCTGAGAGCTACCTTATATGCCTTGGAATTAGCAGTTTGTGGTACATGCTAGCCATCGGAAAGCTTAAATTTTCAATTTTTTAAAGCATTCTCTAAACTGTAGATCACTCACTTTCTAATGTGCATTTTCCCATAAAGTACGTTTTAGGAATACTTTTCACACTTTAAATCTTTTGGTCGTAGAACAGAATGAGGAAAAATGAATACTTGTCCTTTCTTCTGTAGCCAAAACTTTGTGGTGGTCAATGGCAGAGCAGATGGAGTATTTAATTGCGCAGGGATATGTCTTTGTTATTACTGAATAATGGCATTTAGTGGAAAACCGAACACCCTTCTTGATGCTGTATGTCTGATACCTTATAAGTTTGTAGAATTAATATGCAATCAGCCCTTAGATGCCTGTCTTGGTAAATTTATATGGAACAGTTCCTAATTATCCAAAACCAATGCTGGGCCACTGGTCACGTTTCTTATGATCCATCTCAATTCTCGGTGCAGTTAATTTGTGAAGCTCATGCTGTCAAGGTTGACTATGTTGGCATCCATACATTTAGACTGCGTTTGTTTCTCATGGAGTATCTACATGGGATTTATGATTGAAGCCATCCCCATTCTTTGAAATACTTGTGCTGTAATTATAGCTGATTAGTTGAATGAAGTGCAAATCTTTTTAATGGTTTCAGGAATGTCTTCTCAAAGAGGTAGCCAAAACCTACTTGTGTACAATCTTTTGCTTATTGCCAGAAGATGATATTTCAAGCAAGGTTTCCCAAATTTGGGAGGGCAAAGATGGAAGGCTTATTCATGTTGTTTCCTGGTGTAGAGAAGACATCTTTCAGAAAAAGAATGGTTCTCATGTGTTGAAGGTTATAGTTGGTAAGCTTTGGTAGTCAGTCATCTTATCTGATAGACAAGGAAAGTTATAATAAGAAAGGATATTTGTTACCATTTGAGACCATCTCCTTGCTCTTAAGTTGTAAGTATGTATGTTTGATTTGTAAAACAAAGCTAATTATTAGATAATTATTTTGAATTCCATTTCCTTGTGCACGCTGCAACATGGTTTTGTTTTTTTTCCCCTAGTTATTCATTTATGTATATTCTAAGCTATAAGCATAATATTCTATTACTTCCAAAAAATGAAACTGAAGGTTGATGTATCCTTGAATTGGTTGAAGTTTATAGAATGAAATAATAACTGTACCATATAAATAAGCATACCCTTTCTCTTGGTGATTTGCCATCTTATATATGTTCCGTTCTCTTCTACAGGATCTGCTGAAAGAGAAGCATCCAATGGTAAGGCTTACCATTTACCACCTTCCAAATTTGTGATAATACCTTTTATGTTCTCATCATTCTAAAGATTATATATCTCCTTGTTGTGCTGTATGCTTCAAACGTCTGGTTGAAATCTTGGCTTCATCAAACTGTAGAATTTTAATATTATGCTAATTAAGTTATCCTTCCATCTCAGATTCTGGCTATGCAGTTACTGCAGAGATGTTGAGCATATCTATAAACAAACTCCAAGAGCTACCTTTGTTGGTTTGCAGTATGAATACAAAGGTATTTTTGGTTGTTCCTTTTCAATATTGGTTTAACATTTATATCAGTGTTGTTTTTTTGGAGTTTTACGTCTTCTGGGTGAATCCTCTGTAGCACGATAGACTTCATTTAAATATTTTTTCTCATTCCCCTACACCTGATGATTTATGAATCACTGTTTGTGAGTTGTTACACTCTAAGTTTGTATATTTGTCACAGGCAGCAGGTGAAGAGCCCTTGGCAGTTGGCTATGTGATGAAGCCTTCTCGTGAAGAAGATTTTGCCAAGGTAATTTTATCTGGAAAATAACTACAGCAAATATTGTAGGAGTGACGAATGGTACAATATTCCACCACTCACAAATGTAACAGCCTCAATATTTGTTTTTACCTAGGTAATCTGCACCTTTTTTGGTTGACAGGCGAATCATACTTATCAGACTGTGTCTTAAAACAAATGTTAGTACTATTAGTTTTCTGTGATCATGCATTATTTTCATGGCAACAGTGTAGGACTCTAGGATAATCAGCTTCCTAATTAGAGAAACCCTTTAGCTGTAGATGCACCCATGGGCCATAATATCATAGCTTCAAATATACACATACAATTGCCTGCTTTTCTTGAATTTAATTTGTACTATACACATGTATGCTCTCTTAATCATGTTCAGTACAGTAGTGGGCTTCTCTGGGGACATTAGTTATAAACCTTAGGGCATATTGAGCAAACTTCTATTGTTGGTTGCCGATTTTGTCAGGATTGATTATCTTTTATGTTGCTAACTCTTATGGCGGCGGTATGTACCAAAGATTCTTACAATAGCTCGTGTTATGCAGAGAGGCTCCTTTCCATTGTGTCCAACACAAAATGGACTGATCTTTTTGCCACTTAACTATGACCTACCCATATCATCCCAGTTGCAACTAGTTGATGCCATTCTTCATAAGGCAACTGATGAGATTTTGGCTGTTGACATGACTTCTCCTTCAGAAAACAGTGACAAGGTGACATTTACAAGAAATTTGCAGGAATTACAAAGGTAAAGTTGAACAATACGGTCGTCTTTTCATTACTGGAAATTTTCATGAATATATTTTCTTGAATATGCTAGCATCTAACTCAGTGTATGCAATATGAAATTCGGTGGTCCTATGAGTTTCTTTGAATTGGACCAATTACTTAATAAGTTTTCTTTTAAGCAAATTGAAGACAACTCTGATGCTCGCATCCCTATCTTTGATGTAATACGGAGTATATGTTTTTGCTCAGCGTGTGTTTTCCTGGTGACCATAAAATTTTGCTAGTTCTTTTGCTATCCCGTATGCTTCCCTCTCTCCCGCCATCCTTGTGTGCATCTGATCAGATACATGATTTTTTTTGCTGAATCACCAGTTTTTTTATGATGAAATATTCTCTCAAAGTCTGACCCATGCTCTGCAGGTATGTTGAATGCCAGACAGATTGCTGTGTTATCGATCCATTTAATAACATTTTCCCTATATTGGACCGTATGAAGATCCAACAGATCCTAATGGGCCTGGAAACTCTCAACATTGATGGCCGTTGTAGAATCAGGGCACCCTCTTTTGTCAAGGTCAATCATCATATATTACATCATTATTGTGAAAATACACTGATACAGAAATAATCTATTATTGTTTCATTTCCTACCATGGGATTTCAAGTTAGGTATCTTTTTGTGGTTGAAGAAATAACATGTGTCATTGCTAATACAACCATAAACTTATGGTCTAGTTTTTTCTTTCACAATAGAAGTGAGTAAGCATTTCAGTCAAAGTTTTGAATCTCAGAATGCAGGTTGATAGCTTTGATGATCCCGATTTGGAACAAAGGCTAGCGGAAGCAAAATTGCGGTTGCCAAGTATTGTGAAACCTCAAGTTGCATGTGGTGTATCGGATGCTCACAGTATGGTATGTATCCCTTCAACAATGTTTGGACTCATAATCAAGTTGTTTGAATACTATTTTATTTCTGAGAAACAGATTTTATAATTCACATTTTTTTGCATGTGTGGCACTGGCTGCTCCTAATGTAGGAGGTTGAATCTTTGCTGATGCATATTTCTAACTCTCACTCTCTTAGATTGATGAAGGAGCGATTTGAATAGAACTCATTAGTTTAATTTATTGGGGCATTACCAAAATACAGCCGTTTTATGTTATTTTTTGCCATTTTATGCATCCGTGCTATAAAATACAGTAACTTTTTTATATTCGGTAGATTTGTGGTACCAGTTTAGAAGTGCATATTCACTTTTCTAAATAAGTAATGAAATATTCGATTGCAGGCAATTGTTTTTAAGGTGGATCATTACAAGAATCTAAATGTTCCCCTTCCAGCGGTGGTGCAGGTGAAGGCTCAACATAATTAGCTAAGTTTGTTCAAGTAGCTGTTCTTTTGCGTGCTGTATTGTTTTATTTTTGGTAAGAAATGAACTGTGAAATTGGAATCATCTACAGGAGTATGTCGACCATTCATCTTTGATATACAAATTCTATGCTTTGGGAGGGAAGGTCTTTCACGCGGTCAAGAAATCTATACCGAATGCAGATACCTTAATGAACTTAGCTGCAGAGAAGGGACTGCAGCCTTTACATTTTGACAGGCATAACATGTTCTCCTAACTCCTCGATTTTGCACCACACATAAAGTTATTTCTCTCCTATTTGATGGATGGAATTCTTTTTTGCAGCCTAAAATCCCTCCCTGTTTCTAAGGAACAGCTCAACGTTGACAATCATAAGCTTGATCTCGAGCTTGTTAAGGATGCTGCAGATTGGCTTAGGAGAACACTAGACCTTACCATATTTGGTTTTGATGTCGTTGTGAGTAAATGTTCATATTCTTATTTATGATTTGAATTTGCCGAATTTGCAATCACATCAAAGCCTTAGCATTTCACAAAAACGCTGCTTGAAAATATACTGCAACAGAATCTTTTCTTTTTGAGGGGAGGGGTGGGTTCGGAACATCGGGAACAGCACGAGCTGAAGCTCTAACCCCTAACTATTACAAACACCATTAATGCATCTCTCTTTCGATGTTGCACTAACGCCATCCTTTTCATAAATGGCAGATCCAAGAAGGGAGTGGTGACCATGTCATTGTTGACGTGAATTACCTGCCCTCGTTCAAGGAAGTCCCCGATGATATTGCAATACCCGCTTTCTGGGATGCCCTCAAGGAGAAGATAGTTTCAAGAAAGAACCAAAAATCATAGACCTCTTAATGAGTTCCTTCTCTACATCTCTTTCCCCTCCATTCTGAAGACATCTTTTACTCTTTTATTTGCTGAACATATTGCGCCGAACATACCACTTTTTCTGTGTGTGTTATGCTTTGCCAAATCAAAGGGGCAAGATTTGTAGAATGTGAAGCCAGTGATGTGGATTACAGTGTGTTGAGGATGTTCACAGAAATCACTTTTTATTTATTGGAGTGGTTTATTCATATCCATTTGTAGTCTTATCATTAATCTTTCTTCTAATTTTTGTGGAGTTTCATATGCATGAACACAATTAACCTATGCAGCATGACATAACATCATTCTCTTTACTATATATAACTGTAGCAGGTATCAAGGTTTAGAACATCTTTTCAAATGCAGCTATGAAAACCTCACACCAAGAAGCGCTCCATCCTCTCATTTGCAAAATCCCTAAGCCGATTAAACTCCGGCAAGACGACCTTCCCAAGGTCCGGCCGGTCCTTCCTCCTCATCTCTGCACACTGCACCGCCAGGCTCGCCAGCACCCCGGCCTCCTCCACCGGCCAGTTCGGCACTGCCGAGTCCAGCATATCCTCGAGCTTCCCATTCTCAATGGCGCGCCCCACCGTGTGCGTCAGCCCCATCGGAGACTTCGCTGTGAGCAGCTGCAGCAGCAGCACCCCAAATGAATACACGTCCGACTTCACCCCAAGCATTCCCGTCTGCTGATATTCCGGGTCGATGTAGCAGAAGGTCCCCGCCGTCGAAGTCATGAGGTACTGCGTGGCGTCGTCGGCCACGGAGGGCGGGACGAGCCTTGCCAGCCCGACGTCGCTGATCTTACTCACATAGTTCTGGTCGAGGAGGATGTTGCCCGGCTTGAGGTCGCGGTGGACGAGAGGCTCCGGCTTCATTTGGTGGAGGAAGTTGAGGCCCGTGGCGATCTCCGCCGCAATGCGGAAGCGGAGCTGCCAGGAGAGGGCTTGCTTGTTGTCCTTGCGGTTGAGGCAGTCCTCGAGGCTACCGTTAGCCATGTACTCGTAGACGAGGCAGCCGTACTCCGGGCAGGCCCCGACAAGTAGGACCATGTTTGGGTGCCTCATGCAGCTCAAGACTTGGAGCTGCATGTGTGTGGAAAGAGAATGGTTATTCTTTAGGGAAGGATTGTTACATATGGCTACATATTACCAAAAATTGGAAGAGTACTAACTTTGTGTCAGGACAAAAAATTGGAAATATAGGAACATTGGTTGTGGGAGGAGCAAGTATATAATTTTTTGGGATATTGGCAAAAAAAATTATAAACTTTGGGCAAATTCAGGTAATTCTTCTTAAAAATCATAAATTTGTTGAAAGTGTGTAATTATCTCAACTTAGCCCAAATAAAATTTTCTTCGGTAGATTGTGATCTTAGGCATCTAGCTTTGAAGTATATGTGACTTAGTCTGAATTATGAATGAAACGATGTTGTCTTGACACCCTAATTATTGAAATCGACGTTGAATTCCGGGATTGAAGAATGACTCGCCCTAGGAGATTGACGTAAATCATAGAGCTTGTGGTTTTTAAGGCCACTTCACGACAAATACCAGAATTCGCCCTAAGTTTACGATTTTGAAGACCAATATCCGTAATCGTTTTTGCAAATAAATTACTTTAAAAGAAACAAACCAAGCTTGTATCCATACCTCTTGCTGGAACTGCGACCTCCCTTGTGCCGCATCCGGGCGCAAGACCTTAACCGCGACGGGCGTGTGGTCAAGGTGACACTTGAACACAGGCCCGTAGCCGCCCTCTCCGACCTTGAGGGACTTGGAGAAGTACTGTGTGGCCTCTTCGATCTCTTCAATGGTGTATCTTCGATAGTTGAGTGAGGCAGTGGTCGATGCCATCTCTTCTTTCTCATCTCCCTCATTTTGAATGGCTTTCATCTCTGCGCTCACTCTCCGCCGTGACTCCATGTCTGCGATCCTTTGAGCCGCTCCCACGTTCTCCATTGACGCTCTGTACCTGGCTCTCTCTTGCTCGGCCCTCAGCCGGGCCGACTCCTCTGCCAGCCGCGCCTCCTCCAGCCTCTTCTCTTCGTCCGCGCGCCACTGGCTAAGCTCGGCAGCCTTGAATTTTAAGAAATTGTTTTGTATAAATGATAAATTTTACAAGGAAATTCGAAATTACTCTTTCGGTGATCGGTTCGGTTTAATTCAGTTCGATTATTTTGGTTATAGCCAAAACGATCGGATTAACCGAATAACTACCATAATTCCGTAAGTGAGTAGAATAATGAAGATGAAAATTGAACCGAGCCAAATAGAAAACATTTTAGTTTAAAAATATATAAGATTTTTTTACCATGTAGTGAGTGTTATTTTTCTTCAATCGAATCAGAATTAAAAATATGTAAAATATATAAATTTAAAACATCTAGCAAAAATAAAATGTACCAAAATCATGAATTCAGTTTGATTCGATTTTATTCAATTTATAATACAATTTTGGCATTTTGATTCTAACCAACCGACTGAATTAAAAGAATAACTACAATATGTGAGCGAATCCTAAAAAATTAAAAACTGAATCGAACCAAACCGAATTTAAAAAGACTTGTGTAGGTCAAATTTGAACTTTATCAAAGATTTGATTTTCGACCACTATAATATTTTTTATTACTATAAAATTAATAAATTTTGGTTCGGTTTGACTCGGTTTAATTAATAAGAAGTCATTTTGGTTCTACACTAAAACCGACCGAATTAACCGAATAACTAATCCTAAATACTCATCACTCACCTTCTGTTGCTTCGTTGTCTGAGCCTGCTTACAAGCCGTGCTATACATCTCCATAGTCCTCTGCAGCTCTTGCTTCAGCCTTCTCATCTCCGCATCAACATCATCCTGCATTACCCCAAACAACAAATTCTCATCAAACCCTAATTCATCTCAAACCCTAATTCATTTCAATGTTGATTAATTTAATTTCCCCTTACTGCATCCACCGAAGATGAAGATAAATCACTGGTGAAGCTGTTTCCCTCGCTCCCCCTCGGCAACGAGGCGAATCTGCTATCCGAGCATGTAGACACTCGCGACGTCCGGCTCGAGACATGGCTGTCGAAGAGCACTCCCGAGAGGCGGTCTGATCCGGTGAAGGAGAAATCCGTCTCGTTTTCTCCCATTTCGGGAAACATTCTACCGTTGAAGCCTCTCCCTCTTGAGAAGGGAGACCTACTAGAGAAGAAAAAGGTGGAGATTTCAATATTTTTTTCTCATTTTGACTTAAAAGAAATAAGGTGAAACATTTCATTTCATGGCTATGGGGTTTTACTTGCTCAACTCACTGTCGTCAACTGCGGCTTTTGGTGGCGGCGTCCTCTCTCCTCCTCCACCTGCTCGGCGGAAAGGGCAAAAGAACACGATGGTGGCGCAGATTAGTCTCGCCGCGTATGTGATATTAACGTATATTTTGAACTATAGCGCGTTTTACAAAATTGGCCCGACCTTCGAGATTTGACCACCAGGTCAATAAATGTCTATCAGATCAAAATTCTGATCCGGTGACATTTGATGAAGGAAATATCTTTTTCCATTTTTAATCTCAAAGGTCGGGGTTTTATAGAATGTACTCGACATAAGTTGATAATGATAATTTTTTAGAGGAAAAAATGTAAAAATGTCCCGACCTTTGAGATTTATAAAAGAAAGAGAAAAATTTTGACAATTTTATTTTTGGTTGAAAATTTCATCAGGTCAATCAATTAATGTCATCAGATCAAATCAGAATTTTGGTCAGGTGACATTTTGGTACAAGGAAATATTGATTTTTTTTTCTTTGCTTTCGAATATCGAAGGTCGGAACCTTTATAAAATGTGTACTAATTTTCTAGAGAAATATGTGAACACTTCCCGTACTTTGTTTCGACCTGTGGGAACCATCACCGGGGAAAGAATCACCACTACAACTTGATTGGTCTTCCATCTTTTGAAGATGGGAGATGACAGGAGAGACGAGAGGCGTTGAACGCGACGCGTTCTTCACGGATGAGATCTTTGCTTTGGATATGACATAAACAGTGCAAAAATCCGGCGCCATTTTTGATACACTACTAGGTACGTCCGTCGTCTTCAATCTTGCAATAGACAAATACCCTTCATATCATTGACTAGATGTAAAACATAGTACTATAAATTTTCAATTTAGAGTCACACAAAAGAAGTGTGTCGTTATATCAGTGACTGAGCCAGAATTTTGACATTATGGTCTATTTGGTTACCTAATTGCAACTATAATAACATAATTCTACTATTAAACCTCACACCACTCTAACATAACAAAATGTACTGATAAAGAGTCAATAATAAGACAACATAAAACATGCATAATTTTTTTCAAAATAAAATATAATTTTTTATCAAAAATAAAAACTCACCTAGTAGCACTAATCAAAATCCCATATTAATACTATTGGACAATAGAGTAAAAAAATTTATAAAACTATAGTATTAATTTATGAGAATTCAAGATCATTTAATTTGGCCAAAGCATAGAAGCTTCACTTGATAAAGCCATGGCGGGATGAGCCAAGAACCAAGCTTTCGACGGCCGCATACGCAGCGTATTCGGCTATGCCTCTTGCTATGTCCGTCTCCTCCAACAGCACATCGAAGCAATTTATCTGTTGGAAATTTTGAATTAGGATAATTCAAGTAAAAGATTGCGAAAATTTACGGTGAATTTCCCTATTTTTCAGAATGAGTTTGTGGTTATGGGGTTCGATTAATATGAGTCCGTCACACAACGGATTCATTAGCTTACATCTTTGCGAGAGCAGAAGCAATGGAAGCTGAGGAATAGCTCTTTGTGTTGTTTCTCAAGTACTTTCCTGCGTGCTTGTGCAACTCCATTTGGTTCATAAATGGCGTAACCTTTCCCAACTGTAAGAAAACTAGGTTGTTTTAGTGCAATAAATATGAAGTTTTTGGATATCCTTAACGTTGATATGTTCTAAAAAATACATCAAATAAATGATGAAAACTTGTTAAGCATATACTCCGTCCCGCTTAAGATGACACGTTTTCCTTTTTAGTTTGTCCCAACTAAGATGACACATTTCCTTTTTTGGTAACTTTCTCTCTCCAATTAATACATTCAACCATTTTTTCTCACTCCTATTAAAATATCATCTTTCTTTATCTCCCTACTTTAATACTTACACTCACCTTTTCTCTCTCCAATTAAACACTTTAACCAATAACTCCTAAAATCCGTGCCAAGCAATGTGTCATCTTAGCCGGGACGGAGGGTGTAGTAAAATATGGACCCCAATTAGTATATTTATGTTCACAACTAGTGCTTATGTTAAGCAGACTAGCCTATTAGAAGAGAGAGTTCGTTTTGTCTATAAACGCTACACCCGTTGCCTTCATAACCAATGTGAGACTTTAAATTCTTTAACAAATTATGGGTTGAATGATGAAGAACCACACTTAGTTGATAAGTCGTTTCTCCTCCAATCAATACATCAAAAGTTCAAATCATTAGTGAGCATCTCTTTAGAAGAGGAAAAACAACTCCTATTTAGGAAATATTAGGCCAAAAAAATAATCATGAGGCAAAGCATTGACATATGTGAAGGTGTCAACTCATAGGCCTGATCTAGCCTGAGCCCACCATACTAATAGGGGAAATCTAGCCCATCCCAACAAATGGCCAAAATTGAGGACTATTTGGGCCGACCCAAAACATTTTGACCTAATAAAGATATGACTCGCCTGGACCAAAATTACAGATTTGGTCATGGCGGGTCATGCTTACTTGCTTAGGCACGTATAAATAGAAGAATGGATATCTGAGTAGTTGCTATGTACCTGTGGCTGACGGCTTGGCAACGACGTGGATGAGAATGATGGTTTGGCCTTTGTTGACGAGATTCTCAGTTGCCCATTTGAGAGCATCTTGACTTCTTTTATCTTTGTCTATGGCTATTGCAACAATCCCATTTTTCCCATTTTTTCTTGGAAGATTGTTATTGTTTTTTCCACTTGAAAGCCACATTTTCCCCAACCCCTTCCTTTTTTATTTGCCTTAATTTGTTTTGCGCAAATCTTGTCTTTAAAGAACGGAAAGATGTTATTTTGGATGAATTAAAGGAGAATTTTCTTGTTTTTGGAAATGAAAAATAGTAGAAAATGATTTCTTGATGCTTTTTGTTTAATTCCTAAATTTGGGAAATTATGTTAGTTGAGAGATATTAGGAACCATTGAAGAGAAAGGCATGCCTGAAATCTCGCATTTTTCTTTATAGAATTATCCAGATAAAATTGAAATAATTAGGTAATCTTGGGATGCTACACATGAATTATCTAGAGACAAATTAACAACATAACTAGGTAATAGAGTTCATAATACTTATTATTAGATATGATTATCCCCTAAATAGAGTTTATAATTTAAACTTCAAACTTTAATTAAAAATGATAGTTAGGATACATTATACATTTATACTCCATCTGTTTGCAATCAATATTAATATTTTCTCATTTTGAGTTGTTCACAAAAATTAGTCATATTCAATCTCTGATAAGTTTCTATTTCTTATAACACTAAGAATAATCCAACTATTTTATTTCTCTTTCGATGTTGTAGTTTACCAATTTCGCATTAAAATCTACGTCGATCACTACTAAGATTATTGACAGTGGACAGAAAGAGTATATTGACATTAGTAATTTAATAGTGGGATGCATAGAGTGAGAGTGTGAGACACATTAAACTTAAACTATACTACAGCATTTTTCCTGAGGTAAAAGACTATGAACATTAGATCAAAACTATACAAACTTTTCGGATCTCTCTTAACTTAGAACTGGTCTACAGATCTGAGTCATGGCTGAAATCCTCAACTCCAAATTATGCTCAAGAGAATTTGGAGATTATTAATCCATTTCTCTTATCTCATTTCCAACATAAGCAAAATATGTGCAACAGCCTCGACCAAAAAAAGCCTTATCGCCTTAATCATGGAAGATCTATTCTTCAGATCAAAGTCAGATTCAATCATGATGAGAATCCTGAGATCTGCAATGGATAGAGCTCAAGAAAAGTTCCAGTTCAAGGAGAGACGCCCAATCGAATTCATACACGAACAAACAACGTTCTATCAACTGGCAGCAATCTTGGTCGAAGGCAGTGTGAAGATCATCGAAGAAGAAGACGGGACTGGGATTCTTGAAAGCAGCTGCAGCATGATGGTCTTAGACTTGATCGATATTAGAGAGCGGTTGGAGGGGCGAATTCGAGAAATGAAACGCCTTATAACGGAGAGAGACAGGGAGTTTTGTGAGAGGTTGGACAATGAGGTGAGGCTGCACGAAGCCCTAGATCTGACAGAGAGAGAGTCGGTTCAACTATACGATAAGATTGGGCCGGTGATAATGAAGATGATGGACTCAGATGATGAGCAGGTTTTGGAC